>NC_064764.1:39137454-39482454 GCF_011397635.1 Epinephelus fuscoguttatus
TAAGGCGGCGAAAGTCCGAGTAGAGTGGGTGGGACAGGTGGTGGATGGGTCCAACAAATGACTTTCACCCAGAAAAGCAACGTTCGCGTCCTTTAAGATTATAAAGCCAAACCCTGCTCTTTTTTCCAAAACCTAATTAGGTGCTTTTGTTGCCTAAACTCAACCATGTGCATTAGCTGTTAACGGAAAAAAAAAGTCCATTTGTGGAAAGTCCAAACCAAACGTTGATATGTGACGAGGTCAGAGTGAGAATGTGTTGCTCCATTGTGTTTTCCAGTTAATACCTCCCAGTTCTAGTCACCTGCAACATCTCTTTTCAAGAAAATATTCAGGTGAAGATGAAAAACATTTCATTTCAATGTGTTGAAAATTCTGCTGTGCAGTTCTGGCTGTTACCTTTCAAATGAGACAGCGCATGTACATGTGCTAAATATGGAACAAGAACAGCTGTTAATTTCCTTCAGGTACACCTTGAATAGGCATTTTAAGTTAGGTTTACAGAATAATTATACTTAATGTATACTAAGGAGTGCAGGTCTCTTCTTACTGGCAGAGAGGGCCAACCTTCACTCTTGAAATGAATCTCAGAGCGCTGCGAGGAGGAGATGGTGTAAATGATTTCATCACGTTTCAGCACTGACAGGACTGAGACTAAATTAACTGTGTCCAGACTGCATTAGAGAAACAGCCGTGTTAGCACAGAACTATTACTGATTAATTTCACATCATTTTTACACATTTGTTTGATGACAATTTATGAAATACTTATTTTCATTGCCTAGTTGTACATCAAATTCATTTATCATTTGAACATAAACATATCTGGACTGAAGCATCCCTAGGAGCACAGAGCAAGTACATACCCACCCTTGTGTGCACATTAAATGTTGACTACCTGTCTAGTGTGACACCAGCTTTCACGTAAAATAGCTGTCTCTGTTAGCGGCTGATTGAGGCCCCAGGGTCCCATCCCTTGTACATGAATTACTGAGTTTGGAGCAAGTTTGTTGACAATCTGGCATCAGTGTGAAAATCTCTGTTCCTTTACGCAAGCTGAAACACGTTTGCTACACTTTTTGCCCGAGCAGCATCTCCTCACATCATCTCTGCAGGAAAAATTAACATGACCAGGCCTTTTGAAACTTTGCAAGGACAGGTCAAGATGATCAGACACAGAGAGGATCCTTCCACTGGTCCAGAAAATGTATTGCTTTGCATATGCACGTTTACTTTAAGAAACCTGTGTGAGTCCTGCATTAAATCTGAGCAGTCCAGTCACACAAACATTGCGTGCTGCATTTCATCTGTGGCATTTTTCTTGTTCTACCCGCACCTTCATTTAAGTGTAGTTTGTGCTGAAAGGTTTCCTAATACGGGCCTGTTATTGTGTTTCCTGGCAACAAAAGCCAACACAATCAAACAAAGATTTGATGGAATCAGGTGCGAAATACTTCCGCTTTGCACAACAAAACCGTGACTTGCTCCTCAGTGAATGCTCCTTTAATATCTACAGTATCAAAGCTGTAATTCTGAACATTCTCCTTGTAAACTACAGGAGAGATGATGCAGTATATAGTGTTGCATTTGTGAAGTTGTTTCACCACTCTGTGCCCACACAACTGCCAGAAAAATGTTGGCATCACACGTCTCTGTCAAGTATCAGCTCAGGAAGGACAAAATGCAGAGCAGCAGGCAGGTCTGAGGTTAAACAGAGAGTGAGCTTTAATAAAGCTGATAAAAAAAACATCCAGAACAGGCAGCTAACAGAAAATCCACATGACAGAAGAACTAAACTGAAAACCAACAGGGATATGATGAACTCAGATTAACAAGGGTGTGGAGGGGAACACTCGGGGTGGAGCACACAAGACTAATACAGAACAGGTGTGAAGGGAAGACTCTGGGTCCGTCCCAAGTCTCTTAAATTACTGCTAGTGCTACTGCTAGCCGACTTTGCTAGCTGTTTAGCCCCTCCCACCTAGGAAAAAATGTGAGGAGCTGGCGCTAGGAGCGATGAGCGAGCATTGTCGGTTTAAGAGACATGAGACGTCCTTTCCACTGTAGCGTCACGTGAAGCGACGTCCATTTCTGATGACGGTGGCACAGCTGGATCTGCTGCATATCTACATCCCTGCTGATCAAAATTATATTTGCTGATCAACCCCCCACTCACCATCATTCAACAAGTCAGCTGCTGAGTGAATAAGACATCAGACCTGTCAGTCTGCCTCAATCAATCAATTTTATTTATAAAGCCCAATATCACAAATCACAATTTGCCTCACAGGGCTTTACAGCATACAACATCCCTCTGTCCTTAGGACCCTCACAGCTGATCAGGAAAAACTCCCCAAAAAAACCTTTAACGGGGTAAAAAATGGTAGAAACCTCAGGAAGAGCAACTGAGGAGGGATCCCTCTTCCAGGACGGACAGACGTGCAGTAGATGTCGTACAGAACAGATCGACATAATAAATTAACAGTAATCCACATGACACAATGAGAGAGAGAGAGAGAGAGAGAGAGAGACAGACAGAGACAGAGAGAGGGAGAGAGAGAGAGAGAGAGAGATGCAGGACAGACGGTAATGACAGTAGCTTACAACGACATGAAAGTAATAATATTAATTAATATTAATATTAATATTAATATTAATATTACCTACAAGCTATTAAACATTATTCCACTCACATGACATGCAGGACAATTAATGATGGGCAAATGTGTGTGTGTGTGTGTGTGTGTGCGTAGTGTTATATCAACACGTGTGGTTCTGAACATGAGCAGCTGCACATTTAACAGCCACACATCACCGACAGTCCGCTGAACAACGTAACGGGTTGTGAATGAAATAAACTTAATTACAACATGACAGTCTTGCAGGACATATCATCAACGTTACTCTTCGTAGTCACGTAGGCATGTGAATTATAGTGTTTCATTGCAGAGAATGCATGTAAGGGGTACACTTGCGCTATTTCTCCGCCATCTCGTTCAAATGAGCCAGATAAAGGGGGCGGGTATTTATACGTCAGAGCCTCAAGCTGAAAAAGACTTCCCGTTAGGAACCTCTCGACCATCCTAGCTCGTAGCTGCTTAAAGCTTGCTGCTAGCTCCTAGTGCTAGCTCCTCGCTGCACAAATAAGAGACTTGGGACGGCCTAGAAGTTGGCGGACCTCGAACGACTTCCGGTTCAAGCTAGGAGCTAGCAGTAGCACTATAAAAATAAGAGACTTGGGACGGACCCTCTGGAAACAGGGATGGACTAACGAGACTGATGAAGACAGGTGTGATAGAAAACAGGTGGGAACGTCTCCAAAAAACAACCTCTTCATGTGCCACTAACCATTGAAGAAACAGCCACAGGTCCCTTAAACACCAACATTTGGTGGCTAGAAAGCCGCAGTAAACACAGTGATGACTCCTTAAAACACACCTGGTTGTTGTTGTTTATCTCACTTCTACAGATTCTCGCCAGTTTGAACGAGATCCTAGTCACGGTAGCTATAAAACTTCTTTAGTTATTAAACATTGTTAAGCAGACATCTCACTCTCCCCATTAGTCCGATAGCAGACCTGCGTCCCCTGATGGAAGACAAAAGTGAAACCCTCAGGCTGTTGTTTTTAACACCATGCCCAAGGCAGTTTGAACACTCCATCTGACACGCAACATATTAATTACAAGCATTGTCCTACAATTTGTAGCCAGCTCACTGAAACAGAGGCTCCCTGCAGTGCGTCCTGTGATGACCTCGAGGCAGTGTACCTCGAACAAAACCAGACGCAGAGCTGTGAGGGGCAAACCTGCAGCCAATGTATTTATTCATTTAGTTACTTTTATTTATTTTTTTCAATGTAGGATTCTTCCTAGTGTTAAAAACCAGTATTCATTTCAACATTCAGTGTAACAACAGCCTAATGCTGCCACCCAATCACCAGAAACAATGTCGGCATTGTACTTTTCTGCATGTTGAAACTACTTGGTAGGGTGGGGCTTACGTGGAGTTAGGTTTAGGCACAAAAACACTTGGCTATGGTTAAGAGATGTTTTGGCTTTGAGGGAACAATCCCAGCTGAAAAAGGAACAAAATCTCAGTAAAAAAGACAACCAGCAGCCCAAAGCTGTTAATAAAACACAGCGACAGGTCCCTGAACTAGCCTTGAGGTTGTGTGACTCCACACAACAGTGAAGTTGCAGTTACAGTTAATATCCATGTCTGTGAAAACATGATGCTTCACACACATCTTGTAGTTCAGTATCTGACCAAATGTCTCCCCTTCTGTTCCTGAGTTATGTCGGTGAGTAATGGGCAGACAATATTATGACATCACAGTGACATTGATCTTTGACCTTTTGGATGAAATACAGAAATCATCATTACATCTGATTAGACATTTGTGTGAATTTTGGTCAAAATTAACATATGAATTGTTGAGTTATGACCAAAAACATGTTTCAGTCAGGACCACTTTAGTCAAAGAATTTTTTTTTTTCCATTTGCAGTATTATATTTGGCGGTATGGCCTCTCTGCCCTTCCATGTGCCTACACAGAAAGCCTGATGCAGAGAGCACACCTCTCTGCCCTTCCATGTGTCTACATGGAAAGCCTAAGGCAGGGAGAGCAGCAGCAAAGACCCCCGGGAACAGAACATAGCAGCAAATACAAACAGAAATGACAATGATAAGTTAGACACAGCTAGAAAAGGAGGAGCTGGGGTGGAGGCAGGTTGCAAAGCAGCTTGCAGAAGAAGCAGCAACAGTAGGCAGGCCAGAGCAGTTTAAATAGGGAGCCTAGACAAGAATCATGTGATCTACTGTATCAGCTGATCCATCAGTTGATTGGGATGTTTGAGATCAGCTGATGTAGCTGGGATATGAGCGGAGCTTGACATCGAGTCCTGCCTGAACTTACGCTATGTTCAATTTTGTGAGCTCACAGTGACCTTCGTTCACCAAAGTCTAATCAGTTCATCGTCGAGTCCAACTGCATGTTTGTGCCACATTTAAAGAAATTCTCTCAAGGCATTCTTAAAATAAAGCATTCACAATAATGTGACAGACAGACATCCGAAAACATAATACCTCCAAACACAGCTAGCACCAGTGCGGGGGCATAATAACACCCACGTTTGGCACTTAAAATCCACTGGACACAGCAATGAGTCACTGCATTACAACCGTGTTGTTGTTTGTTGGTTTCGGGTTGGTTTGCAGGTTGGCTGGCGTCTCACCTTGGTGTCACATAATCGACTGTCCCCTCCATCTCTCAATGACAAAGTCAGCTCATATACTAAGTCACTTTAGAAATGATGTAATGTAATGTATCTGTGGTTTGCAGACATGTGCAATGCCAACATTTTCTTTTAGATTAAACTGACATAAGAAAATCAGATCTCTGGCTCCATGAATGACAAACTGGTGGCTTTCAGCTTCCCTACATCGTTACTGAGTGCATTCTGCTTTCTGCAGAGAGCTCAATGCACTGCAACTTAACGAAACAAGCAAAAGTAGAAAACATCCTCACAGGAAAAAAATGCAAACAAGCAAACTGAGAAGCACATTCTCCAATTTGGCAAAACATATGCAGCATAATGATTCTCGCTGCAAACACACAACCAAATACAGAACACAGTGAAGCTGCCCGCCTGTCAGCCGAGCTGGAAAATGAGCATATGATTTAAGTTTATTTCAGTTTTATTTACCACTAATGTAGTTGTTGCTACATCCTCGCAGTGTATCAGCGATGATGCTAAAACACAGCTGTGAGAGGTACTGAAGCATAAAACAAGCACTTTGTGAAAACTAGTTTAAGATGTAAAGTCAAAAGAAAAAAAAAAAAATCAGGAGAAATCAGCCGTGTCTTGCAGTTTGCAGCAGTAACATTAGGCACGTACACATAAACACACCAGCACACACTCACTTAATTTGTCCTCATCGTAATGCACCAAGTCTGAACTAATGTTGGTTTTCATTAATGCTGTTATTTTTAAATGCAATTTAATAAAAATTTTTAAATGTGTAATGATTCATGCAGAAAACGTAATGGCAACAATGATTAAAGGATAAACAGAGGCGAGGAGACAGATCCCAGCAGATACTGAGGGGAGAAAAGAGAAGGTTCCAGACAAGTTCAAACCAGACAGAAACAAACGGTGTGAGTGGTGACATTCCTCTCATGATGAAGGTGACAGAGTACACAGTGAGTGGATGAAAGTTTGCGGAGCCGAGGAGGACGACAGACCGAGACGTGCCCTTGTTGCATCTTTGGGACGCAGCCTGTGAAATGGTAATGTGCCTCTGGGATCACACTCATCAGATGTAAAGTAATGGAGCATCCTGAGTGCGTGCCAGCCTGCCGGGTCATGTCAACGCACTGAGTTGTCTCTGCTGGCTCTTTTTTTTTTTTTTTTTTACATGTCTTTTTGTTTTCCTTTATGATTTATTAGGACAGAGTATTCTTTCAGACAACCTGACGAATGTGCAACACTTGGCAGCAGAGCTCTGTGGGTGATGCAGGCGTCTCTTAATCACACTGACACTGGTGAGTGATATTTTGATATCATATGTGAAAGTTACATAAACTGTGGTTATAAACATCACTTATGTGAAATAAACGTGGAATATATAAAAACTGTCATGGTATAAGATTCTGATTATTACTCTCGGCATGAAGAGGAAGATAACTGCAGTAAAGAAACACAAAATCAATTTTTATTTTGTGGTCTGTCCATTAGATGATGTAAGCAGCAACATCATTCCTCTGGTGCTTTAGCATCCAGGTCACCAGAAGAAAATGTTGGTGTACGTTTCTTTAAACCACAGATACGTTACATTTGCACATCTCATGCGCGTCATATCAGTGTGTCTAAAGTGACACAGTATATGAGCTGACTTTCATCAGAAGGTGAAGGAGATGGTAGATGTTCAAGAGCAACACACAATAAAACTGGTTGTGATTTAACATTTCTCAACAATGCTTTCGTGACGGTGTGTTCAGGTTCAGGCACAAAAAACACTTGGTTACGGGTTAGGAAAAGATCATGTGTCGGCTCAAAGCACTCACATTTGGTGACACAAAAACGGAAAAAAAAACGTTTGGTGGCTTACTTGGAAATACTGTGATGTGCCGCTAAATAGACTCAAGTTTGGTAAAAAGAAGCCCAAAAGTGCAAAAAAAAACAGTGTCAAAGAACTAGAAGTTGGCCTGATCCTGATGTCAGTACCGCAAAGGAGACTGAATGATCTGGCAGAGTCTGGATGTTTGAGCCGGGGTTTTATACAGCAGTGGCTTGATTGTAGATGTGGTTCAGGTGTGCAGGTTCAACAGCTGCTGGCACTCAGGAGGATCGCCAGGAGGCCACGCCCAGCAAACAGGCTGAGAGGCCGTTTACACGTTGCCGGCTATTTTCATAAACGGACATTTCACCGTCTCCGTTTTCAAAAAGATCTTCGTTTACACTTACCCGTGTATATATACACAAGAGCACGCCAAACCTGTAGGTGGCAGTGTAACGAGAAGCTCAAGCCTTCCATGTATCCATTGTCACCATAGCAACATAGGTCGCACTTTTGACACAGGCGCAAGTTACGGCGCATACTGTGACGTTGGCTGCCTATAACTCCGTTTATCTCTGTTTATCTCAGTTTACATGCAAACGCGCAACCGGAGTTTTCCAAAATCTCCACTCTGGCCGGAGTTTTTAGAAAGACTCGTTTTCAGAGGAGAAATCTCTGTTTGCGTGTAAACGAAGGGCACAAACGAAGGAAGATGTCAAAATCACCATGTACGTGTAAACGGCCTCTGAGGCTGAATCCAAATGTCCACCATCTGGACTTGTAGACTGAGCCTTCGCAGACTTCTGTCCTCTTTTGCCCGGACATGTCCACTTTTGATGTCCTGTCCGGGGCGTCCGGGGGGTGTTTATAAACTGATGATAATGTCCGGTTTTGCTTGTGTGTGTGTGTGTGTGTGTGTTAGAGTGCAGCATGGTCTGCATATTTCTGTCCAAACCCGTCCGAACCCGACAGTCATTCCGTTTTGTTATGTCCGAACCCGACCGAGCCCGACATTATTTAATAACTAAAGCACTGAGTTTGTGTCACACAGTTGTTATGGTTACAGGCTATTTAACAGGCCGGGCGTGCACCATGGGTGCTCCACGGAGAGGGAGACCTCCGTGTTTGAGACGGGAGCGTTGTGTTCAGGTGTTGTCACGTAAATAACAGTCCCCAAGCAATAAACAGGACAGACAATAGGATTTTATTTATTTTCACACTTTATTTTCACTGAAAGCTGACCGAATCCGACCCGAGCCCGAATACAATTTATACTTTTTTGTCCGAACCCGGCCCGACCCGTCGGGACCCATCGGGCTCGGATCGGGTAGCCACACTCTAGTGTGTGTATGTGTCCCCTATCTATAGGGGCCTGTCTGAAATTCTGTCTTTGAGAGATATTATTTTGTAATATAACTGAATATTCTATCCATACATATAAACTTTAGATTATATTAAAATTATAAGGCATCTTTGAGTAAACTGCGAGTGTAACTAGGCTATGTTGTGGCCGGGCCGAGTGTCCTCTTTTTTGGAAATCAAAATATGGTCACCCTATGTTGTACATAGTGTGACGTATTGACTGTCATCACGTAAAGTCTGCGAGGGCAGAGACTGCAAGCTGCTAATAGACAGCCCTCAACTATTGCTGCTGTCATATTCATATATATGTCATATAAGTGGATGAACAGTGCCTACTCATGTGTTCCTGTAAATAACAAGATATGAATCCCATGTATGGCCTTTTTGTGACTTAACAAAAATGTATAAACACATCTCTTTATAACAGGCTACACACATTCAAAACCAGTTTGTAAATAAGGACTATAACTCCATAAATTGTGTATTTACTGACATTAAATGTTTTCCTATTGCACTGCACAGTCTGACAGGCTGCAATAATAAAATACATTTTCAGTGCCTCTGCAGCCTACATGTCTACATATCTTTGTATCATGATGTGGCTGAATATCATTTCTGGCCTTCACAATTCAAGTAACATTTTTATAACTTTCTATAACTATTTCACACATTTATAAGTTTTTTTTTTTTTGGCAGTTGAAAAACCCACGTTGTGTCTGTATGGCAATGAACTGCAGGTGAAGTCTACTGAAGTCTGCACCCCAAGCAGACTCTCTTGAAGTCCACTTGAGGCCCCTTGCGGACTGGATGAATCATAGCTTTGGACAGCCCTCTGCATTCCCAGACTTCCCATGAATGTGCCCGCAAAGTCCGCGAGTCTGCAAGTGCAGTGAAGTGCAGACATCTGGATTCAGCCTGGAATCATACGTGAGACACTAGGAAGGAGAAAAAGGAAACATGGGAGACACAAACATCTGTGTTTTTCTGACGCTCTTGTCGCAGACGGGCTGCAAACTATGGTGGCCGATACGGGCCCCATCTAGAGCCCATATTTGATTTGTCTGTTTTGGGATACTGTAGAAACATGGCGGTGTGACATGGTGATCTCCGTAGACAAGGACCTGCTCCATGTGTAGATAAATGTCAATACATCGCCCTAAACCCTACACTGGACCTTTAAAGATTCAAATTAATACATTCAACCAGTTGTAAATAACTGTCTTTTCCTCCTAAGGTTTAAGAGGCAGATGACAGAGGATATAAAGGAGTGTTTGATGGTGTCAGCTGGTGAAAGTCTGATTATCATTATCATAATTAAAAAACAATGTAACACAGTGTCAATGAAACAGCTGCTGTTGTGAGTACCTGGACACTGTGAAAGCCATCCGTCAGTATAATGTGTCTGAGACTCGCTGAAGCCTTTCTGCATCTTTCTGCTTTGCTGCAGCTCTGTGTGCTCAGGATTAACTGAGGACAACCTTCCTGCAGACACCACAGGTGCAGACATATATTTTATATATATGTATATTATGCTGTGTGTTTGGACAGCCCTTGTGTGGAGTCCATGTGATGGATTAATGCCGTCTGGTTTGTGTTTGAATCCAGAACATACCTGTGGTACATTACATCATGATAAAGACTGGAGCCGATCCTCATTAGCGCTGACGTCTCCATAAAGCCAGCAGCAGCCTGTGGAGATGTCACATTTAAGCTCAGTGCTAACCTTGAGCTCGACAGCCTTATTGCAGCACACTCCTCATACAGCGCACACAACAGAGGAGGCTGCTGCTGTTGTCGATGAGCTCATCACTTTCATCCCCCATGATCTCAGCCTCAGGTTGTCTCCTGCAGCTCTCCACCTTCTCTTTGCTTTTCCTCTCACTGCCTCCCATCACACTCTCCGTATGACTTCATTCTCCCTCCTCTGTCTTCTCAGCACCCTCCTCAAAATATATATATATTTAAAAATGTCTCAGGGATAGTTAGTTTCTCAAACCGAGGGAAAGGTGGCCTTGTTAGTTTGGCAGGTATGTTTAATAGACAGATGAGGAGACAACAGCTTGACAAATGCACCAGGATATTTTATCCCCAGCTCTGATGCTTACTGGGTCTGGTGTTTTAAGCCTAGTTCACATTACACGATTTTCACCCCGATTTTGCATCGCGGAGACTATCGTAATCTTTTGAGTGTTCATACCTGGCGACATGTGTTTCTGTCAGTGGGAGTCTCGCCAACTGTGTTACAACCTGTGTGCACACCACAAGATTTCTCCACCGAGCCCTCGCCGACAGAGCCCCAGATAACGCGGTGACGTCACCAAACTACGTTCTTTAACTTGGAGACGACACATCGTAAAGGCATGGATATTCTTTATTATCCCGGGTCCAAACACAACGTGCTCCCTGTGATCCTGTGGACGCCGCCATTGTTGTTGTTGCTTGCCGGGTTGTCAGTGTTGCCAGATCTTGGAGAGAAACAAGCAACCAGGGCTATGGAAACAAGCCCAAAAGAAGCGACGGATATATATAAAGAAAGACAACGTTTAGACAGCAAACCCAAATAAGCAACTCCACTTTAGAAACAAGCCTAAAAAACTGCAACCCCTCGACTACCTATATTTGTCAGCGACTTTACAAAAAAACAAGCCCAAAGTCGCGGCTAATAAGCGGACCTGCGGCTTGTCCTCCTCACATTTCTTCCGTCCTCCTGCGTGCTGACGTGGGACGTATCTCGCCTCTCACTGGCTGATGCTCTTAGTCAGTTGTGTCAGCCTTCTCCAGTTTTCTAGCATGTCAGATATCCAGTCCCAGTCACAGACGAGGGGGCGACTTGCTCATAGGCTTGTTCACACACGAGGACTCGTCATGGCAGACTATCTGCCGACCCAAGGTGGCTCTCAAGATCCTCTGCGACGTCAAAATTGCGGTGAAAATCATGGAATGTGAACTAGGTTTAAGGTAACACATTCTCAGTCCAAACTCATCAAATACTGACACTTGGTGGTTGGTACACGTCAAGCTATGATGCTTTCGAAATCCCTCCTGCGTCAGTTTTGGATGTTTAGGGACAACGTGTCAGTTTGCATTTCTTACATGCAATGTGTCTTTTCAAAATAAACTTCCAGTTAACCAGAAGATGTATAGTCTTGTCTTGTCAAACACACACAGTCTCTTTTCAAAATGAAACTACAATGCAGGTAAAAAAAAAAATTGTCTTAAAGTTTTACGTCTTTAGGTTGAGGGGCCATACACATGCCACGTTTTTTGCACCCTCAGATTCATTATTTGCAATGCAGATGTGTGGCAATGACGCTGCGGTGTGCTCACATTTCTGACTGCATATTTTTCAGGGTGTGTTGATGATTTCCTTCTCCATACAATGGAGTACTCTGCCTAAAGGTGTGTCTGATGATGCACTTGTCCGTGTGAACCAACAAAACCTTTTTTTTCAGCCCTGTTGGTGTCACTGTGGTCAACAGTTGTCTTAGGCTGTCGTCAAAGCTTATTAATTTTCTCCCAGCACTGCTTGAATGCTCACCGGATGCCCATCTCAAGTAGGACTTGTGTGCATCTGCAGACCAAGCGCTTGCCATTCACAGCTGAAACTGATGAAGTATCTGCTATCTAGCAACAGTAGCGGAGGCTATTCGAACATGACGTTAAATCATCACTAATTGTAGTGATGAGTAATGATGAGGCACCCCGTCTGACGTCATTTTCGGGCGTGACTTGGCACCACTCAGCACATTTAAACTGGCAATGGACAGCAAGAAAGCCAAGATTGAATACCAGAATTGCCACTGGAAAAGCCCTAATGGATGAGACATTATAAGAACATTTGCTGACATAACAGGAACGGCAGGCAGGCAGATAAATGGTTATAACAAACGGGGAGAGTGAAAAAGCAGAAAATAGATGATCTGGCAGAGAAACTAAAGCGTGGACGGTCTGCTAGCAGGTGAGGATCAGATGACTGGGGACAGAATATGGCCTAAGAGGTGAGGAGGTGATGGTGAGGGACATAAGGTGTTAGCAGCAGGCAAACAGACAGCAGCAAAATAATATCAAACACTGGGAGAAGACGAGCTTCAGGTTCAATTCAGGTTTGGTTATTTTCAGAAAGCTGATAACAGCTTTTGTCACTCTGCTTTCTTCACCCTCCGCTGGCTCCCTGCTGCTGCGTTAAGGTCAAGTCACTAACGCTCGCCTGTGGAGTGGTACACACCTACCTGAACTCCCTCAGTCAGGTCTCTGAATGACAACAAGTCCTTCCATCATTGTAAGGCAGGATGTCTCAACCCAAAGTCTCCTCTTGTTTGGTCACTCAGAGGTTGAACAAGTTTCCTTTGTTTCTTAAAAAGTTACTTGATAAGTACTGGGTGATTCTGTTAATCAAAATGATAAGGGGCTTTTAATTTGAAACACATACAGGAAGTGTGCTGTCGTGAATGACAAAAAGAAATTCAAACATGCATGCTGAGGCGTCCCAGTCGTAGCATCAGTTGGCGTCTGCTATGACACACCACACGAGATAAAACGATGGATTGTCGCGTACAACACTCGTTGTCGTTCATGATACGAGCTGACATGGAAAAACTTATTCATGCATTCATTTTTAGTAGGTTGGATTATTGCAATGGCTTATTTACAGGCCTTAACAAAAAATCAATCAGACAGCTGCAGCTGATTCAGAACGCTGCCGCCAGAGTCCTTACAAACACCAGGAAACTGGACCATATTACACCGGTCATTAAATCGCTACACTGGCTTCCTGTGAGTCAAAGAATAGATTTTAAAATCTCACTGCTGGTCTACAAAGCCCTAAATGGTCTTGGACCAAAATACATGCTTGATCTACTGGTTCCTACGAAGCATCCAGACCCCTTAGGTCATCTGGAACAGGTTTGTTGTGTGTTCAAGCAAGGTGAGGCAGCATTCAATTATTATGCTCCTCACCTGTGGAACAAACTTCCTGTAGATCTGAGGTCTGCTCAAACTGTCAGCTCCTTTAAATCAGGGCTAAAAACACTATTGTTTACTGAAGCGTACTCTTAGATTAAATACTTACCTGCTGTATTCTACTGCCCGTACTTTTTAACTACACACTGCTGATTTATGCCTTTTATTATTCTACTTCTTTTCTTATCCTGACTGTTCAATGTATTGAGCCTGTTTTTATTTTATGTTACTGTATTTTATTATCACTATCATTCTCAATTTCTATTTCCCTTTTTAATCCACTGTTTTTATTGTTTTAAATTGTGTCTTGTTGCTTTTTTTTTTTTTTTTTTTTTTTTGAAATTTTCTTTTTATTTGGAAAAGCAAATATTTACAGTTTCATTTACAACATTGCAATCATTCCCTGGACCCCAAAAGTGTCATCTCCCTTGGTTTATCCGCCCCATTCCCCTTGGTAATTGGGTAGAGTGAAGTCCAAGTGTCCTTTCCATGCTGCTCTTCCAAGTTATTTTAAAGTCATTCAAGTATTATATCCAGTGAACAGAACCAGGGGAGCTCACTTCCTGAGGCATCTCAGTTTGTCTTGTTGCTTTTAATGTCTCTGTAAAGCACTTTGAACTACCTTGTGTTGAATTGTGCTATACAAATAAACTTGCCTTGCCTTGCCTTGCCTTGCCTGACACCGTCAAGCATCGGGCTATAATTGTGCTGATGTCATGTAATCTGAACCCAGCATTAGACAGTGGACCTTTAATTCACCCAGTTAGATGTGAAAGTGTGATGGCTTGAAACTATTTAAAATGGCTGTTTATTTAAGATGGAGTCTGCTGGATTTGGCAGTGACGATTTTGGAGCTGTTTCTGGTGAAACAAAAAGGATCTTACTCTTTGACAAAAAGGTTGACCACTGTAGGAATCCCTTCAATAATGTTGTCAGACACTTAAAATAATAATCTGAGTCCATCAGTGGCAAAAACAAACACTTCAGAGGACGTAAATTCCCAGAAAATTGTTCTTCCCATTCGTCACTTAGACACAGAAACATGAGCAAATGGGGTCCAGGTTAAAAAAAAAACAAAGTTACCCTTTAAAGTGGTCTGTATTTGTTATTCTCAGCCTGAAGACACACACAGTAATCCGTCACATAACACACACACACGCACACACACCAAAACTGAGTGTCATTGTGCAGACTGGTCAATCACAGAGCTGAAAACACAAACAACTGGGGATTCAGGTCACCAGTGAAAACAGAGCAGCTAAGGAGATTCCCCACACTGGAGTATTCTCACAGACTCTTCAAAGAAGAAGGAGGCAGTAAGGAAGGATTGGATTTGGGTGCTGTTGGTGTGTGCCGCAGTAAAACCATCTCCGAGCTCTGTGAGTGCTTTATCTCCTCCACTGCCTGGGCAACTGCCTCTCTACCCCCCTCTGAGGAGAATTAGGCTATTAAAAACCACACACATGCATGCACACAGCCGTGCATACCGGACTCACACGCACTCCCTGCACACACACACAGTCACCCAAAACCACTGCCAAAATGTGGTGCATTTGGAGCGAGCTCACTGGGTCTAACATGCCCTGCGGGTGAGAATCCACAGGGGCCCCACGCCATTAAGTTCCAAGCCATACAAATGGACCCTCAGTGCATGTCGAGCCAGGAAGAAAGAGGTGCCAAAAATACATCAGTCTGTCATTATTCTCACCATGAAGCAGATTACAGTACAGAGACAGAGTCATCATCCAGGACTCATTGTGCACCTGGCTTTACTCACAACAGACCAGCAGGTATGTTGTTAGCGTTATGTCATCATGGAGAACTTGTGGCCTTTTGTTCACTAAACTTTAGAGACATAGATAGACATGGTTAAAGTTGTGGATGCACGATAACATTGGAACGCCATTGGTATCAGCAGGTAAACACTTTGAAATGAGCTCTGGCCTGAAATGAACATTTCTGCTGATATGACACTTAAATTCTGGGCTGCCCCTCGAAAGTTGGAGATTCGTGTCATCAGTCAGAGACCCCTCAGTCGACTGAGATTGCTTCAAGTTGAGCAGTCTTTTTATTTATTTATTTTTTGTCTGTTTGTTTTTGCTACTCAGAGTGATTCTGGTCTCTTTCCGAAGTCTTCGAAATCCAGCGCTTGTGCAGTGACTTGTGACTTGTGGCTTCCTTGAAAAACTTCCTTGAACATTGGCATGAAACGCGGCCAGTTGCTGTTATATTTCACCGGCGTTCAGCAGCATTGGGACAAAACGTGGTGGGATAAGAATGAAAGTTAAAGTGGCAAAAAGTCTGAGTGGGGTGGGAGGGAGGTGTGGTGGACCGACCTTCACCTGGGAGAGCGGAGGTCGCGTCCCGTAAGCCAAACCCTGTTCTCTTTTCCTAAACCCAACCACCTGTGTTTGTTGTTGAAGAAGAAAAACGGCAAATCGTGGTGTTGCACCAATATAGTGCTTTTATTTTGAAAGAGACTGTATGAAACGTGAAATTTCCTGTGAAAACAGAAGTGTATTTTGAAAAATAGACGATGCATGTAACAGGCTGAACTTGACACGCTGTCCCAGATTGTCAACAACCAACACACCTAGGGTACCTTGCACGTCGTATCTGGACACAGAAAGTCCATGACCACACGTCGATGTGTGACGAGGTCAGAGTGAGAATGTGTAGGCTTCTGAGGACATTTTGGCCCCCAGATTTTGCTGCGGAGTCAGCGCTCTTAACTTTCACGCTACTCTTTGATAAAGACAGCTGTGGACACAGAGAAGGAGAAAGTTTGCAGTGCAGGGCTCCGACATAACATTATCTCCTCTCTACTACTTGGAAGAGAAGAGATAAGCTCACAGCAACTTAATACACAGTCTCTGACTTTTGTTTGATATCTAGTGAGATGTTGTTGCACTGTTCGCACCCTTAGCTTGTCTACTATATCACATGAATGCCCCTGTCACACTGAATGTCCCGCTGAGCCCTGATCAAACTTTAAAACTTTATATGGGGGAAAAAAAATCAGGCTGTCAATTGATTAAAATATTTAATCGCAAATTAATTGCGCTTGTTTTTTTTGTTTTCATACAAGTTGTGTATCTTGAGTACAGCGGTGGCTCTTGAAGGCAATTCATACGTGCAGTTGTCTGATGCAATGCAAATTATTTCAAGCGGACCCACTAAAAAAACAACTTGCTGAATATTCGTATTCTATCACGTAATCGTATCGTAATCTATCACTGAAGCCTTGAGTGATAGATTCATATATGTTGTATGACACCTTTCAGTCCGGTTTTCGGAAGCTGCATTCCACTGAAACGGCCTTAGTTAAAGTTACTAATGATATCCTGATGGCGGTGGATGATGGGAAATGCTCTCTCCTCGTTGTACTAGATCTCAGCTCAGCTTTTGATACAGTTGATCACAAGATCCTCTTGAGCAGGTTGTACCATTATGGTACCTCTGGGTCTGCATTAGACTTTTTAAAATCATATTTGACTGATTCTGTTCTGTTTTTCTTTGTCTGTGGGTCAGTTCATGTCTGTCCCGGCACCTTTGTCATGTGGTGTCCCGCAGGGTTCTGTCCTCGGTCCTGTGTTATTTGCCCTCTATATGTTGCCTCTAGGTTGCATTATTGACAGATTCGAAGGCATTTCCTTTCATTTCTATGCAGATGACATTCAACTGTACTGTTCATTTGTACCTGAAGAGGTTCACAAACTATCTAGCTTACTAGATTGTCTAGTGGCCATAAAAATCTGGATGTAGGACAACTTCCTCCAACTTAATAATGAAAAGACAGAAACTCTAATTGTTGCCCCAGACATTGTAATCTCAAACGTGAAGCCTATTGTGTCCAACGCAAACTTCGTAATTTAGGTGTCATATTCGACCAAGCCCTATCATTTGATAATCACGTCAGCCTACTCACCCGTTCTTGTTTCTCACAACTTAGGAACATTGCCAAATTAAGGTCAGTTGTGTCCAAAGCTGAATATGAAATGATCATTCATACTTTTATTAGCTCTCGCTTAGACTATGCCAATGCTCTTTTTACCTGTTTGAATAAATCCTCTCTGGCCCGTCTCCAAACTATCCAAAATGCTGCTGCTCGGCTTTTAACCCATAGCAATAAGAGGGCTCATATCACTCCAATCCTGTCCTCCTTGCACTGGCTTCCAGTAGAATTCCGAATCAACTTTAAAGTATTGCTCCTGACTTTTAAAGCCCTATATGGTCTAGCCCCTGCGTACATCACAGACCTCCTTCAACCTTACACTCCTTGTCGCTAAAATCCTCGGATCAGCTCCTACTGTCAGATCCACATACTCGTTTCGTCACTCGTGGAGACCGAGCATTTAAAGCGGTTGCTCCCAAACTTTGGAATGCCCTTCCCTTGTCGTTGCGATCCGCAGCGTCATGTGACACTTTTAAAAAACAACTGAAAATACTGCTCTTTAGCCAGGCCTTTGGTTAACTAACTCCTTTTACCCCATCAATCTCTTACTATTTTTCTTTTCTCTAACGTTTTATTTTCATTTTGCACTTTACAGACACCTTGTCGTTTGCCTTGCTTTGTTTTGTGCTTTGTTTTTAATGTTGTGTTATATTGTTGGACTTGCTTTGTCTACTGGAAAGCACTTTGTGATCTAGTATCTGTGAAAGGTGCTATATAAATAAACTTTACTTACTTACTTACTATTAAACAGCTGAATCTGATTTGACTGACATAACCCTGAGTCAGCCCAGTCAGGCACAGCCATACTTAAATTATCCCCTTTTAAAGGGTTAAATCAAACACACTGCAAATACAGAAACGTTGCAAAGTCAGAAACATAAACCCCCAAAAACAAATGCAACAGCATCACATCCAGTCAACACAGCAGACGTTCTCCAGGCATCTAGAGGGAGTGTTCAGTGGAACAGCTTGATTTTCATATGTGTTTTTGATTTGGCTCATTCCTGAAGCTGCAGCACGTTTCTCCTGATGGAAATGTTTCGTGCTGTTGTGGTCACTGTATCCTGCAGCCTGCAGCCTGCGGCAGAGATGAGCCGTAGGCTGCAGAGATTTGGTTTTCTCACTTCTTTCTAACTCCACACCTCCAGATTTTCTTACTTTTCAAACTTGTAGTCTTCAGCTCCAACCGACGCAGGCAGATATTCAGACTCTGGAGCATCAAAGGGCTTTTCCACATATGCAGTGGGACTCCCTGAATACAGCAAAGAGATTTTAATGTAACATATAGGTGGAGTTTCCCTTTACAAGGTTACCAGGTTTGTTACCCATTCTCCAACGAACTGCAAGTCTCACTCCCTCTGTGCCACACAAGAAAACAAAATCTATTTCTATGATGGAGTACAGAGGATATAAACACATCTAGAGCACTGATGTTTTCTCCCTCTGTACATTATGTGTCATCAGTTAAGTGATGGACCCCCACAGTGAGCTGCAGGTCGAGCTTACGGGCTTATGAGCTTCATGAACTTCCTCAGACAGCAGCTGAACACAGCGAGGTTTTTTTAGGGAGCGTCTCGCCCTGTTCACGGACAGAGGAGGCTGTTCAGGATTCACGGGGCCTACAGGAGATTAGGCTGGAGAGCAGCAATTAAACCACGACACAACTCTCTATCTCTGTCTCTCTCCTCCTACCTCATCCCAGACTCACATAACTACAGGTTACTATGGAAACTACTTCCCACCCTCCCTCCCTTCCACTTTATATCCCTTCCCTCCTCTTGGTCTGCCTCTTGCATCCTCCTCTCTTTACCTCCATTCATCTTGTTTTCGTTATCTCTTCATTAACACCTGTCACCTTCGTTATCGCCTCTCTTCTCCACCAGCCTTTTTAGTGGCACCACTTTTTTTTCCTTCTTCGTCGAAAATATTCCATGTTGCTCCCTCTATCTGACTTTCTATCTGTCCTGCTGCTTGCAGCATGAAACCAAATGTCAGGTCTGAGCTGGCACAGAGAGAAACCGTAAGGGAGGCAGATGGAGGAGCAGAAATGAAAGGAGAGACAGAGACGGAGGGGGTGGGGGGAGACAGTGGGAGACAGATAGAGGGGAGAAGGAGACAGGGTTATATAGAGTATAGCTGACCAGAGGAAGCAGCTTCTGCTGATAAGGTTGATCAACTTACAGTTTTCAGTACATGCACACATACAACAGGGCTGGGTGCTATCACAGGAAATAAAGGCTGCGGCCAGGGCTGCATCTACACTGAAACAAACAGACAAAAGACAAACATTTTACCAGGTGCAGACATCAGAATGACAGCATTTTATTAACTGGAGTTGCAGCTGCCTCTCCCCCACAGGGCTGTAGGCTACATAGGAGTCTTAAAATGTGTTTGTCTTGTTGTGTTATTGGGAGCCAGAATAGAAGGAGTCATGGCTCAAAACCAGCCGCCACTGCCTGTCAACAAAAACAAAGACAACTATGTCAGGTCCTGTTTCAAGCAGTCTGCCATGTTTTTTCTACAGTAGCCCAGAATGGACAAAACATTCGCATTTCCACATCACCAGCTCTAGGGATGATGTGAAACAGCGAATGGGGGCGGCAGGGAGTTCGAGTCCGGCTTTCCTTCCTTCTCTCTGCCCTTTCATATCTGTCTCTGTCTCTCAATAAAGCATGAAAAAAGCCAAAAAATATATTTTAAAAAAATCAAAGAAGGGTAACACAACCAGTTTTGTTCTTCCCATCCATATATTTTCATCTGCTTATCCAGGGCCGAGTCGAGGGGGCATCAGGCTGAGCAAAGCACCCCAGACATCCCTCTCCCCAGCAACACTTTCCAGCTGCTCCTAGAGGACCCCAAGGCGTTCCCAGGCCAGATGAGATATATAATCCCTCCAGCACGTTCAGCATGCTCTGGGCCCTCTACCAGAGAGACGTGCCCGGAACACCTCCAACAGGAGGATCCTGATCAGATGCCTGAGCCACCTCAACTGACCCCTTTTGATGTGACAGAGCAGCGGCTCTACTCCGAGCTCCCTCCGGGTGCCCGAGCTCCTCCCCCTGTCTCTAAGGTTGAGCCCAGACACCTCACGGAGGAAACTCATTTTAGCTGTTTGTATCCACAACATCATTCTTTCAGTCACTACCCAGAGCTCCTGACCATAGGTGAGGGTTGGGACGTAAATGGACCAGTAAATCAAAAGCTTTGCCTTCTGGCTCAGGATCCTCTTCACCACAGTTTTGTTGTTTGTTGGTCTCAAACACTGGTCTGCAGCTTAGCAGGTGTCTCAAGTATGTGTCATGTCATCCACCACCCCTTCAACCTCCAGATGACATATACTATGTCATTTAGTAACTCACATACAACAACTGTAACGTATTCGTCGTTTGCAGAAACGTAGACCACAATGCCAACATTATCTTCAGGCAGCTGAGCTTTAATAAACTTCCCACATCTGCAACACGTTCCTTTGATTAATAATCTTTTGTGTAGATATAATAACTGCTGAGTTACTCCATGAGGTGGAAAATATCCCGTCTTTATTTTCTAAAAGTAACAGATCCAAGTTTCACAATGAAGAACATCTTGTGATGTTTACAATTAACCTTGGCTTCACACCTGTTTTCATCTCTCTTTTGAAGAGAACTTAAACACCAATTTAAAAGAGAATACAGGACTAAAAGACCTTTTAGAGGAGTATTTTTTAACTGTGTGGGTGTGATGCCTCCGTGCCATGTCAGATTGGCTGTAAGATCAAAGTTTCTCTTCCTTGTCACGATTGGGAACAGTCCCCCTTTTTATCACTACGATAAGTGCCATTTCTTCACGCACAATTTGGATTTACTTCCACTTTCATGTCAGAAGTGTTAATAATTCTTAAACACTGATGTTATGCAAGTGACCCCATTTCTGAACCACTGAAGTCTTCCTCACTTCTCGCTCCTTTCTTCCTCCTGCTCGGTTCTTTCAGGATCTCTGCAGCTGCTGAACCGGGTTTGAAACCTGCGGAGCTCCTGGTTCCTTTAGATGTGAAGCTTTTCCCTGATTCACACAACAAGACAGGGCATCCATCTGTGTGTGTGTGTGTGTGTGTGTGTGTGTGTGTGTGTGTGTGTGTGTGTGTGTGTGACTGTAGGAGACATGAAGTGAGGCTCTAGTGCTCTTGGTTTTGGGCTGGTGTGTGTTCGTTCCAACAGTGTTGTTTATCCCCAGAAAGTTTTTTGAGACTTCAAAGTAAAAGGCTGGTTATGTTCTTTATTTTCTTATTGTCATTATGAAAAGATCGAACCCAATGATGAACTGACCCTAGTAGCAATTATTTCCTGTATCGCCAAAGCCTGATATAACTCATTCCTCTGTGCCATCATTGTTGTCCAAAACCCGACATAAATGAGCCACATCATTGTGTCACAGAGCGGCTCAGAGCAGGTGATAAGTAGACCAGAGGGAGACGGGTTAGAGAAGTTAAAGCGTTGCGTGTCACATCCTTTAAGAGCATGAAAAAACATTCATGTCAACCTTTGACTTGAACACCAACAATATCTCCCACTTGGTGAAAAGAACTTCAGACTTGACAATAAACGGTTTGGCAAAATGGCTGCAAGTGAACCACCACCAGTTAAATTAAAATGGAACCCATCATTAACACTAATATGATCCATTCAGCTGATTTTACAGGTGCTATTCAAAGTTTGTTTGTATCTTGTGGTTTCACTTTGTAACTAACTGCTACACATATGTGACAACAGTAGTTATTTGAGGCTTATTATTTGGTGTGACTACAAGGATAGCCAGCGTGGTCTCACTCGTCGAATACTGTTGCTTGAGCAGTGTCTTCCGGGCGTCAGACACCACCAAACACTGGGACAGCAATGTAAGTTAAAGGGGCGAATGCCTGCGTAGGGTGGGTCCAGCAACCTCTGACTTTTACCCAGGAGGCTGGAGTTCACTTCCTGTAAGACTGTAAAGCCAAACGAAACCACGTGCATTTGTTGTTACAGGGAAAAAAAACATCAATTTGCAGTGTTGTACTGAAGTAGTTTGAAAGAGACTGTATCAAACTGTAAATTTCCTGTGAAAACAGAAGTGTATTTTGAAAACAGACAATGCATGTAACAGGCTGGAGTTGACACAGCGTCCCAGAGCATCAACAACCAACACACCCAGGGTACCTTGGACGTCATATCTCGACGTGGAAAGTCCATGACCAAATGTTGATATGTGACAAGGTCGGAGTGAGAATGTGTTGACAAGGTTAGCCAGCCTGGTTTCACTCCCAGGTCACCAAATACCAATGCTTTGTCACGCGCCATTTGATACTGACGCCCACGGCTCCCTTTAGCATCTGTGTGGGGCGCACTGGGCTGTCAACTAACTCATGTAAACCCACCCAAGGTAACATTAGACGCACAGAGCAGTGTCTAAAGCCCGGCAGAGTCCAAGAACTGTTGTGAGGAGGTCGGGATGAATTGATGGGTCAAACAGGCACAGGACTTTAACCTTGGAGACTGCTATTTGTATCCTGTGTAAAACCAAAAGTTATTTTCATGTAAGTTACATATCAAGTACTGAACGCCACATCATGGCCTCTAGTTTCCCGGCGCGGCGCAGGGTGGTGAACCCCGCACAGAGCTAGTTTCGAGCAGCGCAACCCGAGGCGCTCAGGCGGATCGCAGCTGGTGTAAACCAAAGTTTGGCTGACCGGCGGACAGTGCGCACACCTCACCAAAACCTCACAGGCAGGTTTCCAGAATATCAGGCACATTAACGATGCAATAAATAGACACAAAGTCACTATTCAATGCAACTATCTGCAATCAGCACATAAATGTATCTCTATATCGACTGTCCCGTCACATCTGACCGTTTGGTACATTTGACACGTGTAATGGAAACCCAACCTGATTTGATTAACACAGCTGCAAACTAATGAGTTCACATCCCTCTCAGCCAACCACAAACAGCCACAGCATCAGATAGGGAGTACATATTCAGCATCTGTCATCTTAGAAAAGTCAAAAGAAAAGAAACAGAGTGAGACTGCGAGATAGAAAGGGAGAGCGTGCGCGCACGAGAGAAACGCAACATTGATTTACAATTGCGGTGACCTCCTCCCAGGCTACCTTTACATCATCAGCCCGTGGAGGTCTGCTCGCAGTTCCGTATATTCAGACACTGTGAGCTTGGACCTCCTGGACCAAAACATCAGTTTCCTCCTGGGAGGAGTTTGGCCGTCTGACGCTGCTGCTCTCTTCTGCCATGGCGAATTGAGTAAACTCTCATTATGCCTTCGTGCGGCGCATTTAAGGGCGAGGAGAGGGGCTCATTTGATTGGTGTGATGTGTGTAAAACCCACTCCACGCCTTCTCTCCTCCCTCTTTCTGACTTGCGCAGGTAGGAGGGACGGAGGTGGGATAGAGGAGTAGCTGCGCCAGCGCACAGTGTGCCAAACTTACAAAATCCGCCTGGCCACACCCAGTTGGAGAAGCGCAGGTGCGCTGCGCCTCTGCCGCGCCCGGTCTGCGAAACTAGAGCCCCATGTATTAATTAACGGTAACCCCCGTAACAAACATTTATTTTTAACCAAACCCTCGATCTAATTTCTAAACCTAACCAAGTAGTTTGTTGGTGCTGTCTGTTCAAGTGTTTGTTTTTCTGACAAGTTTGGTCTTAATCGGTTATTTGATGCTATAAAACTGTGATTTTACAACATGACAATCAAGCCAACTGGTGGGCCCACATTCAGTGGTGTGCTTGTGGTTGGTCGAACTGGTCTATCGGTGGGAAACTTGATACTGCAGAGATCGCTACTGCGCAGACTCTGGCTCTGAATGACATCACCAAAGCAAGTTGGCAGCAGCTATATCCTGGATATTTTAGCTTCACCTCTGTACAGTTGGGGTAAGAGGAGACACGTTGTCCATCTTTATACAGAGTCTATGGTCCAAAATCACAAAGTTGCCTTAAAGGGCTTTGCAGTCCATAACAAATGCACTGAGTGCCACAGACAGGAAGATGTAAAGTACTGAGAGACGGGCTAACAGGATTGTTGGTTTGGTATTGTCGTGGGATTTAGATATCAGCTTTATCCTTTAATATTCATACAAATACTATGTTGACGACAAACCTTACCTCAGGTGTGTCAGGTTTCTTCCTCTCTGACTCCCACTCTGGCAGCACCTTCTTTCCTTCTCTTTTACATAGACAGCCGTCCCTCCCGCTCTTCGGGCCCCACCTGTGTGTCACAGATAGAGGTGAGGTCAGCCTCTCAAAAGACTCCTCAGCCCGGCTATCAGCCATGCTGCCCACAATGCAAGTGGCCAGTGGAGCATGTGAATGGGGTCATGCCTGGGAGATGGGAGACGGAGAGTGAAGCTGCCATCCGTGAATAGGGAAGAGAGGGATAACGATTCCTGAGGCTGTCTCCTCTGCATTAGCAATATCTGAGGGCCTGTGGTGTAGTCTGCCTCTCAATTGTTTGTCTCTTCTCCAGATGCTCGAAGGGAGACGATATGTGCTCTGACGAAGGCTGCAGTGGTTTGTCTTTGCTGCTGTGTGTGCTTTGAATAAACCAGGAGCAACACAAGAGCTCATTTCTTCATTTCGTGCTGCCGTCTAAATTTTTTACGCAATTACTATTTTAAATGGCAGCTGGAGATGAGATTTTGGGTATATTTATGATTAATGATTATAATGATTTTTCCGTTTCCCAGAGTACAACTCAGTGAAGTGTGAATTCACCATCAGCGCTCCTGCGCTTCATTTTGTATGTAAATAGAAGTCTCTTATCGGCGTCTCAGGTTGAGAAGCGGCATAAAGTAGATATGAGGAAAATATTTCATTTTCACTTCAACTGCTTCCACCACTTGAATTCAATTAACAGGGTAATGGATGCATTCACCCTCTCCTCACAGGTTCTGAATTAAAAACTTCAATTGGGTTTATAATTGAGTGCAAATGAAGCTGTTGGCCTCAGGGGGGACGAGACACGTCTCCAGGGGGTTGCTGTGATTTTTTTTTCTTCCTTGTGTGTGTCTGTGCTTGTTTGCATGTGCGTGTGTGATGTGCCTTAAGGTTTGGCTTGTGAACGAAACCGTTACAAAGTGCAGAAGATGAGATATACCAGCTTTTTACCACATCTGGTGAAACTCTTCACTCGTTACTGTGTTGTATTTCTGAAATAATCACCTCTGCAAAGCAGATTATGCTTTTGTTTGGGTTTGTTAGTTTGTCAGCAGGAATGCAAAACAATTACTGGGCCACTTTTCATGAAAATTGGTGGAAGAGTGCAACATATTCTCATTCAATGGTTCATATGATATCTAACAAATTAGCGCCCCACGAAAGGGCGTCGGCACATCACGTTTTTAAGTTACGTTCTTAACAGAGAGAAACACAGGTTAGGTTTAGGACAGCCAAGTTACGTTGGGTAGATTTAGGAAAGTAAAGCTGCATAGGTTAGGTATAGGAAAATAATGTTGTGTAGGTAATATTTGGAAAGTAGAGTTACGTATTTTAGATTTAGGAAAGTAAAGTTATGGCAGTTAGATTTAGGAAAATAATAGAACGTATGTTAGATCTAGGAAAGTAGTGTTACGTATGTTAGGTTTAGGAAAGTAAGGTTGAGTAGGTTAGGTATTTGCAAAAAATATGTATGATTAGGAAAAGAAACATGATGGCATACCTTAAAATAACTCAAAGTTCACTTATGGGACACAAACGTCAGTCTCCTGGGGGAAAGTCCTGTGTTTCTGTTGGCGTGTGAATGCAGGTTTTTTTAAACGCAACGAAGAACCTGTTAAAAAGAGGCGATAGTTTGGTTTCCCTTTGCCCATAGACCAGAGACATGTTGTACCGATCTAGCACAAAACTGGGACTCAGTTGCAGAGAAAAACACAAAACACCAAGAACAGTTTATCAAATCCAAATCTTTACCGAGGAGGTCAGGGGTGAAACATGTGAAGGGACTCAGCAAAGGCAGAAAGGTCCATTCAGGAACATCATACAAAAAGCAAAGTCCATAAAACCAAGCAGAGTCTAAAACCTGGGAATCAAACATGAACAAAAGGCTCCAGAACATGAACACACTAAGGTGACAATGACAATCTGGCAACTGAACAGGGCAAACACTGGGCTGTAAATACCGAAAACCGAATAGTAAACAGTAGAAAACAGCATGCAGCCCATCAATATGCATACTGGAGAAGCCTTACGCTTTACCTCCTGAGCCCCAGCCACCCTATTTTCCAATTTAGAAGTAATTAATGTATCATATTTTGACATCACTCGTAGAGGTTTGGAAATAAACCCAGAAATATATTGTGGTTGCACTTGCAGATTTGCATGTCATAGAAGACTGGACTATTGGCCTTAGCGGAGGTCTGCACTCTCTGCCTTCTAGTTCTCAATCTCTTCTTCTTCTGTGGTAGCCTCCTTATTTAATTCAGTTTTCTGTGAGGTTTATCTTGGATATTTGGATATTTTTAGTCATTATAGCAGTATGGCTCTGGGGGTGTTAACTTCACTTGGTCAATCCATCACTCTGTTCAGACTGACAACCATCAGTTGGATTGTAATGAAATCTGGTTCAGACAACATGTGTCTGCCTCTTCAGATGAAATGAACTTCAACCAGCATCATCAGGTCAACATATTCCTTTGTCCAATACTTTTGTTTGTGACCAAATAGCTGCAAAACTAAGGACATTCCCAGCAGCCTGATCTGTACTTTGTGATTCATTTTTGTAATCATTGCACTGCGTCAGACGCCCTACAAAGCAGCAAGTTGGTATGGGAGATGAAAACGCGGCTGGAAATATTCCCATTACTTGATTTTGTTTGGAGGCACTAAGACTCTTTCTACTTCGAAAAACACATCCTCAAACCTGTGGTCTGAAACACCTACTACAACTGGCAGAACATGGAGCTCCAGGAAATACACCCTACCAAAGGTGAGCCCTCTGCAGCCACGAAGGTCGGCTACAGCCTTTTACTGGCTAAACAACCAAAACTAGATTTTACTTGTGGACAGCTGCAGCTACAAAGAAGTTGTGAAGCTTGTAGCTGGATATGTGGCGGATGAAATGTTGCTAAATGAGTGACTCCTCGGAAAAATACCGGTCACAGGAAACTGAAAACCCCCATGTAAAAAATAATTTCCAGCTATCTAGCCTCGGCTACACTGAGTCTACTGGTGATTACCCGGACGTTCACACAGAGGCACACACCTGAATTTGTGGGAGATACACAATTACTAATTTTATGGGTTGTGACTGTAAAGAATTTAGTGCTGTGCCTCAGAGCTGCCTCACAGAGCATGTTGGAGACTGTGATCACATGATTTGGCTCCTCTGTGTGGTCGCCTGTGTGACAGCTTAGCGAGGTGAGACTCACAGACAGGCAGGTAAAAGGTAGACAGGCTTTCTGTGTCGATGGCTCTGTGTGAGGTTTGTTAAAAGGTCAAAGCAGGCACACAAAACGAAGAGCACACAGCAGAGACGGGGCAGGTATATATGCTGGGGAGCTGATTAGGGAATTGGGAACAGGTGCGCAGGTGGGCGTCAGGTGAAGACTGCTGCAGGGCAACAGGGGAAGAACAGGCTCTGACATGACGGAGAGTTACCGATAAGCCGACTGACAACAGGAAAAACTATGCAAAAATATGAAGAGCTGGTTGTAGCCATGACAGCCCGTTATTTATTCTCCTAAATGATAAATGAGCCACATGAAACATACATGTTCTCTGCTCCACCCGCAGGAAATGTTTAAATAACTGCAGATATTTTAAGACGGTCCAGATCTGCACAGCTGAGAGAGCCCTTTCTTCATTTTACATTCTCCGCTCACGTGTCACCTCAAGGGCTCTGATTTAAATTAATCCCTTCTGATGATGAGAAAAGTCAAGACGTATGAGCCTGTAACACTCAAATGAAGATTTCTCATCATGTTTTACCATCAAGTGTGCCCCGAAATAGCTGAAGTGCTTCACTGTCTGCGTGCTGCAGTAAGGGTTTCTCAGTAAGACCACATCTCCCTGTTTTTAATCTGCTGACTAATACCCTCCAATCATTCTAAGTAATCTGCCGTATATCTCAGTCAGACTGTCACATAGATTTTGAGGCAAAAAATAGTGCATTGTCCCATTTAGTTTATTAGTAATTTTGATGGCAAGTGATGGCAGCGCCCCGAAAGCACTCAAGGGAGGAATCAAATTATCATAAACAATGTCTCTGCATATGATACGGAGAAAATGTAAGCACATAATTTCACAGAATCATTTCGCTGCTGAATCAAGTTAAACGCTAATGGATGGCAATCAGAGCGATGGGCGCACACACACACACACACACACACACACACACACACATGGTTACAGATGCATTTAGGTCTTAAACACACAACCAGGAGAGACAGTTTGGCACAGACGGCACTGCTGAGGTGTTGTTTTGTGACGCAGACTTTGTGGGGTGATGAGGAGGAGAAGGGACAGGCAGAGGATGAGGTGGTGTGAGGTGCACAGAGGTGTGATGGCAGCACATATGGTGGCCGGTCAGGGTTTGTGAAGAAGTGGGTATTTAGCTGCAGACAGACTGAGATTAATGGGGTTCAGTGAAATGCAGCACGCTCGTGGAGCCCACACATGCAACACACACACCTGCATATGTGTGCATAGAGTGCAAATATTCACCTTAACCTTACAAATACATTTTAATTTTTCAAATGTAAATGTAAATGTATTTTTAAATCCAGCATCTAAATGAAAAGAAATTCCTCACATCAACTGGAAATATTCGACTAAAAGTCCAGAGATCTCAGATTTCAATCATTCCTATTTATGTGTCTCTCACAGAAGTATTCACATCCTTTAAGTAGAAATACTTCATCACAAGTAAAAGTCCAGCAGTGAAAATTACTGATGCGTTAATGTAATGTATGAGTAGATTTTTTAACTGCTCTGGCGAGGTGGAGCTAACTTTAATTTTTCATGTAATATTGGGCAGTTTAATCTTACTATGACGAAAACTCTGTGTGTCTGTTCCATGTTTTTCTCCTCACTGACTTGGTCAATCCATGTGAAATTTGGCACAGTGGTAGAGGGTCATGGGAGGATGCCAATGAAGCAATATTACATCAATTGGCCAAAGGGGGGCGCTATAGCAACCCATTGAAATGTCAGACTTTGAATGGGCATATCTCATGCCCCGTATGTGGTAGAGACATGAAACTTTGCACAGAGATGCCTCTCCTCATGAGGAACACATTTGCCTCAAGAACCCATAACTTCCGCTTATATAGATTTTCCACCATTTTGAATTTTTTGAAAAACACTTCAAATGGATCTCTTCCTAGGAAGTTTGAGCGATCTGCATGAAACTGGGTGAACATAATCTAGGGAGCAATATCTAAAGTTCCCTCTTGGCAAAAGTTGGAAAACTTCCTAAAACTGAGTTTCTATAAGGCAATGAATATTGCGGAGGGCGTGGCTCATCACATAAAGGTGTAGAACATCTCAAGGGTTTCACCCATCACCACGCAACTTTGTAGGCATATGAGCACACATAATCTGAGGGGACCCCTCCATTATTGACCCCATCAAACAAAATGGGGGCGCTAGAGAGCTCATTTCTTATCTAGGCCTAACCGCCATATGGATTTTTACTAAACTTGGTAGATATGTAGAACAGGACGCCTCAAGGTGACTGGAGAAATTTAACTCTAATTGGCAACTGGGTGGCGCTATAACAACAGAAAAATGCTTCAAAATGGCTAAAATGCCATGTGGCTCCCCCTGTGGACCAATGTTGTTGTTGTTGTTTTTCTAATTTTTGGTATGACTAAGTCATGGTATGGTATGCTGTACTCAATGGGTATGGACTAGTCTACAACTAAGCATCATATTTTATAACATCATCTGTTTTAAAATTAAAATCCTAATTAGACAATAACCTAGACAGTATTCTCCTTACAGAGACATGGCTTGACACCGACGCACCTGTTGTTCTCATGGAGGCTTCCCCACCAAATTTTAAAGTAATGTAAAGTAATTACATCTGTAAAAGAAATGTAGTGAAGTTCCGACCTGGATGTGAAGCAACTGCAGTCACATGACACATTGTTTGGGTTAAACATGAGCATGTTACAGTCCTGGAGGATTATTAATGTGCACCTCCTCCTGTACTGCCTTAATATGCACATTCAGCACATCCAATGCATCAAAACATTGTTTTCTAGTTGGAGCCGCGTTTGCCTCGTTTTCAAACTGTATGCTTTGACTAAAATGAACAATGACAGCAATATAGTCCACGATGAGCAGCGCTAAAATCAACCTGCGTAGTTGTCCCTCCATTGTGACATTAGAAAGTGTCACATTTATCTTGCAAGTGTACTCTTCTTCAACGTTTGCTTTACTTCCTGGATTTTTCCCACATGGAAATTCTGACCAATCAAGAGCAGCTTTCTCACACAAGGCATTTGATCTGGTCCTCTTGTAAATGCTGCCGTGAGAACACCAACCAACTCTAGGCAATTATACAACTTTGGAACAACATGAGTCCCTGATTCAATTTATATATAGTGATAAACACATAGCACATAGATAGATAGATAGATAGATAGATAGATAGATAGATAGATAGATAGATAGATAGATAGATAGATAGATAGATAGATAGATAGATGCTTTATTAATCGCAAGGGAAATTAACTATGGCACTTCAATAAATGTACTTCGTTTAAAAGAACATGATAGCACTGTGCATTCGCTGATTACTGTCAGGCAGCACCTACTGAGATTTGATGTCTGTGCATGCACCTCCTGATAATTGCTCTTCCCCAACTTTATTCCAGAGCAATACTAAATTTCTGGAGTTCCACTTTAAAACTGAATATGGCCCTAAATGACTTTGAGAAGATGGACATTTTTTTGCAGCACGCTCCCTCTCTCTTTGTACGGTTTAGTGAGTTTGAATTAAGAGCAACATCCTGCCAAACCAAGTGTGACCGGAATTGATTCCTCTGGATGCTTTTCTTATGGGGAAAGTTTGATCCATCACAGCAGCCCCTCCACGCACCGCTGTTCACTCAGACTACACAAAATACTTACATTATTCACTGCAAACTACAGCCTCTGCGAGATATTTCAGCTTGCAAATTTACATAATGAACTTTGAAAATGTTTTTCTCTGAATGCCAAATGTACACAGTGTTTCTCTCACACATTCATTCTGTTGTGAAACTCTCTTCCCCCGAGTGACGCTGGCGATGCGTCGGCTCTACAGGTGAGCAGATGGAATCTGATGACTTTCTTGCACTATGATGCATTTGTATGCGCACACACATTAACGCCCAGCTTCCCCTGCAGAAGTGAGCTCTCATGCTGGGTCTTCGGTGAGGCGGAATAATCAAATAACACTCCACGCAGTTAGCTTTCCAATATGATTAAGCCAGGTTGCCATTTGTGGAGACTAATTTAGAATGAGTTGTGATTAGCTATTTCCACCCTCTAAGGCATTATGCATTTAAATGGAACACATTTTAACCAGCTGGGAATATGACAGTGGCAGCTGATTCCCCTAAGTGCTGCACTCGAGTGTTTATTTCTCTGCCTTCACTGTAATGGACCATTTACCTACACGGGCAGGAGACAGGAGAGGAGAGCCTTTATTGTTTAGGGAGAGAGAATGAGAGCGCGCGCGAGAGAAAAAGGCTATTTTAGGTCCAGGGCTTGACTTGTACTGCAGTCATTTCACTCGAGGGATTAAGACTCAGAAAGCCTCCCTCGATGCTCCCTCCCTCCTCTGCTCCTTCCCACTGCAGGCCAGGGTGGATTTACTATTTACCCCAGTTATTCATCTCTTCGGAGCCGTGATGGAGAGGCCTGCAGGTCGAGAGACAGCGACACACGGCCAGGGCTGGAATTAAGACTCAGAGCCTTGTGTAATTTCATTTGATTACAGGTAGCCTGTCTTCTCTCTGCTCCGGCTCACATCCTGGTCGTCCTGCAGGAGGACGAGGACCCCTCCATGTCGCAGGTGGATGTTATGCTCCTGTCTAGCCAGCACCTGCCGTTTACAGCCACATTAAAGGTGCTGGGTCATTTACTTTTACTCTAAAGTCAAAGTCTCTCCTCCAGCGCCCCACTGGACTCCACAGAGGTAAAACCCGAGGAGCAGGACAGACTGAAGACTCTTTGTTATCAGAGTGCCGGAGCAGATTGCCTCATTTCCTCCCCCTTCTGTCCACACCTTCCCCTCACCTTTCCCTCTGCTTCCCTCTTGATGTTTCTGCACCATCACCTCCTTTGCCCTCTCCCCTCCGAAGATCTTACCTCGCTCGAACTTTTCTCGCCGAGCTCACTTTCTTTTGTCTATGTGCTTTGACAGAGTGAGTGATGTTGATCATTACTAGGCTCTGATGGCTCTGTATCAGATGAAATCCTCCTCAGCGCTCTGTCAATGTCACCAAGAAGCCATTCTGAGGCTAATGGTGCAGCTCCAGCGGCGGGATCTTTTGTGGAACTTCAGACTAAAAATAACCAATAGACTGCGTTATACTGGGTGTTATGAGTATAATGTTTGATCAAGATTACAGGAAGAGTCTGTGTTGGGAAAACTAACTTCTCACTAACTAATTTCAGACCACTTCACAGTGAGGAGAAGTTAAACTACACATTTAAGGTGTACTTTGCAGTAATTGGCGATAACCTTTGTAAACAGTGTGGATGAAAGTAAAAAAAGGAACAAATCCCAGATTCACTCTGTGTGGTGTTTCACCTCACTGTGTTTGTTGCAGCTTCCACATACTGACTATGGAGGCCTGAGCGTGTCAGATAATAACAACTGAAACAAATTTTGGTGTAATTATAATACTTAATATTACAAATCTACACACAGGTGCCAAACACAGACACACAAACAGGACCTTTACACATGCTTTCATGGAGAGATGTCAGAGCGACGAGGCTGTCCACGGACAGGCACCAACAGCTGGATGTTCAGTTCCTTGCTCAATAAGGGCACTTTTGCTGTGTTCAGAAGCATGAACCGGCACCTCTCCAGCTGCCAGACCACACTCTGTGTTTGCTCCAAATGGGGATTTGAACAGGCAAAACTCTATTTCTCACAGACTGAGCTACTGTTGAATTATTGTCCTTTTCTCTTTTAAACTCGTCTCTATGTTTTCCCTGAGTTGTTGTTATGGCTTTTGCTATTTCTTGATTGTACAGCGCTTTGGTCACTACTGCTGTTTTAAAATGTGCATTTTAAATAAATTTGGATCAGACTGAAACACTGGGAACGGTTTGACATTTTCAGAACTACACTTATTCGCTTTGTTGACGAGACTTAGCTGATTGATGATGAACCAACAGTGAGGAGACAGTCAGAAAGGTAAGATAAAATAAACCTTTTATTGATCCCAGAGAGGAAAATTAACTGTTGCAGCAACATGACAGAACGTACACATAAATAAAGAAAACTAAGAAATACTTATGAACTAGTCCATACCCACTGAGTGCACAGTTGCCCACGTACAGTTTCACATGGTGTGTGTTTGGGATACAGGTCATAGGAAACTGCAGATTAAATAGTCAGCTGAACCCATTAAGAAGAGCAATGTATTCAGACAGAGTGTTTGTGAGTTTGATAGTACAACTGCTTTATTGAAAGTACAGTAGTACCATTGCCAATAGTGGGATAGTTAGTGGGCTAAAACTGTACATTAGTAGTTGAGGTAGCACGTTGAAAGGCAGATAGTTAAAGTGTTTATATGTTGTATTGACTTAAAAGTGGGGTGCACTGGTAAAATGACACACTGATTATGTACAGCATACCATACCATGACTGAAAAAACAACGCCAACATTGGTCCACAGGGGGAGCCACAGCGATCGGTCGCATTTTAGCCATTTTGAAGCATTTTTCTGTTGTTATAGCGCCACCCAGTTGCCAATTAGAGTTAAATTTCTCCAGTCACCTTGAGGCGTCCTGTTCTACATATCTACCAAGTTTAGTAAAAATCCATATGGCGTTAGGCCTAGATAAGAAATGAGCTCTCTAGCGCCCCCATTTTGTTTGATGGGGTCAATAATGGAGGGGTCCCCTCAGATTATGTGTGGTCATATGCCTACAAAGTTGCGTGGTGATGGGTGAAACCCTTGAGATGTTCTACACCTTTATGTGATGAGCCACGCCCTCCACAATATTCATTGCCTTATAGAAGCTCAGTTTTAGGAAGTTTTCCAACTTTTGCCAAGAGGGAACTTTAGATATTGCTCCTAGATTATGTTCACCCAGTTTCATGCAGATCGCTCAAACTTCCTAGGAAGAGATCCATTTGAAGTGTTTTTCAAAAAATTCAAAATGGCAGAAAATCTATATAAGCGGAAGTTATGGGTTCTTGAGGCAAATGTGTTCCTCATGAGGAGAGGCATCTCTGTGCAAAGTTTCATGTCTCTACGACATACGGGGCATGAGATATGCCCATTCAAAGTTTGACATTTCAATGGGTTGCTATAGCGCCCCCCTTTGGCCAATTGATGTAATATCGCTTCATTGGCATCCTCCCATGACCCTCTACCACTGTGCCAAATTTCACATGGATTGACCAAGTCAGTGAGGAGAAAAACATGGAACAGACACACACACAGAGTTTTCGCCATTATATAGTCAGATATATAAAATAAAAACAAGAACATTTAAACTCAAAATTACAGGCAGTACAAACAGTACTCATGAAGAGTGTTACAAATTTTAATAATAAAGCAGAGGTGTCTAAAGTGTCAAAGTGATGTGATTAGTGGCTTCAAAGTCAGCAAAGTAGGACACATGAGAGTAATATGATCCCATCTACTGTAACAGCATATACAGGAATAATACATCATTTGATTAAGTAATGATTGTAGTAATGAAACAGGGAGAAACAGCTAATATAGGTAACAATAAAGGTAATCAAATCTGTCTCCCTGCTCTTGTAAAGCTCACTAATTAACACAATATATCTACTTTGTTTACTCCACACAAAAAGGTGGTTTACAACAACACTGTGGGGTTTTAAGGGGAGTTGTGTCATAGCTTCAGATTCACTGTGCAGACATGACATCTTACTCTCAGCGAGACACCAAATAACATCTCAAAATGTCAAACTAAGTTCAGATTGAAAGAAACTTTCTCTGACTCAACCTGAATATCTGTGCATGAACGTCTGTGCATGACGACATCTCAGCAAACATGTTCCATAAATCATGAAGCGTATTCTTCCTACTCCTCCGGTCAAAGTGAAACGTCTAACGAGAGGCGATGCTGTAATCTGTTGAGGATCTCGCAGTAAATCACGCACAGGTCCCACCAGCACACAACAATAAGTTAGAGAGCCTATAGCGGTGTGAGGTGGGGGGAAGCGCTGAACACCTCGGGCTCAGGGCCGGCTCAGATAGCTCCATCCTGACCCGCTGATTCATAGACAGCCTGCTGGTACAGTCAGGTGGGATGATGCTGTATTACCTGCAATATGCTGCCTGTGACAGCAGAGTCACAGATCTTATAAGGAAATGACAGAAACTGAAATAAAGTCACTGAGAAACAAAACATTTGTACCACTTTGTATACGTTTAAATTAAAAAGCACGTAACGGTCCAGTGTGCAGGATTTAGGGGGATATATTGGCAGAAATGGAATATAATATAATAAGTATGTTTTCCTTAGTGTATAATCACCTGAAAATAAGAATCATTGTGTTTTCATTACCTTAAAATGAGGGAGCAGGTCCTTGTCTACAGTGATCTCCATGTTGCACCATGTTTCTACAGTAGCCCAGAACGGACAAACCAAACACTGGCTCCAGGTAGAGCCATTCACATTTTTGCACCTGCCATCGTAGTTAGCCGCCTCTCAGCGACAAGAAGCATCATAAAAATATTCGCACTCGTCTGTCGTCATCTCGTACTCGTCGTCTTCCGCTTATCCGGGTCCGGGTCGCGGGGGCCGCAGCCTCAGCAAAGAAGCCCAGACAGTCCTCTCCCCAGCCACTTCCATCAGCTCTTCCAAGGGAACCCCGAGGCGTTCCCAGGCCAGCCAGCTGATGTAGTCCCTCCAGCGTGTCCTGGGGCGGCCCTGAGGTCTCCTCCCAGTCTCCTCCTCCTCCCAAGGGAGGCGTCCGGAAGGCATCCTTACCAGATGTCCGAACCACCTCAACTGGCTCCTCCCGATGTGGAGGAGCAGCGGCTCTACTCCGAGTCCCTCCCGGATGTCCGATCTCCTCACCCTATCTCTAAGGCTGAGCCCAGCCACCCTGCAGAAGAAACTCATTTCAGCCACTTGTACTCGCGATCTCATTCTTTATGTCACTACCCAGAGCTCTTGACCATAGGTGAGAATTGGAACGCAGATCGACCGGTAAATTGAGAGCTTTGCTCTCCCGCTCCACCCTACCCTCACTCGTGAACAAGATCCCGAGATACTTAAACTCCTCCACCTGAGGCAGGACCTCCCCCCGACCTGGAGTGGGCAATCCATCCTTTTCTGGCTGAGGACCATGGCCTCAGACTTGGAGGTGCTGATTCTCATCCCAGTGGCATCATAAAAATATGGAAATATTTAACATGAGACTACTTTATTCAGTGTTTTTACCGGATTAGATCACCTGCTCCGTTTGTTTCGGAGAGGAAGAGACCTCTGTGGATAATTCAGCTTCTTGTAAAAACCTCCTGAATATCTGGATCTTAAATTATGAAGACAAAAGGTGAGCACACATTAGCAGGTGCTAAGCTAACGTCTCTGATATGCCAAACAGTGTTCAGAAAAACACTGATTTGTAGCGTGAAACTGGTTTATTCAGTGTTTTTACTGGTTTTAATCAGGTGTTTCTGTTAGAGAGGCAGAGACCTCTGTGGATAGTTTGGCTTCTGGAAAAACCTCCCGAACACTGAACACTGAAGGAATCCTTGGTGGAATATTAGGGCTGTCAAACGACAAATTGTTTTAGTCGTTGATGAGTGATTTTTTGCTTTAATCGTTCTATTTGCTGAATTTCAATAGTCAATCATGATTAATCGCATTAATTCCATTATTTTGCATTTCAAAACAGTTTTGAAGTCTGTGTTAAAAAGAAGCAGTTCTTACCAAAGTGTTCTGATTGGGAATCAAATGAATGCAAAGAAATTTACTTTGCACTTTTCCTGAGTTAGCTGCTCTCTCTGTTTCACACAGGTCCTGTATGTGTGACTGTTGTTCCCTGTTAGCATAAGACATACTGTATGACTGGTCAAAGCCAAGTCCTCCACGATATTGACTGGTCTGCAGCCAGTTTCCACGCATTTAGCAGTGCTGTCGTTATGGTGCATTTGTTTTGTACTCGGAGGTCAGAAATTCCCAGTTCCCAGTCGGAAGTTTAAACTCGAACGCACCCTGAGATCAGATTTCCAACTCGGAATCTCAGAGCAAGCACATCAACCCCAACTTACGAATTCAAGATGGCTGCCAGTCACATACATAGTCAGTAAACACTCTGCTAAAGTACTGTTTACAGCAGTTTTATCTCATTTGTTTTACATTAGGTCAGCCATACCCATAGTACTGTCCGTGGGCATGTTGCTACGCTGTCTGTACTGTATGTGCAAAACACCACAGAGCGTTGTTATCAACTGATATTGCTAACAGTGGCTACGGCTAGCCCAATGGTAGAACGGTAATGTTCTTGCAGGCGTCCATGTTTTTTTCCGACTTGTCCACTGTTGTCAACTAGACTGCAAAAACTGTTGTCAACTCGGAGGTGACGTCTTTCCCACTTCCGACTTCTGACCTCCGAGTACAAAACAAACACACCATTAACCTCTTTGATTTAGTTTCACCCACAGGTCCGTGTGATCTGTGCTCTGGTGGCTTTGGTGCGTTTGGTGTGGTCGCCCGCTGACATCAGTCTGCTTAGCTGCACCTGTGTGCTCAGCTCGTTGGTGGTGGCTTAAACTCAAATTACTTTGGTGATATGTTAATTCTGTTTCAGCTAAGGTGTGCATTGCTTTTGTCAACTGAGCCGTCAGGGAGTTTTTAAAGTGAAAGGTGCCATTCAATGAACGAATGAATGCCTTTATTGTCATTGCATCACATACAATGAAATTTGCTGCTTCTCATAAAAGACATTCACATATCCAGGCAGGGGGAGCCCAATAATTTTTTGTGCTGTGTTGACTACCCTCTGCAAAGACACCCAGTCTGCTGTCCACTACAGTCCACTTGAGGTCCTCGCTGATGTGGGTTCCCAGAATCTAAAACTAGGCACCTTCTCCACTCCTGTCATGAGTGATAGGTGCTCCTCCTGTCGCCGTCTGAAGTCAGTGAGGAGCTTCAGAAGTGCAGAGGTGTCTTATTTTCTCAGGTGAACAGTACCATCGATGTACGACTGTGAAATGGATGAGACTGTGTCTCTAATGCAGTATGAGATGGTGTGTTTGTATGTTAAACTAAATTGCAATGTCTCATCAGAGAGTTTAACATCCCAGTGCTCCTCCCATGCTGATTTGGCGATATCCCATGGGGAGGATTACCAACATTTTAACAGTATTATTCACAAACAGAGGGATAAACACAACAGCAAACACAACAACCCAAACTGTGCTCTCACTGATGGCACAAAACAGCCTATACACCTTCTATTAATAATCCTTACAATAAACCTTACATAGCTCATATTTATTTTAAAGGTATGTTTCAGATCCTCTCATTTCTCTCTGCCCTCATTCCCTGTCGTCTCACGACTGTCAGCTGATAATAAAGATGTAAAAGACCTCAGAAAGTCTCTGTTTCTGAACATTTATGTTACTTTGAACTCTGGCGGATCCCAGAGCCTCACATGCATCCTGAGCCCCCACAATCAAAGAAAGAAACCATTTTCCATCACAGGCAGTTATTTTTAGTGAACTTCGTTTCTGCAATTCACCTCGGCACCCGGGGGAGAGATTCTGAGCACCCCCGGTACCTGCGGACGAGAAAACAATCTAGCACAGAGTCTGGGAGTGGGAACATTTAACGGGAGATTGCAGACGATTTCACTGTTGAGGGAACTTGCGGGGGCTGTGGGTGGATGGCGGTTAGCAGTTGCCTAGGCCACAGCTCCGAGTCCCCGGGCCCCACAACACTGCCATCTGAATCCAATCCACGCTCTGACGGATTGGGAGGCAAATTGACAGTGTCAGATTTCATATCGCGGCGAGCTGCAGAGGGGCCAGGAGCAGGGATGTGGTCTAATAAAGAGAGGACAGTGTGTGTAAAGGTGGTGGGGGAGCGTGTGCGTGCAGCCGCATGCAGATGCATTGACACCTACATGAAATGAAGAAAAAGAGCAACCCCAGCACTGTCGTGCCTCTCACTGCACTAACCTTTGTGCAGGCTGGGAAGCAGACGGCATGGTATTGGAAAGTGGTTGCGGTGACTAAGCCTGGCGTGTCAATCTGGGCTGTACAAGCCTCTGGCTATCACAGCTCAGACAGGAGTGATGAGAGCAACATAAGTGCCATATGTCAACCAGCAAAACCAGCCAACATGACTAACCTCTGTTCAGGATTAATGTGACAGCAGAGCCTCACTGCACCCCGTCATGTGTTGGTGTGCATGTGAGCAGCAATCACTGCAACAAATGAGAGAATCAGGAGAAAGAAAGACGCTGTGTGTTTGTTGGATAACAATATTTCATTATTTGCACAGCAGACTGCGCCGAGTCTGCTCTGATGGTTGTCATCTGCCCTCTAGTGGCCATAGAGATCACTGCTTCACAGCAAACTTGAACTGAATGCACTTTATTTCGAACATTTAAGAAGAAAAATACTATGCATGTGTAAAAAACAAAAACATATGGACATATTAATAGATTTTCAATAAGCAACATCATTTTGAGCTGAGTATTGAGGGTTTAAAATAGGACAGGGGTTGAACTAGACAGGTTTGCTTCGTCCTGCTCCTTTATGGACAGGAAGTGTAAATTGAAGACAGACTGGATCACTGTTTTTAAATTATATCTAAAATACCTCAAATTCAGCTGGAACCTGAACCACTCATTATTATTCTGAATGTCTGATGATGTCAGAAAATTGAGCAACACCCAGCAATGTTTTCTACAGCCTCATTATTGCAGAGAAACTGCTCCTTATGCATGAGAAGAAGAAAGAAGTCTCCACTGCAGAGATGTGACACACACTAAGATACACTCTTATAGTCAAATCAGCATTTTTATTTGCATCTTATTCTATGTGTACTGTTCAGTAAAGTTACAAAAAAACAAACAAAAAAATACAGAAAAAAGGAAGAAGAGGATATTATGATCCAGCTGCATGTATGTGTGTTGAGATACAGTGCTTGCTCATTTATATGGTTATATGTGTATCGACTGGTGAACCAGGTGAGAGTGGACTCAAACGCACGACTCTGGAGAGAGTTCAGGTAAAAAGTTAGGTTCAGTGGAGGCAAACAAACCCAATAGGGATGAGTCAGAGTCAATCAATAGGCCAAATCCAAAAAACCAAGAAAAGGACCCAGGGAAACAAAAGGCTGGAACGCTACACACACAAGGAGCTAAGCTGAACTGGCACTGAGAGAAACAAGACACATGAAATACTGTGGTGACGGGAAGGATGACAAGACACAGGTGAGGCTGATCAGGGCGGGACAGACAATCAGACACAGGTGAAGTCATTAAAAGGGAGGGAAAACACACGGGCAGGAAGTGAAGTGATCTGAAATGAGAGGAGAAGGGAGTTTCAAAGTATAACAGGAAACAATATAACAAATATGTAATATTGTACACGTACGTGCATAATTTAGTTTCAGTTGTTATTACCTAGGAAATCACTTCGCACATCTATTAAAACAAGGTTTTGCCTGATGAAGGTCAAGTACCGAAACGCTGCAAATAAATTTTATATTGCAAGTTAGACAGTGTGCGGGAGTCCTTTCGCAGTTGTTATTACCTGACACGCTCAGGCCTCCATAGTCAATATGTAAAACATCTGATACTCACCTTTAGAGGTATCCCACCTATAGAGGAGTGTCTCCCACCTTACCTCTCCCCTTTTGTGACATTGCTCTTATAGTTACTTCCACAGTAATTTTGTTTTAGCGCTGTTTATGAGTTCATTTTTCAGCCTAAACTTATTGTATAATACGCTAACATATTCCTGTCGCTTAAAGGGATAGTGCAACCAAAAATGAAAATTCAGCCATTATCTACTCACCCACATGCCGACGGAGGCTCAGGTGAAGTTTTAGAGTCTGTCAGGTATGTTTTCTGTGTTTTACTGAATTGAATGTAACATGGCCCTGCGTTTTTGCTGTTGTACTCCATGGAAGAGGGGCTCGAGTTACATGATCGCAATTGAGAGATCATAAGTGCTCTATCATAGGCAACTGGACTTGCTTGAGTTTCTTGAAGACGTTTCATTGTTTCATCTTTCCCAGATGACTTAACACCCATTCTCATCTGGACCCATCTAACCCTAACGACACACAAGATGGCCGTGTGGGTCAACGACTCTCATGTGACCCACACTGAGTATAAAACCAGAAGCCTGTTGGATGAGACATGACACGTCTTCAAGGAACTCAAGCAAGTCCAGTTGTCTACGATATAGCGCTTATGATCACCATGACCTGGATGACTGACACTTCACTGACATCATTGACGCAGGATTTTGTTTCTACCTCTTGCTCTGAGAGTTTTCAGGAGTAAACGGAGATCGCCTCCACAGATATCCACGGTCTGGGCCTCTTCATATCAACACAACACAGACACAAGAGTCCACCTGTTCAATAACATTGTGACAGTCTTACTTAATACTGGAGCATTTTCAAAAAAAATTGTTCTCATTTGTGACTTACACACAAAAACTCGAGACAATAAGGTCCAGGTTGAAAAGTACCAAACTTACCCCTCAAGGCCGATCTAAGTCCTTCATTAAAAATGTCACAAGAGTTGGCTGTGTAAGTTTTATCAGCAGAATACAGCCGACTTAAAGTATCAAAATAAAATACTCATAATGCAGAAAAATTACTGGTACTCAGGAACACATTTTCCCAACAGTAGGAAGACATTATTTCAACACTGACATCGTTTTATCATGATTTATATTGATTTTACAATTCTTGAATTTATGTGAATGGCCCTGCGGTGAGGAGCTCAAAGGGGAGATTAAATTAAATACAGAAGAGATGAAAGAGGACGGCGCAGCAGAAGTCCTGGCATGAAGCCACACACACACACACACACACACACTAGACAAAGATTTCAGTGTGTTTTGTCTCAGAGAACAGATTATCTGGGTAAATCAGGATGAAAGGTTACATATTTGGAGTTTCTGACACGTAGACGTGGTTCAGTATCGTTGGCTCTGGAGCTTGTGTCTCGTCTCTTAAGAAATTAACTCAGTTCTGCCGTTGTGTGGCCGGCAGCGCTCTACATCTGAACCTTTTTGAGGCTTTGCCAGAATCTTTATGGGCTTCAGTTAATGCACATATGCGCCCACACACACACACACACACACACACACACTGTACAAAAGGGTCTCAGTGAGGCTGGAGGGCTGTTTTGAAAATTACACTAAATGTGAGTTTGATGCAAATCACTTATCCATCTGTCTTAATAACCTTTGGCTGCAGCTTTTCCACTACGACCCACTTCTGGCAAATTATCTGCTGCCAGCTGTTTGCTCACTGTAAATTAGATAACGCTGCTCATGAGTGTGATACAGTCTCAGAGAACTCAACTGTTATATTTTCAATCACAGCTCCAGGGATGGCGATATCAGTCCACCTTTGGACTGAAATATATCAACAGCTATTTAAAGGAAGGCCCCAGATTATTGTCCAGATATTCATGTCATCCATCCATCCACTTATACAGGGTCGGGTCGCGGGGGCAGCTGGCTGAGCAAAGCGTCCCTCTGCCCAGCAACACTTTCCAGCGACTCCTGGGGGACCCTGAGGTGTTCCCAGGCCAGATGAGATATGTAATCCCTCCAGTGTGTTCTGCCCCGGGGCCTCCTACCAGTGGGACATGCCCAGAACACCTCTAACAGGAGGCGCCCAGGAGGATCCTGATCAGATGCTGAACCACCTCAACTGACCCCTTTTGATGCAAAGGAGCAGCGGCGCTACTCCGAGCTCCCTACGGATGTCTGAGCTCCTCCCCCTATCTCTAAGGCTGAGCCCAGACACTCCAAGGAGGAAACTCATTTCTGCTGCTTGTATCCATGATCTTATTCTTTCGGTCACTACCCAGAGCTCATGACCATAGGTGAGGGTTGGGACGTAGATGGACCAGTAAATCGAAAGCTTCGCCTTCAGCTCCCTCTTCACCATGACAGCCCAGCTCAATGCTTGCATCACTGCAGAAGCCGCACCAAACCACAGATCCATCTCATGCTCCATTCTGCCCTCACTCTTGAACAAGATCTTGACATTCTTGAACTCCCTCGCTTGAGGCAGTAACGCCGGATTTCCACTGGATGCGTGTCCGTTGCGGAACGGCAGCGCTGGTTATCCGCTGTGTGCTCTGCCGTCCGTCAATACCCACCGGCTGCGTTTGCTGTGCGGTGTAGTGCAGCTCCGCTGGAAGACATCTGTGCACTGCCATGATTAACATCTCCTCGTCCATGGTGTTCACGGGGTGAAATGACGTTTGAAAACCTCTGACCTGTTGACTTCAGGCCTGCCTCTGCCCATTATGTAGTTTTCAAGGTGTAGTGCAGGGAAATATGATCCGCCGTGAACACTGTGTATTTTATTTTGAAAATTAACTGGATGTTTTATTGTGTTTCTGTGCACGACTTCCTGCCCTGCACGATCTGCTCTGTGCTGAATTGCTGCGTTGTGCTCCGGCGTCCGGCAAAAATAGAAGTCCTGCGTATCTGTTGCGGAGGGCTCCGGAGTGCCGGAGCTGAGACGGAGCCGGAACGCAGCACAGCCGCAGCCGGTGGAAACACACACATTGACTAGAATTGAATCCTATTGGCTCCGCTGCCGTGCCAGAGCGGAGACGCAACCAACACGCATCTGGTGGAAATTGGCCTTAACTCTCCCCCAACCCAGAGAGGGCACTCCACCGGTTTCCCACAGAGAACCATGACCTCAGATTTGGAGGTGCTGACTCTCATCCTGATTGCTTCACACTCAGCTGCAAACCAACCCAGTGCATGCTGGAGGTCACAGCGAACAGAACCACATCATCTGCAAAAAGCAAAGATGCAATTCTAGTCAGATTTATGTCGTGTTGTTCCATAACATTTTCCAAATATCTCAAGTCAACATCAACTTGAGGCAGAACACTCAGACTAGCCTGTCTGGCACCAACAAACATGCCACAGTCAAAGTCACTTAAATCACCTTTCTTCCCCAATTCGATGCTCCGTTTGAATTTCAGCAGGTCGTCTTCACCATGTCTATATGACTAACTTGATTGAGTTGCTGCCATGTGATTGGATGATTAGCTGATTAGCTGTTTGTGTTAATGAGCAGTTGAACAAGTGTACCTAACAAAGTGGCCTGTAAATGTATGTTTCCTATCATGAACCTCCTCAACTCAGAAATACATAAAATGATACACAAGAGCCGTTGAAGACGAGTAAAAGATTTATTTCACATTTTTTTCTTTTTAAATATCACCAGCTTTGTTTGAGGAATCAAAGACATCAAAGAACAGGAAGTTAAAGAGGCTCGAATGCACAAAAGGACGAGAGGGACGGAGGAACAGTCTCAGGTCTCCAGGAAACAATGAAGAAGGATCAGATAATGAATACATCGTGTCTGCTGATGGTGCTCAACACAATCGCCAGAATAAATGTTGGCACTGTACATTTCTGCACGCCATGGGTATGTTACATTTGCATGTTATTCTGTAGTGGATACTTTGAAACTTTACATTTAAATAACGCTGTGATTAATGTGTGGTTAGTTTAAGGCACAAAAGCCCTTGGATATGGTTAGGATAAGATCATGTTTTGATTTAAAATACCTCCTTTTGAGGGGGCAATCCTGGCTGGAAATGCAGTGATGTCTCAGGGAAAAAAACTTTTCATGGTACAATCTCCACCAGAACAAGAGCCTCTTGGTTATAGTTAAGAAAAGATTATTTCTGTCTTAAAATACCAACTTTTGAGGGTGCAATCTTGGCTGGAAATGATGTTTCTGTAAAAATAAAACACTTACAGTGCCACCATCCAGGCTGTAAATGCAGTGATGTTTCTTTAAAAACCAAACAACTTTCATGTCACTATCCTGGCTGAAAAGGCAGTGATGTCTCTGTAAAAAATAAACTTATTTATGTGCCATTATCCTGGCTGGAAATGCAGTGACATTTCCATAAAAAGCAACCACTTCTCGTGGCACAATCTAGGCTGGAAATGCAGGGATGTAGCCACAAAAAAATGCGTGTGGTGCCATTATCCACGCTGGAAACGCAGTGATATCACTGTAAAAAAAACAAAACAAAACAAAAAATCATTTTTAGGGCCAGTATCATGGCTGGAAATGCAGTGACGTCTAAGGTGGCACAATCTCCACTGGAAACACAGCAATGTCACTATAAAAACCAACTGCTTTTCATGGCACTATCCTGGCTGGAAATGCGGTGCCATTTCTGTAAAAAAAACAACCACTTTTTGTGGCACAATATCCGCTGAAAACACAGCAGTGAGCTGCTAAAAAACACTTTTGCATGGTACATCAAAAGCTGCTGGAAATGCAGCGATGGCTCACTAAAAACAACTGGTTTTGTTGTTTGTTGGTACCAAGTTGGACTGTTGGTTGAACAGTACCATCACCCTCTCCATGTCCCAGTGACACAGTCAGCTCATATACTACATCACTTTAGAAATGATGATATGACACGTATGAAACGTACAAATGCAGCATATCCACGGTTTGCAGAACCATCTGATGCCAACATTTTCACCAGGGTTGTGGTGCTTGTACTGCAGTTTGAAGGGACGGACAAAGTGTGCTGGCTTTGTTTGTTCACTGAAAATTGTTTGAGAAAATTTCTAAAACGTGATCATTGTCCAGTCATGACTTCTAGAGTCGAGTGTAAATCCAGTGCATGTGCTGGGATCAAAGGGGGGTCAGTTAAGCAGCTAAAGAGACATGAGGACATCACACAACAAGAGGAAACAGACAGTGAAGCACTGCAATCACAATACAAAACACACAGACTTGGCTTCACTGGAGAAAAGCAGTTTGATCGACCCAACAGTCTGAGCTCTATAATTCACTGTGTTTCTACACCTGAGTCAAGTTTGTACTGAGGACGTCACTCAGGTGATACGAGGGGTGCGAGAAAATGAAAAAGTCCGGACATGCTGAGAGGGACATGGGGTTGTTTTGCTGGTCCCTGTGTAGTGATGGTTACTGATGATAAACCAATGACCTGGTCCATCTGACCTCTGACCTCCAGTGCAGGCAGGAGGGGAGACGGGGGGGGCGAGGGCGGAGAGTGTCAGAGTCACACAGGCACTTGAGAGAGAAATGACAAAAACACTACGACTTCCAATAAGGCACAACAGATAACTACACTCACAAACACACACACACACACACACACACACACACACACACACACACACACACATGGTAGTCTTTGGGACACAGATTCTCTCAGTGGGCACACAGAGCTGCACACACAGCACAGTGCCCTTCAACACATGCACTAACAAGAACTCTTTAAGATTCAGACGTGTGTTGATTAGTTTTCTTCACGTCTACCTCAAAATCAGATGATATTACGACAAACGAAACAAAACACACCTCCTTCTCCGACTAATATACGCTAACGTCGAAGTGCATCTCATCATGGGTTGCTGTTGTTGCTTGCAACGTGGCCAACAGTTACGATTACTGCGAGTAGTCAGCTGTGAATTTAGTTTCTCCAAATGTCTGCGGGGAATTATCCCTCATTTAATCATCTGTTGTCTTAACCTTATTTCAACAAGAGGCTCTTTAACAAATCAAAACTTTCCTTAGCAACGTCTTGTGTGATTTAAAACTCATTTGTTTCCCTATAAGTAAACGATACAATAAAACATCTGATAGCTGCAAAAATGTAAGTCAGTAAAATCCAGGACTTCACAGAGGAGCTGCAGGCTGCCCACTTGGATCTAAAATAACTGGAATGATAATATTTTAACCCAGTCGCCAAAAATATTGTCGGCATTGTACATTTCTTCAAACCACGGATACGTTACATTTGTACAGCGTTGCCAGGTGTACGATAATTATAATATTTGTATGATAATTTGGCCCTCTGTATGATGTACGATCAATAATCCCAAAAAGGCCAAATGTACAATAATTTGACCATTTCATGAATGTGTGGTTGTAATCAGTATGCCGGAGTTTTTTGTGAGCCCTGAAGGCATCTGTTCGCATGTGACATGTTTCCAGCCAATCGCACTTTGCTTAGCATGAGATACGGGTGACGTCTGTCTCTGAACAATGAGCACCTGTCAGGAAGTCAAGCGAGAATGAGATTCAAAACAGAAGAAGAAGAGGAAAAACAGAAGCAAGGAAAATGGAAAAAAAGTAAACTAAAGAAAGTAAACACCAGAGTGACTATATTTGCCTATGATGCATCAGTAGGATTTTTATTTTGGTTATGACGGATGTTCGATAATTTCCCTCAAAATATGATAATTATGAGTCTCTGGTACGATAATCCTACATTTCCCACCTGGCAATGCTGCATTTGTACATTATGATGTAGCCAATATGTTTAAAGTTCACATTTCAGTGCTGGGGTTAACGTGTGGGGTTTTGGGTGGGACAATCTCTGCTAGAAAAACAGCGACACGTTGCTAATAAACAACCTCTTTTCTTGCCTAAAAAGCCGCTTGACACAGCAATGACTCGCTAAATCAAAACCAAATTTGTTGTTTGTTGCTTAGCAGGCATCTTGATTAGACGTCACGTCATCCGTCATCGCCTCCACATCTCACCCAGAGTCAGCTCATCTTCTACATCACTTTAGAGATGTTGATATAACACATATGAAATGTGCAAAATGGTTTGCGGAAGCGTACAATGCCAATTTCCGCTAGCGACTGGGCTGTTTTTCGTCAGCGACAGCACGACCCTTTGCATTAATCCGATTTATGAGAAACAAAAAATATATCAGTCAAAAACCTGTAAATCAAAATGTTTGTGTCATCTAGTCTGAATAAAAATACATTCGAGTGCTTCCATTACATTTACCAACAGATAACAGAGCAGCTTAGTAGCACAACATCACCCCGAAATACAAGTTTGAATTGAAGGATGAGGCTTCTTACACATTTTTCTTTTTCTTACTGTCAACAAATCCCATGCTTCTGACTTCCCTGTCGGCTCCTCGTCTGTTTGTTCCTGCTGAAGATGTAAATCTTTAAACTCATATACAGAATATTGTTTTTTAAAAGGGCTATTTCCTGTAACAGCTGGGTGCTGGCACTTTAAGCAAATGAGACTCAAACAGGAGTAAACAGTGTTTTTGATGGGAACTATTTTCAGCCGTGGGTTTGGTGCTTTAGTGAAGAATCTGTAGCACAAGAGAGGATTCATTTAAAACAAACTAAAGCCTTTTCAGGCAAATGTCTGATTCTTGGATATGTAAATAAAATTGACTTGACTCATCCTCCCACAGGAGCTGAATTTTTTTAATGATTATACCTACTAAATAAGCCCCTTTTTTTGTCAAATTAAGGTTTTACTTCTTCCTGACTCTTGGTTGTTGTTCTATTTTCTCTCTGGTTGTTTTAACTGTACTTTTCTGATGCGGGATGCGGCTGTTAAGCAGAGAGTGAACACTCTGTCAGTGTAGCTTGTGTTCAGATCTTAACCGTAACCTTACACTGGATATTTTTTTAAAGTTACTAACTAGAGCTTGGCATCAGCCCCGGCCCTTTAGCAGCCTACAAAAGCCCAAGGCTGCTGGATAAGGTTTCATGGCCCCGGGCTAACCTGTTAGACAGAACTCAGGATTAAGATGGAGAAAGATCTCTTATCCCCCGCTATGAACAAGAAACCACCACTGTAGCACAAATGCTGTAGAAGCAGCAGATATGTTCCCAAATGTTCCCACTGTGCAAACTTTTTTTTAATGATTTATCGTCCAATCTTGAAAATAAGACAAAAGAAGCACATCTTTCTTTGTCTTTGGGTTCTTTTTTACTGATGAATGTGCCTGAGATGCATTTTGTGGCTGTGTCTACTCACTATGACGCAAACACACTGGGATGCCGATGATTGGTGCGCATGTCACGGGCCAAACGGTCGGTGTATGATGAACATTTCTGGCGCTGAATTGTGATACTAGCAATATTGTGTTACTTATGTTGTGTGTTAGTGAGCAGAAGTAGTTAGAATTCAGCATTTTTCAGGCTTTTGAAACAATAAAGCAAACAAGCCTCAGCAGGGGAGAATCTGCAGAGAGCAGCGGTGCGACTTTACTGCTGCTAGCACTGACGTTACAACCTTACGACAGAGGCTAGCAGCCAGCTACAGGTCCAGGATCCACGCGCTTTGCAAAGCGATGTGCCCCGGGAGGCTGCAGCTACCCTCATCAGTGACTGCTGTGCAAGCTGTGCAGTGTTGTGTTTGTAACGTTAATATTAATCTCGTGCGTGGGAACATACGTATTAAAGTTACTCCACATGTGGGTGGATGGTTCCTGTGCATACTTTGACATATTATCCTGCTGGACTGACATAAAATAGTGCCCATGTTCATCATAATGAAGGAACATGTCAGCCGGTGCAACAGTGCTGCTCACTGATGTGTTTCAGACAGTTTTTGGACGACGACGGAGCTCCGTGGCACAGAGGAAGAAGATATACAAGACTCTAGCTACTTCATTAAAGTAAGAAAATAAAAGTATTGATTTGTCTCTTCACGGGATTTGTTGACATTAAGAAAAATATATAATACCTTCAGCCTTATCCTCGAACCTCCTCTGTGATTTTGTGACGGGCAATGGCACAACTCTATTTAATTCTGATGTTACTGGATCTCATCAAACAGCTACAGCTGCTTGGCCAGAATAAATTAGCACCTAAAATCAGCAGAGGTAATTAGACACACTGGACACACACACACACACACACACACACACACACACACATACACACACACACACACACACACACACACATGCATGCATGCATACAAACAGAAAGCATGATGAGTTAATAAACCCTCATGTAAGAATGTAAGGGTCGTTGGCAATGTGTGGAGTATTGACAGTGATACATATATCTATATATATATATATATATATATTTCATTTTAAGAATTGATTCTGTTCTTTTTCCGTCATTGGTTTTGACAATCTGAATCTCAGATTTAATGTAGATTTAAACTAAATGTCTTCACTCCTCTCAAACTACCGTCTCTTTGCCTCTGATCAGCCCATGACTTTGTCTCACTCTCTCTTTCATTAGTGAACAGACAGTGCACAGAGCGATGGTGTGTTAGTGTTTTGTGTGAGCTGAACAGTCTTTCTTACATCATCCTATACCCGACATAGTTCACTACTTTGCAGTCTGGGCCATAAAGTAGTGCACTAGAAGAACAAGAGTACAGTGTCTATTGAGATGTGCCCTCGTGAGAGTGAGCTGACGGCTGTGGGCGGTTTAACTCCGGGGGAGGAGGCCCTTCTTGTAGGCCACCAGGCCGGCTGCTGCAGCCACGGACAGGAAGGTGGAGATTCCCATGAACTTGAAGAGGCCGCCGACTGAAGGCAAGTTTCTCTCCCAGAAGCTGGTGACAAAGGGGAGTGCTGGGACTTCCTGTTGGAGGGACAGAAGGAGGACAGAGGTTACATTTATTTGACTTTTGAGTTTGATTTATTCATGACACTTCTAAAATAGCAACCCCCGAAAAGTGATGTTCCTCACCAAACACGGAGGCTCCGACTGCCAGATCTGATTCTGGTGGATTTTCTTCATTGCAAACAGGATCTGCAACAGAACACACCAGTCAGGACATTGACATCAAGGTTTATTTAATGTCAACATGATATGCTTTTTAGTTTGATGGTGTGACCCTGCAAATCTGATCTGCCAAATCTGTCCCAAACAAATCTACATGAAAACATGTAATGCTAATGCTGGAAGAAGGGAAAGGAGTTTAATTCTGAGCCGGAGCGTTGATTACCTCTATGCCTGCCTCAACTACAGCAGTACTACCAATACAGAAAGTATTACTGATAGCAACACAGAGGTATATTTTCTGTTTGCAGGGGCAGACTGTTGGCTGTAACTTCGTATTTAACAGACAAAGATTAAAGTAGATTCAGTCTTCTCATTTAACTCTTGGCAGCAAAATGTCAAACTATTTCTTCAACCTCTTCGACTAGCCCGCTCCCTACCACAGACCCATTTTTGACTGTTTTAGTGGGGACAGCAGATCTGTATGGGGAGATAGCAGGTGAACACTTTATGCCACATAGCAGTGGTAGCTGGGAATTAAGTTGAGACGCACTTGGGCGGCCAAAGAAACCGGAGCGGGTCCGGAGGGAAGTTAAAACTTGTTTAATTTTATGGTAATGAGCCCTGACGCGGTTTGGCGACAACCAATCGGAATGCTGACGTGCTTCGATGAAGCGAGTCCCAGACAACAAGCCATGTAACTTTGGTTCGTACAGCACACTTGTTCCGACGATGGATATCGAGAAGTTTATTACTTGCGTTCACGCCCACTCGGTCCTTTATAATGTGTTGCTGTTCGGTTACAGAGACCAAAATAAAAAGAATGAGGCTTGGGTACGCGTCATAGACGGAGTTGGTCTGGTGAGTAGGGTTGTCAAAAGAATCGATACTCTGAAAAGTATTGATACTCAAACGCTGTATCCGGATAAGATACTAATTTACAAAAGTATCGATACTAACAGTGCACGCCACCTTAGCGCCTGTCGGGTGCGCGCGACGGGTCCGACGGACACTCGCTGTGCAGGCAGCGTCTGGCAGGCACAGAGCCCTTGCTGCAACCCGGCTTGTTGTCGTCGCTGTGCACGCATGCACACATTTCTGTTGCTGTAATATGGCCAGCGCGGCTGCAGGAGGATCAGAGCAGCTAGTTTTGGTCTAAAATGATAAAGGAAAAAGCGCTCTTTGGAAATATTTAGTGAAGTGAACACAGCACGGTACAGCCCCTCCCCTCACTAGCAGCTGGGCAGCTGGTGTCGCCAGCATCAAACTGAAATATAACTTCTAACGTTAATGTGGGAGCTAAGCAGAAAACTTTATCAGTCATGCCCGTCTGTAACATTAATAGACAATGTTAGTTTAACAGGACAACACAATTATGTGCATCTGAAAGTTATGTTAACTGTAAAGTCACAGATTGAAGCTGAAAAAACGTTTGGTTTCTCCCGTGACCCCTGGTTCTCTGATCACATAGTGAGGTAGAAACAGGAGCATCCTGAGCCTAAACTACCAACTCTATTTGATCAGCAACGAAAACATGGTGCCAGTTCACCAGAAGCACAGAAAATAAACAGGGCTGTAGATAAATACATTTGTATGGACAGATCTTGTTTCTGGTTGTTATTTATTTTGGGGGGATTTTTTGTTGTTATCATTGATGTTACTGTTCTGATCTTTATTTTAAAAAATGACATGCCTCTTAATTTTTTGCTGCTGTATCGAAAATGGTATCAAGTATTGAATATTTTCCTGGGTATCGATATCGAGTTTGAAATTTTAGTATCGTGACAACCCTACTGGTGAGTTTTAAAGTGTGTAATGTTAGTAATAGAGGAGAGAATTGCAGGCTAATGTTGCGACGTAGCATGCAAGTTGTTTGGTTTGAATGCGACGACATACGTTTTCTGTTTTCATTGACCAAACATAACTTTCTGTAGGCCAACTATAAACTTTTTGACTGGACAACAGCAAGCAGCAACTACGCTGCTTTCAAGCCAGTAGTCCGCTTTGTGTCTCCTTTAAATTGACGAGCACGATCGAACGTCCAATGATTCACGTGATGAGCGACTAGAGCGACCAAAGCTGCCACAAATATTTTTGACAGTCGTGCTTCTTGGGTGTCCGCGAGAGACTTTGCCTCTTTGGAAGCTTCTGGTTTGAACGTACAGTTACAGGGGCTCAGAACATTATGATGGAAGTATATGATGGCCATTCTCATGCTCAGTTATGTCTCATATAAGTTACTGCAGCAAAATTTGGGGTTGATACCATTTGTTACACAGATTTGGTGCTAAATTTAGACATTTTTTGCTACTTGAGAATTGATTAAAATGGTCAAAGATCCCTCAAAAATACCACATTAAGACACCAAGATGTTGAAGAACACCACAGAAAAATCCCTGCTGTGATTTAGTGTCAAAAACCTCTGACATTTGGAGATTTCTGTAAGAATTGTTCTGGAAACTGCTCAGAAACCCCCTTACTGTCAATCTACCTATGAAAGCCACCCATCCTCTGAATGAAAGGTCTCTAGTTCGTGGCTGTAAAGTTTCATGAGGCTGTGATTATCCTAAAATCAGTATAGGTCATTTTATACAGTGAGGTAATGTCTTGAAATGGTTTTACTACAATGAAATGGCTGCTATGGGGGCTAACGTCATCACACATGATTAAAATCAGCCTTGTTGAGTCTCAGCTTTCCAGTTATAACTAATGTTTCCAATCCCAAGTCTGTTTAGTGACCCCAGTATGCAGAAACATTCTGAGATATTCAAATACAATACCGCATGGTTTTTTGCCCAACCTTCAAGGGATTAGCATAAAGTGGGCATGTCTGCAAAGGGGAGACTCATGGGCACACATAGAACCACTTTTCATCCAGGTATTCTGAGGTGTGAGGTCAAGGGACCCCTGTGAACATGGCCATGTCAGTTTTTTACTTTCCAAAATTTAGCCTACATCTGGAGCATTATTTAACCCCCTCAAGACAACCAGCATGACATGACTGGTACCAGTGGATTCCTTGATATGACACCAGTATCTTCACTCTAGTCGACAAAGCCAGTGTCCTAGTGGAGTGGAAGAGGTTTAAACCATCACCAGCTCATGAACAGCAGGTGTGTAAGCTGTTGTTTCCCCACATTAACCTGCTCCTGATGATGAAACTAACGCTCCCAACAAACACTTGAAACAGCAAACATGCCGACTCTACTCTCATGTGTTTTCAGGTGACCTCTGACCTCTCTGGCTGCTCTCTCTCCAGCCTCCACCGCCCCCTCCATGTAGCCGCTCCACTCTGTGGCCGTCTCTGTGCCTGCAAAGTACAACCTGCCGACCGGCTCCCTCAGCACCCTGCAGACAGAGAACAGGAGAGATTAAAGAGTTGCAGCTGATTTATGTGGTTTAAAAGTGGCATTTCATTAAAGAGTGGCCTTTTATTGTGACCAACTGAAGGCACACCTGAGCAGTAATGATGCTGTTTAATCAGCATCCTGATATGTCACACCTGTCAGATAGATGAAGTGTCTTGGAAAAGGAGAAGTGCTCATTAACGGATTTTAACGAATTTAAGACCAAATATTTGACTAATTTGAGAGGATTTGTGTGCACGAAAAAAGTTGTAGAGTGGGTGGGGGATAAGTAGTGTCGTAAGTTACCCCCTCTGTTTAACGATGGTTGTTCCAGCTTGACGTAGATGGCTTCTTGGACAGGCCTATTGGGCACAGGCCTAGGGGCCAAAACTGTCAGGGGGCCCCCTGACCTTCATCTGCAAATTGTCCCTGAGATTAGCACGTACTGATCACAACCAGCAAGACTTAAAATGACCCCCCCAAAGAAAGAGACATGAAGCGACAAAAAAAGCAGCAAAACCTGCTCAAAGTCTATCTTTAACCAATTTATACCCAGAATTTGAGAGAAGTATATTTATTAAATGCATAAAATAGCCTTAGATCTTTAACTTAAAGCTGTGAAAATAGACGCAAAAACAAAAGTGTTGCATTTTAAATTTTCTTCAATATAAATTCATATTTCATTTAAAGCTGGAGTTTCTGCTACCTGAACAAATTTGATGATAAATAAAGACATTTAAAAACCTTAATCCTGAGTGTCAACTTTTTTGTCCTGATCCTGACAGTCAGCTTTTAAAGATAAATTGCCCTTTGAGCAAGATGGCGGCACGCGCTCAAGCAGCGCCTCCGCTCTCCTAGTGTGAGGCTGAATGTGCGGAGGATGTGGTTTTAACTGTCAGCATGTTACAGGAGCAGCACGCCGAATTTTGTTGTGTTATTTTAGTGATACAATGACAATAAAGACACTCTGAATCTGAAAACATGAAAATGAGCAAACTTGGAAATAAACGTTTTCACTAGACAGTGAGGACATTTAGGAAAAAACTGAGTTTTCTGACCTAACCAAAATATTGGTCCAATTTAAAGATATCGAGCACCAGGACACAGTACATGCACACCTGTGTATATGTGTGTGTGTGACTTACCTGCCAAACTGGGTAAGGATTCCTGGGGGGAAATATGCCGTGTAGCAGCCCCCGGAGTACTCCTCTTCACACCAGTTCTTCTCCTCGTAGTGCACCGGCTGACAGACACAAGAGGACACATGAACAGTTTAACCAGTGATGCAGTTCCTCTGCAGCTGTGTGAATCTGTGATAAAGTCTGTATCCAAACTCACATGCAGAGCCTCCTCTGTGCCCAGCACTCTGGAGTAGATCTCACAGATCTTCTTCAGCCTAAACACAACAAGACAACAGTTTGGATTAAAGCGCCCTTGCAGCCTGTGAGAGTGTATTAACCTGCTGTGTTGTCTGCGCCGAGCGCCTACCTCTCCTCTTTGGTCAAGACTGATAGCTTTCTGCACTTGCGGGCGAGGATGAATCTGGAGGAGAGAAATGAGAAACATTATCTGCTGGAAAACAACACTGTGTGAGTGAACAGGCAAATCCAGTGACACTGTGTGCACTACATGGCCACACGTAAACACACTGTCCACGTACTTTTGGTCTGATTTGTTTTTATTATTTTGTTCCACTGAAGGAGAAACTTAAATGTATATTATGCAGGAACTGTAGGCTGCTGTTTGGAAACAGTATTGCCAGTGACAGTGGAAGCCAACCCCAGTTTTGTCCGCTAAGCATTTCGCCTCGCTCGTGCTTTTTCCCGCGATTTTTTGTAGCTTTTTCTTGCATGTGTGCTGCTCACTGTCGACACCTGGTCGCAACCTTTTATAAAGCCAGACCTCACCTGGTATACCCAGGAACGTCCCAAACACAGCAAAATACAGAAACATGAGAAATCAGATCAGCAAACTTTCTGTTGCTGCTGTTACACAGATTAGACCCAGTGCTGCTGATGGCCTCCAGCCCGCTGTGATACCTGGCACTGGCGGGATTGTGATGGCCATATTCAAGATGCTATAGCCTCCTGGAGAAGCAGTTCAGAGCGGCAGGGAGCGAGGTGGAGGGACTGTGGGGCAGCTAGTTAGCTAATTTCTGTATGTATGGGAAACACTGGGTCAATGTATGAGGCTCGTACATATGTCTGTGCTCGTCTGGAGGGAGGGGCTAAAAACTGCAGTTCCTCTAATGGCCACTTGAGGCTGACTCCAATAACGAGTCAGTCCCCATAGAACCTCATGTTAAAATGCCCAACTTTACAGCAGAAATAAACATGTTTACAGCCTGGTACAAAAACAGTTTTGGTCTCTGTAGCTAATTACAACATTCATGACAACTGTACAGGGCTGAATTTTTATATAACTCACCCATTAACATTTTATCAAGGCTTAAAGTTTGTGTGACTGCTGATAGTGTCCTCAGCTTCACCCTTCGCTCCTCTCATCAAAATATGGTCACTTCTGCCTCCATTGAAAATATATTGAAAATAATAGGGGCGTATGTTTTGACGTGCTGCATTCGTCACTGGTGTATTTTGGCCTTAACACAATGTTTGTTTTGGTCCGTTAACCATATAATAATGACAGACTAACCCTTTAATGCCTGTGAGACCTTCATGTGTCCACATACTTTTGGCAAAATAGTGCATGGTATCTTATCAAACTATAATCTCTGTCATTTTGCAGAGAGCTGGCGGGAGCTCTGTATTCACCCCATAATGGCGGGCACACTTCCGTCAGGCTTCGTGTCATCCAGCGTCAGACCAATGGGAGCACCTTCCTCCTCGATCACCATACTGCCACAGTAACCTGGTGACACACATCAAAGAGTGTTAAAGATATAAAAACAGACATGTACTACAGCATCCTCTCTGTTTTTCCACTTCCTGCGTACCCTTTTTCCTCCAGAAGTTCTCTTTGTAGTAGACCATGCACTTGATGACGGAGCCCATGGGGACGCGGTGGATCAGCTGGTTCCTCAGTGGTGGCAGCTCGGGGTTAAAGTGCATCTTCAGGTTCAGACCGGGAGGGGTGGCCACGATCACGTACTTGGCCTAAGATAGAGACGCATGTGAAGAAACAGAGAAGGGACACAAACACAAACAGGACAGGGCAGTGTGAGCTGTGTCACGTGACACATGGCTGCAGGATGACGAGCAGCCAGTAGATGGCGGCAGAGAACAACACTGCTGATTCAGACTGATGGTGGAAGAGTTAAACTGATGCATGTCTTTATGTCTCTGAGAACGACATTATGTCCGTTTATATACTGCATGTGTTATTACACCAATAAGATGACAACTAAAGCAAACATGGCTGCAGTCCTCAGGTTAAGGTTCTCTAATAAAAATATACTCAGGCCTGTCTCTCTCCCAAAGATCTCAAGAGAGTCATTCATGCTTCTATTACCTCTCGGCTAGATTACTGTAATTCTCTGTATGTGGGTGTAGATCAGTCGCTACTTCGCTGTCTGCAGTTAGTACAAAATTGTAAGTGGAAAAAGAAAACCACATAACACCAGCACTGGCCTCCCTCCACTGGCTTCCCGTCCAATGTAGGGTTGATTTTAAGATGTTATTGCTGGTTTTTAAGGTTTTAAACAGTCTGGCGCCGCTTTATCTTCATACTCCAGTTAGAGACCTGAGGTCGAGTGAGCTGATGCTCCTGGATGTTTCCAGAAGTAGGCACAGAAACAGTGCCAACCAAGCCTTTGCAGCAGCTGAACCTAAACTCTGGAACAGTTTATCTATACAAATACAAACTGCTCCGAAATTTGAAACCTCTAAGCCTCTATTGAGGACCCACCTCTTTTCGTTGGTGTACAATCGATTGATTTTATAACTGTTCAGCAATTTGGTCAACTGCAGTTGTTTTTAAAAGAGAAATGCAGCTCAATAATCTGCCAAATTTAATTCCCTGGATTAAATCTGAGGTAACAAGTCTTGGTGTGATCCTTGATTCAGATCTAAGCTTCAAGTCCCACATTAACAAGGTGCTGAAGACATCATTTTTCCGCCTCAGACACATCGCTAAGCTACGACCATTACTAAATGAAAAAGATGCAGAGAAATTGATTCATGCTTTTATTTCAAGCCGACTCGACCACTGTAATGCACTTTTTGCTGGCTTCCCAAAAACACCACTGAAAGACTTCAGCTCGTTCAAAACTCTGCAGCTCTGCTATGAACCAGAACCAAGAGGAGAGAGCACATCAGGCCGGTCTCAGCTGCTCTGCACTGACTTCCTGTTACATTTACAATTGATTTTAAGCTCCTCCTCCTTGTATACAAAGCCCTACACTGGCTGGGACCGAGCTACATCGCTAACTCCCTTGTTAACTATTTGCCTCTAAGAACACAGCGATCATCTGCTGCCGGTTTACTGGAAGAAGATCGGGGATGCAGCCTTTGTCAATTACGCCCCAAAGCTATGGAACACACTACCTATAGATATCAGGGAAGCTAGCTCGCTAAATATTTTTAAAAGAAAGCTAAAAACGTATCTGTTCCCTTTAGACTTTACTTGATTTTATGATTTATAGTTTTACAACTCTATGATTTTATGAATCAGTTCTGTTTATGTTGTAAAGCACTAGCTTGTTTGAAAGGTGCCATATAAATAAAGTTTATTATTATCATTATTTAATATGCTCTACAAATAAAGTTCCACTTGACTTGAGTACTGTAAACATAGTTAAACTCCACCATTGTGCGGCTGCAGCAGACTCAGCTGTGATACACTTACGGTGTAGGTCTGTTTGTCCAGCGTCTCCACCACCACCATGTCTCCGCTTTGGTCGATGCTGTAGACCGGAGACTGCAGCTTCACTCGGTCTCCCAGCTCTCTGGCCATGCCCTCACTGATCTGACTGGAGCCGCCTACAAACTTCCTCTCCTGCAGAGGCAGACGGAGAGAGCATGGTCAGTCACCAGAACCACAAAGTGCAGATGCAGCAAGTCGTGTTTATTTATTTTATGCTCTACTTCCAAGAGAGCCTCTGATTATACGGGGTAAAATTGCTTTTATCCAGTCTGATCCTGCTCACAGTTCCACTCTTCCAGGGTAATAAAAACTACATTTAGGAGACAAGCTGATACAATCTGTTGAGTTATCCCAGTGTTACATCCCAGTTATCCTCAATCCACCCTCTCTCCTCCACTATAAATTTCAACATCCCAAACCAAAAGGGAAAATGTGTTTGCAAAGCTTGGGCCAGAAAACGCTGAATGATGTAGAGGACTGAGGGGGTGGAGAGAGATGAAGTGCTGCCAAAGCTCTGATACACAAAAATTAAATAGACAGTGACCTTTTCCATATGGTTAGTATCAACATCTCTGTCCTCCCTGATTACAAACACATTGAGCGCATTCCACCGTGGCATTCAGATGAATTTCTCCGCCAGTCGCCAGAAAATTCGGAGCTAAACATAAATAGATCGTGGCAGTGTAATGAGGTGAGTCTGTGTTTGTCTCGTTGGATTAAAGAAGAGTTTATTTTTTCCGTTTCACGGGGGAAGTTGTTCTGGAAGTGAAGAACACCGAGTCTGCCTCCATATGCAACACTCCAAGCCAGCAGTGTCCAACTGGTGGGTCATGGTCCAAAATGGACCGAATGGACCACAAGTGACAAGGAAATGTGACAAGTTTGTAACAAACACACTTTATTTAAAAGTACAGTGAATTTCCAGCACAAAGTTTTTATTTTGAGTGACTAACAGACAGCTACTTGACAGAGACAGCCAGCGAGCTTGACGACATGGCCGAACGGAAGTACGGTGCCAAATGTATTAAACTGTGTGGACGTTGAACTAATGGCAATCTGGACAATGTGGCTGAACCAGTTGGGAACCTCTGCTCTCCGCCTTATATCATTTTCTCCTCCTCCTCCTCCTCCTCCTCAAATTATTGTTTATGTGTATACTCTGTACGCAGACACAAACATGCACCCAAAAACAAGTGGTGGAGCGATTAAGATCTTGTACTAAAGTAAAAGCAGTGACACTACAGTGGAAAAATACTCGTTAAAAAGCCCTGCATTTAAAATCATACTCAAGTGTATTAGTATCAGCACTTAAAGTAAAAGTACTCATAATGCTGAATGGTCCATTTCAGAGTGATGTATACAAAGTCACTGGACCATAATTATTGATGTATTAATGTGCTCATCACTTTAAAAGGATAGCTCAGATCTTCTTTAGTGGGGTTGTATGAGGAACTTATCCACAGTCAGTGTATTACCTACAGCGCACACAGTTTGGAGAAGCTGGTGGAGTACCATGATGGAGCACTGCTGCGGATGGGGACAGCAGTGAAACGTATTTTTGCCACCGAACAGAATCAATATCAGTTTAAGTGTAAACTATATTTGGACCATTTTCAGTGCTTTGTCTTGCCGTCAAAAAACCTTTGCAACAGTGAACTGAAGCTGTTGTATGGCCCTCTTCAGACGCCTTTGACAAAAACAGCAATTTTACCTCGCAGAACACGGGGTTGCTGATCTATCGCTGTCTAGATCAGTTCAGTGTGTTTGTGTTATTAGCCTCTTTTACACTGCCTGTTCAAGGCGGGAATATCGAGCTGTTAAACCGCCTGTTCTGTAAGATAAGATTTAGGAACTAGAGCACTCGGAGAGCGCAGACCTCCGCCAAGCAGCTCGGATTTCCCGCCATTTTATTATTCTATCCACTTCGCTTCAACCGATCACCACCAAAATTATCATCTGTTCCCTTTCCTGAAAATTTCATCAAAATCCGTTCAGAACTTTTTGAGTTATTTTGCAGACAAACAAACTGACAAACGGCGGCGAAAACACAGCCTCCTTGGCGGAGGTAATGATGGGGCAAAGCCATCTTGCCTTAAATCCACCTCAGGAGGTAGTAACAGCGCTGAAACAATGTCTGTATAGACGGGACAGCTGGCAGGACGGGTGTGACAATTTGACGACGCGTTATGTGTGTGATTCAGCAGCTGATAGCAGTTAGTGTCTAACTCAAAGAAGAAGTACAGCAGCCGAAAACGTCCACAAATTGGCAAAGCAATGAGATTTGGGAGCTTCTTACCCTCGAAGCAGAGGACGAGTACAGGTAACAGGGATAGTAAATGATTGTTATTGTCATGTTATGCCGTTGTTATTGTTTATAAAGTGCTGCCGATACATATTTTATGTGTGTCACACTAGAGGCTGACGCTATAATGTTACACGTAAAGTCTGTCACGCCTCTTTTGATTCCGTGATGCCAGGATGTGGTCTGAAATCACACACTGGAGCGAAACAATACCATTGCTGAGGGCATAGACAGATTTCAGTTTTGGTTCAGTTCCAGATTGGAAAGGTCTGTCAGACAACAAGGTAAAGCAGTGAAAATAACCTTAATATAGCAATCACTTACATACCCTATACTTACAATATTTTAAACTGATATCATTTTATTCAGGTAGCTATTTTTAGGTTTTAAAATATGTACGTTGTTTAGCTTCCATCATGATACTCCAGCCTGCTTCCGTTGTGGATGCGTTAATGTGTAATGTGTATATACCTTTGAAAAGCACAACCTATAATAATGTATCCTAATGTATTGGCTGAGTTATATTTCGTGTCAATAATCTATAGTAAAGTTATCAAATAAGTAAAAATCTGAGTAGAAAGTACAATATGTGCCTCTGAGATGTGAAGCAGGGGTATAATGTTGCAGAAAAACTCAGTAAAGTACCTCAAAATTCTACTTAAGTATATTACTTGAGGTCATTGCTCTCGCTTTCTCTCCACCACTGAGTGCAAATGGAACGGCCCAGCAAAGGGAGCTGACAACAGAGCTGGCTACAACATCCTCTGTTTACCTAAACACAATCCCCTTCCTCAGTGGCCATGGCAACAGGGCCGCTGGGCTTTTGAAAGTACGACAACAGAATGTGCTACCCCGGCACTCCAAGAAAACAGCTTTTGTGGAGCTCATGATTATTCTCAGCTGATCAGCAGCAAACTAAGGTGAACGTGAGCAAGACTTTGTCCTGCATCACTTCTTGGAGAGCCTCGTCTGTCCTGCGTCCCTCAGGCTGATTGTTCTATAGAGATTAACTGGAGTCATGATGCTGAGGGTTCTGTTTGTAAGTTCAGTGTGCATCAATTAATAATGTCTGGCATTTTGCAAAAGCTGTATCTTACATTAATCTTCAGTGTAGATGTTAAAACCAGACGTGTGGCTGACGTACCTGTCCTCCATTTGTGGTGGAGAAGATCCTCATGGTTCCTCCGCACTGCTTCACGTACCAGAGGAACCACAGAGCCGACACCTCGTGGGGCTCAGACGTCACGTTCACGTTGACAAACAGTGTGGCGAAGCGACGAACAGTGCTGGGAATAAGAGATGACAGTTAGAGCTTCATATTGAAAAATGTGTTTGTGTAAATGTTCAAAATATATCCGTGAGATCCTGCATGAGTTTTTGATTTATAAACTTTTATTTCTCTTAATGAGAAAAGCTTTATTAACAAAGTTCCACTGTGTTCTTCTTCTAATTTTTAAGAATCAGACATGAATTCATTTGTCACGTCTTTGTGTGTAGTTTGAAAGTTAAACACATGTTTTGTGTAATTAACTCTCAACTATTTGAGATTTTGTGTGTGACATTCAATACATTTGTTCAAACACAAGTACAAGGTATTAAACTTTGAAGTGTATTTCTCTACATGTGTGTACTGAGCTGTAACTGTTTTACAAGCTATTAACACCTCTGTATAAAGATATATTAATACTTCTTATCGTGCATAGACATACTTTCACTACATTCCTGTTTACATTCACTTTGTACGTTTGGAAAAACTGTCTGTCTAGTGGTTTAGATGCATACTATATATGACAATATAACTCCATGTCCTCAGTTCAATTCTGACAGCGGACCTATGGTTCATGTCAAACCCCTCACGTTTAACACCTCTTCCCTGACAACGCTCCAGTGAAAATGCCAAAATGTTAAATAATCTTAAGATTTTTTGGGGGGGCATTTTTAGCCTTTAATGGATAGGACAGACAAGTGTGAAAGGGGGAGAGAGAAAGGGAGTGACATGCAGCAAAGGGCCACAGGCTGGAGTCAAACCAGGGCCGCTGCGCCTGTCCATGGGGCGCCTGCTCTACCACTAAGCCACCGACGCCCCAAAATGTTAAATAATCTTAAAAGAAATAAATGATGGTGCTAACTTCAGAGACATAAAAAGACCTGCACAACTGGTCTCACTGTTGTTAGGCAGAATCAATTATATAATTCTACTCTCTGTTACCTGGTCCAGCAGATTTTCTCAAAGAGCTGCTGCATGGACATCTTGTCCCACTCCTCGGCATGGGGAGCTCTCCAGGGAGCCTCTCTGGGAATCTGAAGCACACGAGGAGGAGGAGGAGGAGGAGGAGGAGGAGGAGAAGGAGGAGGAGGAGGAGGAGGAGGACATTTAGCAGATATGAGACACACAGAGTGGAGAGCAAAGAAACAAAAAAACCAATGGTGAGTCTTTCTTTACCTCCTTGCCCATCTCGTCCATCGTCCTCCACAGGTTGTTGAAGTCCAACAGGACGATGGGGTTCCACATGGGAGGGAAGGAGCCTTTGAACGGGTACGACTTTCCCTGTTGAACAAACATCAAAAAAGTTGTCTAAATATGGAAACTTGGTGTTTTACAAGTAACTCAAAAGTTCACTTTCTCACACTGTATGTGTCACATTATCAAACTCTGTCACACTGCTGGAGAAAGAGACCTGTTAATATCAGAGTTTGGCTGGTTGTATACTCAGCTTTAAAGTTAGAAATCTTTAGCCTGGAAATCCAGACTCAAATCTAGAAAGATTTCCTGTGCAGAGCAAATTTGAATTTGCCAGGGGCGGGGCATCTGGATTTCCAGGTTAAGATATCATTGTTACAGAGTGACATAAATTACTTTCTGATTCAAATCAGTTAGCAGGTGGCACTTATTATTTTTAATTCTACAAAGTGTTTTTCAGTGGTTCTTATAAGGCAGCATTGTACACCCGAGTTCTTCCAGGATGTTGAGATTACAACAGTTAACACAAATTCAACCAATCCCTGTGAACTGTGCACAACCCTGTCATTTAGTCCAATCACCAAAACTTTTCATCATCATAGCTCCCCTCACCATAGCAGTCCCCTGCACAAGATCACAGAACTCACTTCCTTGTTCCTGTTTGACATGTGCGACACAAACGTTTCAGATTTACCAACAAAACTTACTAAAGACCGTGCAAGGTAAATCCCTGAACTGAATGAATGACTCACTGTTTTTGCTATTTTAACTTGCACCTGAATTTTGTTGCCTTAAAGAAACTTTGCAACATGCATCACAATCTTTTAGAAAAGCTCCCATGAAATCACTTTGGGCCGTGACAATCCCCAAAAAGCCTGCCAAGGCCGGAAGGGACTAAAATATGCGATACATACAGCCACCCATCCTTACAGAGCTGCTGGCACTGAAACTGTTTCATATCCTTTTGTTGTCTACAGCAGTGGTTCCTGACTGGTCCAGATGTCTCCTTAGTCATTACTTCAAGGTCCACACAGTTTATTACAATTAGCGTCATTTTTCTGTCAGGTAGCTATCCGTTAGTCACTCACTCTACAGCAGGAAGCGACACTTCAAAATAAAAGCTCTGTGCCGGAAATTCCCTGTACTTCAAAATAAAGCGTGTTTTCTACAGACTTGACACGTTTGCGAGTCACTTGTGCTCCATTCAGGATGGACTCGTGACCCACTTTTGGTCTGAGACCAATCCGCTGGGAACCACTAAGTGTCACTGAGAGCTGCTCCCAACCTGCTGAGGAGACATTTCGAGGTAAATCCAAACTTTAAAGACAATAAATACTATTTCAAGGTTAACATATTCTTATTTTCACATGTTAGTCGACCTCTAGCTGACCTTCACTGTGCTTAGTCAGAGTGACTGTAAACAGTTTACAAAGAGCTGTGTAGTAACAGCTCAGTATGATGAGCGTTGTGCAACATTTTACGACTAATTCAAAGATCCAGAGTCATCGAGCACGATAAGAGCGTCCTCAGTTCATGTGCATGTCTGTCTGGACTATTGCTCTGTTTCTCAACCACACAAGTGATTTACAGATGCGGGGGGGGAGGGTGCCAAAGAGATCAAGGTTACTCCAACCGGCTGACATACACATGCAGATTACATGTTGAGCTCTGTGTCACAGCCGTGTCTGGTGTTTCTAAGAACCAACTCTTGCTTTCTAGCAACTGTCTCTTCGCAGTGTGGAGGAACAAGTCTGTCTGCATATACTGTCTAGCGTAACGTCATTGACATTTAGCTTGACAAGTAAATTTGTTTCAGACCCCATTAAACTTCAGCTTCCCCTGAAACAAACAAAGACAGGCTGTGTGTAGTGATGCCTTTGTGTGTCTCACAGTGGATCACTGTGTGATGGAGCTGCAGGCCAACAGCTCAGGCTTTCTGGGGTCAGTCTCGTACTTCTGTGCTGGCTCGTGTTAGCGTTCGGCTTGTCGTGTCATTTAATGATAATTTATTGGAGATTCTTTCCGGAACACACAAACATAAAGCCAAATTTTATCTGTTCATCTTATGTTCAGCGATGTGTCTGCAACATTTACAGCTGCTATCTGACCGTAAAAAACATGGCAAACTGCAAAGTCCTGGTTTTGATACTGAAAAGTGTCCTTCTGTGCATGGTTAGAGTCCTTGAACAAAACATTTTGCTTGTCAAGATGATCAATATAACAGCTTAACCTCTTAAACTCTGACAGAGTCAACTGTGGGTCATCTCTACAAATTCAAGTTTTACAAAAGACTAAATTTTTCCAAAGACACAAAATATGTTGAGCTGAATTCTGCAGAAATGTGTATGAACATGCACAACGTATCAAGAATATTCTCTAATATTAGCGGTCACAGACCCACTATGACATCATGCTTCAATATTTCAGGTGGAGCAGATACTTGTAGACTGAAACACTGTGACGTCACACCAACAGCTGGCATTTGATTTCAGCTGCAGAGATACGTAACATGGGCAAACTTGTTTTTTATTTCTGTTGTCATTTTCAGCTGTGACATTTAAGGGTATATGTTTAAACATGGTGGTCTGACCTATCTGATTACTGATGTGCTCATTTTATGTACTGTGTTGCTTTGCAGTAATCTTAAACGTCATAAAAATGGGGTTTGACCTTGTGATTGACAGCTCTGCGTGTCAATCGGTGTGCTCGTGATCAATGGCACTGTTCATGACTGGTTGTAAAGGTGTATTGGCAGGAACTCGATCTTGGGGACATTGCTACTGCACAGTCCATGGCTCCAAATGACGTCATCAGCTCAAGAGGCAGTGGCCGTATCTGGGATACTTTGGCTTCATTTCTGTATAGTCTGTGTTCAAAGCCTGCGCCGCCCTGTCAGGGTTCAAGTCGCTATAATGACCTGCTAACATTAATGTAATGCTGTATGAAAGATATGGTGAGTTTAAATTGGATTGAAATGAGATTTTTAAGTGGAAGAAATCAGGGGTTTTAAAGGTTAACATGTTATCTTTTTAAATTCACGTCTCACTTCAGCTGACATCACATCAAACATGCAGAAATAAAAAAAGGCCCAAGGACGTGACTGTTGTTGTACAAAAATAACACGGCGCAGAGATTTGCTGTCAGCACTGTGACACTTTGTGTTTGAAAAGAGTAAAAGTAGCTCAGCGATCAGCTGTGATGTGTAAATCAGTCGTGTTTGTAGCTGAATCACAGACGCATCAAATAATCCATCATGTTTACTACACACATTTATATTACACATTTTTTATTAGTGTTTATATTTTTGCTTTAACTTCTGTTATTCATGTCTGAGATTTAGATATTGCTTTTATTTGCATGATTTTCTTTTTCATAGATATTTGATGAGCACTTTAAGAGCGTGCCAGAGGCCTCAGATTTTCATTGCGTCTCTAGAATTGTGTGCATGATAAGAAAAGTGGACTTGCAAAATGAAACTTTCATTGGCTTCAAGCCTCTTAAACTTAGGGTGCTACCCTGTTTTAAGTGTTCCCAGATGAGGAAAAGTTATATCTCACTAATGAAGAGTCCAACCAGGTTAATAACCAACAATGGTCAATCAGAGTAATAAATAACCCATAAAGAATTATTTATTCTTGGCACAGTCAGTGTAGTCACGGCTCAGGTCTGCCGCCCTGTGTACGTGTGCTTTATCACAGATCTGAGAGACTCTCTTGAGCTGAACTGTATTTTATGAGGGTGAGAAATTTCACTATCAAACGCTCACATCTCGCTCTGTAAGTAGGTCAATGAAAACCTTTCATTCAGACACAGATATTTACAATCACGTATTATATTGTACCAGACGAGATGCTCAGAGTCCAAATATGCCTTTTCATTAAGGTCTTCTTGAATCGCTCTTAGTCTGGCCCCTCCCCTGGGACCACTTTACCTTGGGAGACCATACCAGAGGCTATTAGCAGCTCCCAGGTTCACGGGGAAACGCAAACCCCTCCACCACATTAAGAGAGGAGGAGAGGAGATTCTCGGAGGAGCTGGTTGCACCTCCATGTTTCTACAGTAGCCCAGAAGGGACAAACCAAACACTGGCTCTAGAAAGGGACATTTGCATTTTCGTGTTGGCCACCGTAGTTAGCAGCCCCTCTGCGGCGAGCCAAACAGCACTGCAGAAACACTGATTATTAAAATCAAAGAGATTTATTCAGTGTTTTTACCAGTTTTAATTACCGGTTCTGTGTGTTTTAGAGAGGAAGAGACCTCTGCAGATAATTCTGCTCCTGGTAAAAACCTCCGGGACATCTGGATGTTAAGTTATCAGAGAAAAAAGGTGAGCACAGATTAGCAGGTGCTGGGCTGGTGGCTTGTCCCTGTCATGCCGAGCATCATCTGGAAAACACTGATTTGTGAAACTGTGTCAGTGTTTTTACTGGTTTTAATAACAGGAAGAGACCTCTGCAAGTAATTTGTCTCTTGGTGAAAACCTCCTGAACAATAAACACGGCAGGAATTCTCACTGGGAGAAGTTTCAGCTGGTTGCAATCTTCAGTCCTCACCACTAGATGTCACTAAATCCCCCTAAATCTCACACACTTCTTTAAGCTTCTTTTCAGAAAAGTTTTCCACACAAGGAGAATCTTTATCTGATCAACAAGAGTCCAACCAATATAATTAACGACACAGCTACAACAACACGCCCTAAATAAAGTACCAATAATTTATAGCCTATAAAGAAATAAGCGTTCCTAGTACAGTAAGAATTTCCGCCCTGTGATCGTGCGCTTTATCGCTGATCTGAGATACTCTCTCCTGAGGTGAACTGTGTTTTATGAGGGCGAGATGTTTTACTACGGGTCACAATCTAACGCTTCTAAAGAACTTCCATTCAAACACAGGTAATCACACTCAGGTTTTATATGACAGACAATTCACATACAACAATGGCAAATCCATTTTCAAGTCACTGAACTTTCGTTTCTTTATACACTGACAGTATGAGGCCTGCTGCTCTGCACCAATGCTCCAGTTATACTCTGACAAATATCTGTTTTTATTTCCTCTGGGCACTGCAACATCAAGACTGCACTTTTTATGAATGATTACCAACACAACATTTAAGTCACAAACAGAGAGAAGACTCTCACAAAGTACAGTATCACTGCCGTGCTCAGAACTGTCCGTTGCTGTGTAACAACAGGTCTGTCACCATGGAGACGCTGGCCGAGGGAACACAGAAGGAGGAGGTGGGAGGGGGTAGAGGAGAGGAGAGAAAGCAAGGCAGCATCTGTTTCCACATCAGTGAGCAGTGAGTCAGCCTCACACGAAGGAGAAGCCTGAGACACAGGTGACCACTCTGACAGATGGAGGAGCGACTGACACTCGTCCCACTCAAACCATATGTTCTGTTCTGAGTTGTAAACAAACATTAATTGTCTATATCTCCTATTTTTACTGCATTATCGTGCGCTGTGTTGACCTTAGACCTGCTGGCTTATGCCAGAGGAGTCACTACTCTGAGGGACTCGTACAACACAGTCAATAAAACATGTAGAGAACTACTGTCGTAGAGAAACTTGCACAACCGTCAGCCATTTCTGTCCGTGGTGCTGCGAGCGTGCAAACATGCACACTGCTGCAGCAGTGACGGGACAACCCCACGCTCTTTCTCAATCTCTGATAACCAGGGACAGTATTTAATCAAAGTCTGTTTCCCCATCTCTGATAGTGATAGCTCATTAATAAATCCAGTGCTGAGAGCTACAGCTGCCTGTAAGGCAGTAGTTTGCTGATAAGGGAAACCAGCGCTGGCCTTTTGGATTACAATCTGCCATAGAAAAGCTGATTAGCTACACAGCTTGCTTGCAAGCTAGCCCTAATTACACAATGGCTCGGCACACATGCTGCTTCACTACCACTCTGGCTGCTGTCCTGTGAAGTAATGCAGACACTGTCGTATAAATCAGATCAATGCAGATTTAATCCAGCGAGTTTTCCTCTGTTATAAAGTTCAGACCTGTGCAGTGATCAGGAAACTTCTACCTGCTGCGTCTGTTTAGAGCTTATTCATCTGGATAGCTTCTTGGTTAATCCAAAGCTACTTACAATCAAAAGACAGTGCAGTGATACTCACAACAGCACCTGACATGTTTGAAATCTCATGAGGTGAAGTGAAGGTAACAGTTTGAGTCAGTCTGTGGTGCTGACGGAGGGAAAGGTGCAGAAATCAAATGTTATAATGAGAGGTTACACTGCAGAGAGACCCTCTGCAGGCAGGGCTGATATGAGAGGGTGCTAGGAACATCGTTAATTTTCATGACTTTAGAGTTACTTTATAAGAAAGTTCTGTTTTTATTTCTAAGACAGGTGTTACATGTCTGTGGTTTGCAGACATACAATGCCAACATTTATTCTGGCAGCTGGGTTGGGATACTACATATTTTCCTTACTAGTAAAAACACTGCAGTACTTTCCTGACCCCTGTCTGTTTCACTGAGGTCAGAGGGCATTCAGTGACCTGCTGAATGCTGAATAAAGATCTGACAGCCCAGGTGTAAATACATGGTTAAAAGGTGAGGTACCGCTATGTTTTGGTCCCACTATCCCTCTTTTGTCTCAAATCCCTGATGAGGATCAAATCTCTTTATCATCTCTATGCCATGACAAACTTTTCCAGATACCTGACAGCTCCAATGCAAGATCACCAGCCGGTAAAAGATATATAACTGACACCTCTTGTCCTGTAATGCACTAAAACACATGCCAGTCACCATAACATGAAGCTGCACAGAGAAAACATAAAATATAACAGCCTCATTCTTTAAGTGTTGTAGTGGGGATCTGAATTTTTGCAGAGTCAGCTGTGAGATCAGGGACACCAGAAACAGACCTCCTCCACGCCTCCACACATATGCATGCACAAATGCATGAACACACACACACACACACACTGACACAGATAGAGGTGAGCAGCTTTTGATAAAGCACGCTGCCATGGAAACCAGCCAGGAAGCTACGAGTGGCGCGTGTGTGTGAGTCTGGGTCTTTGAGTGGATCTTACAGAGATAGTAGCTAAGGAGACGCACTCACAGAGGAGCTCCCGTACGCGAGTGTGGAGCTCACATAAACGCTTCACATCACTGCAGCCGTCCAGTCAAGTCCTTCACCAAACCAAAGATTTATTCTCTAACTGCTGTCGGAGCCAAATGTCATGCTGGTGACATTTCACAGCACTGCCCAAGTAGGTCAAGTCAATAGTACATCAGTGCTGAGGACACAGCGGTGCTCACTGAAGACTATGAGACCAGGCTTCAAATGCATCAGTCCTTATAGTAATACAGTAGATTTAAATGGATGGAGGAAATATTAAGTAAACCTTAACTGACAGCACACTGTGTTACAAAGAAATATGCCTCTCCTAACCTGATCAGATCACAGAGGTCTGTTTGTGCTCAGTTGTGATCTGGTATCCTGCCTGCGGCTGCGGAACCAGGGGACGAAACGTGTCACCTGTAGGAAGCATAATGCATTTAAATAAGAAACGAAAAATCCCATTTATCTGAATTAACCTGATTATTATCTCCAAAATATGAGAAGAGTTTGTGTAAAAAAATATTTGCTTTTGTTTTCTGAATTAACAAGATAACAAGCTCATCAATTCTCATTTTTCTAAATTAACGACATCATTATCACACATTCCAGTACCTCATCGAGTAGAGCACATACCATTAGGCTGAGTCCTTAATGCTATGGCCTAAATACAGCCCAGGACCCTTTGCTGCAGGTTCCCCTCTCTCCCCTTTCATTTTTCTGTCTATCAAGGTCACAAAAAAAACATAAAAATGCCAAAAAGCTTGAATAAACCAAAGAAACCGGAGGAGTAATATTTGATCGAGATTTGTCTTTTAACTCTCATATAAAACAAACCTCACAGACTGCGTTCTTTCATCTCCGTAATATCGCAAAATTTAGGCCTATCCTGTTCCAAAAAGATGCAGGAAAATTAATCCACGCTTTTGATACCTCTAGGCTGGATTACTGTAACTCCCTATCATTAGGTAGCTCTAATAAGTCTATGAAAACTCTCCAGCTGATCCAGAGCACAGAGGCACGTGTACTAACAGGAACTATGGCGTCCAATAAAATCCAGAATTGAATTTAAAATCCTACTGTTAACTTATAAAGCTCTAAATGGTCAAGCTCCGTCATATCTTAGAGAGCTCATAGTGCCTTATTATCCCACCAGAACACTGCGCTCTGAGAACGCAGGGTTACTCGTGGTCCCTAAAGTCTCCAAAGTAGATCAGGAGCCAGAGCCTTCAGCTATCAGGCTCCTCTCCTGTGGAATCATCTTCCTGTTACGGTCCGGGAGGCAGACACCGTCTCCACATTTAAGACTAGACTTAAGACTTTCCTCTTTGATAAAGCTTATAGTTAGGGCTGGCTCAGGCTTGTCCTGTACCAGCCCCTAGTTAGGCTGACTGAGGCCTAGTCTGCCGAGGGACCTCCTTCTCTTCTTCTCTCTTGCTCTTAGATTTAGAAAATTTGGTTCTTCTTCATCTGCTAACATTCATGTCCTATTATTACATGTCGCTAACTCAGCTTCTTCTCAGGAGCCTTTGTGCTCCACTGTCTCACATGGTCCCTCAAATCGTGGCTACACTTGGATGGTGTGTCATGGTTGTGTTAAAGGGTTTTTTGGGGGGAATTTTTCCTTATCCGCTGTGAGGGTGCTAATGACAGAGGAATGTCGTATGCTGTAAAGCCCTGTGAGGCAAATTGTGATTTGTGATATTGGGCTTTATAAATGAAATTGAATTAAACTGAAATTGAATAATATCCATATATTGCAGAGCCCTGTTACAACGCTTAAGATTGTCATTATTTCAACCTAACTATGATGCCATTCATGCTCTGCACCAGTCATTCAATGTATTTACATTACATTACATTATTCAAATTACCTGCACACAGCCATGATTTATATTCTTAAAAGGCTTACATGTACTTTTTTCGGGGCGTCGGTGGCTTAGTGGTAGAGCAGGCACCCCATGTACAAGGCTGTTGCCGCAGCGGCCCGGGTTCGACTCCAGCCTGTGGCCCTTTGCTGCATGTCACTCCCTCTCTCTCTCCCCCTTTCACACTTGTCTGTCCTATCAAATAAAGGCTAGAAATGCCCCAGAAAATATCTTTAAAAAAAAAAAAGGCTTTAGTGTTACTGTTAATTGTGCCTTGTTCATAGAAGCCTCTCTGTTCACTGCTGCCTCTCCTACAGGGATAGAAAATCTGCACTCATACACACATAAAATATTTCCTTCTACTGTTGCACTTTTATTGTAAAAACAGGAAATGCAGTGCACGTGTCATTCAAAATGTCTCTTTACAGTTCTTGTTTTATTTTTTACGAGAGGGCGATGGCACGAGAACAAACAGCCACACTGAGCTGTTAGCTGCAGAGGTGAAGGCCACTTCCATTTCCTCGCCAGCAAAATAAACATCTTCATTTGTACGTGCCACTGCTCTTCTCCAGAGCCAAGAACTCTTTTGGCACTTGTTATACTTAATGGCAGTCGTCCAGATTATTATAACCCAGTAATGATTTTGCAAATTGAGCGTAGGTAGATTTGAGGGCAGCTCAGGACACACAGTCGGTGCACGATCAATAACTGTGCTCCTACAGTAGAAATCTCTTCTGTGAGAGAAGGTAAGCAGTGGTCAATATTTAATATCTGCCAGTGATAATCACTGGTCGGCCTCTACTGTAAACAAGCCTCCAAATGTTTACTTCAAACTTTAAATTCTGCAGCTGCAACTGATACTATAGCCCTGTGATAAATTACGTTTCTGAAGCCTCGAACGCTGAGTTTGAAGACGCTGACACAAAGTTTGATTCCTGGTGATTTATGAGGCAGTATTTCTGTGCGTAGTTGTACCGAATTTCATTATATTGAGAGGTGTTTGTAATTTTCTGGCCTCCTCATGCGTGTAAATGGAAGTTGGCAGTGGAAATTAGAGACGGCTTTCTATATAAACCAGAGTAAGTTTGTTTATCAGCGTGAGTTTGTGCCCACTCCCTCAGGCTAGAGGGTCAAAGTCCATCAATGAAGTTATGATTCAATGACATGGACACAGTCTACGTTGAGATAAGCTATCTTTATCACACACACACACACGCACGCACGCACACGGAGAGCTGCCAACCACTCTAGGTCGTCCAGTGATTTACAGTAAGGGTAGTTTGAGCAGGGTACACGGCCGCAACAGCAAATCAAATCAGGTAGAGGAACACAACTGTGTTAAGGACAGCCCTGCGCCCACACTAATGAGATATGGAGCAAAGAATAACAAGAACAAAGATAGCCTCAGTGTCTCTTTCTTTCCGTCCTTCTTTGTTTGCCTTTGCTGTCCATTCAACCACTCAGAGAAAAGAGAAACTGCATTACAGAAATCCCTTAGGCAAAGATTAGCATCTCCAGTCACTAATGCTGCGGCGGAGAGGGGTGGCTGGCTGCTCGGCAGACATGTACGGAGTCACAGGAAGGACACAATGTGTGGTTTTTATCCATGCAGTACCTTGGTCTGCTCTGAGGGGCAACACTAACTGTTGATCAGATGAGACGGTATGTCTTCAGTGCCAGCTGATGTTTGAAGCACATTTCCGTAGCAGATTGAACAGCTCATTTGTCATGCCTTCCAGCTACTGCAATTAAACTCAGCTGTCACTTCTAATTACTATCAATTAGTTGGACTAACAGCTTTAAGCATATGAGATTGATTTGATAGATATATTCCTGTCTTCGGTGGAGTCTGAGGGGAAAGTCAGGGTTTCTGTTATCTGGTAATTACTGTTTTTTAACAGTAAATCTGTTGAAGTTCAACATAGTTTAACTCTCTGGTCATAACGTCCAATGAAAATAATTCCCTCTGAGAAAATGAAGGCCTGAAGATCTTTTCAGACAATAACTCTCCACCTGGGTAGGTGTCCACAGGATCTGTCATTTCCACACTATCCATCATTTGTCTATATTATCAGCTCTGCAATGCATCCTGACATTTCAATAAATTTGGTGTCATGTTGGCTGCTCTTCATCTGCATGAGGTCGAGGTCCTGGCTACTTTATGCAAAACAGGAGTGTCCAGTCTGACTTTCCAATCTCTGAAAACTCCCAAAAAACATTCAACCTGACCACTGTTGATTTAAAATGGAGACAGATTCAGCAACTGCATTGCCTCAAATGTTTGCAGAAATGCATTTCTGTGAGCTACTTTTGGAATTTAAGAGAATGTTTCCAAACAAGCCGCCATGTTGGTCCATGAGCAGACAGCCCACAAATGAAAGCCGCCTAGTGACACGAGCATCATGCATCCAATGCTGAGAAGCTGCCTAACCCACTGCGTCCAAACACACCTCTGCCGACACGTACCATCACTGCGCTCCTCATGTGGACAGACAGGTGCTCTGCAAGTAATTGCAAGGTGCTACCATGGAAACAGTATCATATATTCATAATAAAAAATTTGTTGACATATAGTTGGCCCAGGCCTTAATGTCAACCAACAACGGTAATTTTAGATGGCTTAAGTTCGCCAAATTAGCATAGTTGTAACTATCTGTAATGTTATGTGACACTTCCAGTCTTGCATTGGTGCTCTGCCATGCAAAAGCCTCCTTTTTATGGCCCAATAACTGTTTAGAAAACACTTATATATATTTCAGGGAACTCACAAACAGTGAACATCAATCTCTGGTTCACTGAATTGCAATGTGCATAGTGTAGAAAAAAGTTCAAGACAGTTTGGCCACAGGCGAGGGTGTATGTTAGATGAGCACGACCCTAACAGTTCGTTGCTCTGCCTGTCAGGTTGCCAGCGTCTCCCTACCTGCCCACTCACCTTTCATTGCTAATGACTAGCTAAGTGCATAATTACTCCACATGTGAAAAACACTGTCTTCTAAAAGCAAGCGAGCATTTTTGCTTTCTCACAGAGTTATAAGACAAGGTTGATGCTCCTTGTATGTCTGTGAGATAAATATGAAGCTACAGTCAAAAGCCAGTTAGCTTAGCTTAGCACAAAAACTGGAAACAGGAGGCAATAGATGGCCTGGCTCTGCCCAGAGGTAAAAAAAAATCCATCTACCAGCACCTTGATTGCTCACCAGTTAACATGTTATATCTCTTTAGTTTAATCTGTACAGATGTCATGGATGTTATTAATATGTTAACTTGCAGAGAGTAATTTCCAGTGAGAAACATGCTGTCTTCACTTGGAGACTGTTTGTACAGAGATGCACAGAGAACTGATAGAGAGATTCATCACATGATGCAACAACAGTCACGGCAAAAACTATGAGCTCGTGGTTGACTACCAGGGGAACAGGAGATCCATGTCCTGGTTGTCATCCAGGGAGAATAAGTGACTCAGACAAGTACCTTAGGGACCAGTTTTGCCCATTCCTCCTCATCCAAATCGAGGGCCTATGGATAGATGATGTCATTTGCTGTACAGATTGTAAACCCCTTAAGGCAAATTTTTGGTTTGTAATGTAGGGTTATATAAATTAAATTGATTTGACGTGACTTTGTTAAGCTTTGTTGTTCTTGCTCTGCTGTATGTCTATGAGTATGTAAGTTCACTGACAGAAACAGAACAGAGTCAAATTCCATCTAACCTACGTATTCACATACTTGGCCTTTGACCACCAAAATTTAATCAGTTCACCCTTGGGTCCAAGCAGACGTTTGTGCGTAATTTGGAGATATTCCCTGAAAGCTGTCTTCTGGAAATGGTGAAAACTTACTGCAGAAATCAAATTGAATGATCTAGCTCTCTCATATGCTTGCGAAGACATGACTCCAGCTGAAGCTTGAAGCAGAATATTATCTGCCATCCTAAAAATCACACACAGACAATGAGATACTCACATTGACATAATGCACCAGGCTCTCCTGCTCGTTGACTTTGTAGGTCTGAACACCGTACTCTCTGGCCAAACGGAGGATGCGGTTCTGAGTTGGTCCGATGTAAGCCCCACCCAGATCAACCCACTTTGTCTCCTTATTCTGAAAAAGAAAGGAAAAAACACATAGGACCATAAACAGAGAAATAAAAGAAGAAATAGAAATGGAAAAAGAAATACACTGTTGATCACAAAAGTCTCATTGATAGGTTGGAAAAAGTTTCAGTCCTGCCTATCAGATCATTAAAAAGCTTCTCATGACAAAGAAGTCCATGTGGAGTACCACAAGGCTCTGTCCTGGGTCCACTAGTTTTCAGTCTTTGCATGTTGACAATTCAGAACTTTCTGCTTTCACTGCTATGCAGATGACACCCAACTCTGCATGGCTGTTGATCCTGATAACCCAACCCCCTTTGACTCCTCCTTTACTTTGTCGTTAATCTATGGATGACCCAAATATTCATCAAAGTAAATCAGGACAAAACAATGTTCCTTGTTATCAGTTCAAATACATTAAGATAAATAATGTTCCTATAATTTATTAAACTATTTCAGCACATTACAACACAAGAAATCTGGGCGTTATCAACCGTGACTAACTAACTTTGCAGGAACTTTGAGGAGCATAACTGGAACAGCTATCTATCGCTTTAAGAAATACTGCCAACGTAAGACTTTTTTTTTGTCTCCTGGAGAAGAAAGAGGGGTTTGTGCATGTGTCACAGTCCTGCATTCTTGATCACCTGCTCTTAATTTTCTATTCGCCCTGGTCTGCAACGCCTGAGCTTCAGTGATGCCCATTAGGCAACTCTGTTCACCTGCTCCTGATTACTCACAGCCAATGCATATACCCCGGCCCCACAAACACAGATTGTTCTTCAACATTCATGCAAGGCTCTCCAGCCCTTAATTACGGACTGATTTTACGCTGCTGACCTGACCTGCTTGCTTTGTCTGATTCCTGGTAAACGCTCCAGCCTTCTGTCCCTAACCACAAGACCTGTTTCTGGGTCCTTGGTTCCTGTCTGCCTGTGGTTGCTTGGCATTACCATCTGACAGCGACGCTGCAAACTGAGTATTCCAGTCTGCTTACCTGTGGTTGCTTGTGGTCCGGAGATTTTCACTGTGTTGCTACACTCACCATTGTGTATGCATCCTGTGAGTACTCATCTGTTGGCTTCTCTATCCTCCACCTGGCCTTGATCTACTTTCTGCCCGTCCCTTTGTGTGCTTGGACTGTCTACTTTACCTGGTTCTGAATTTTCTGCCTCTTTGACTATGCCCCCTGGCTACCGTTGCCTGTTACTGAGCTGAACTGTGTTTCCTGTTGGGCTAACACCACTGCTCACTCACCTGCCTCCTGGCCCGGTTCAGCTTGCCAAATCAGCCGGGCTGCCAGGAACTTTGTAGAGAGACTTTGCTGGAGTGTTGAACTGTATTGTGTGCTGTTTACTAGCCCTGCCCTATACCTGCAGAACTGTAACAGCAAACATCATTGCCAGCTGTTCCTATGTGCTGCAACTGGGCCCTAATACCACCCACTAAAGCATGCATTTATTATGAGTAGGCTAAACTACTGCAATGCACTGTTTCATGCAAAGCAAAGCTCATTAATCTTAGTTTCATATATTTTGGCATTTCTAATTTATTTTTGATTTTATTTCCTGGTCTTACCTGCACAGTGAAGGTGCGACCACCAACCCGATCCCTGGCCTCCAGGACTACAGGGCTAAGCCCACTGGCTTTTAACAGCTTTGCTGCACTCAAACCTGCAGACAGAAAGAGAAACACAAGGGTGAGTGAGGACACATGCAGCACACTTCCTACACTTCACAACAGGCAAGATAAGACTTGTATACTAATTGTGCATGAATGTCAGGTGCTGGTGTATAATGATGTCTGTTTGAAATATGAAATATGTGAGACTGTTGGTGAGTGCTTTCTTTAGTCTTAATTTTACAGCCCAGTCACCAGAAACCACAAATATGTTACACATGTGCATTTTATATGTATCATGTCAATGTTGGTGGATGGCGTGACACCCAGGCGAGATGCTTGCCAAGCTACAGACCATTGTTCAAGACCAATAAGCAATAAAACCAGTTGTGTTTCAGCACGTCATTGCTATTTTCCCAGCAGCTTTTTAGCCCCCAAACGTGGGTATTTTGTAGCAACCCGTCTCTGCTTTTCAAGCCGGGAGTATGCCCCCAAAATCATGTATTTAAAGCCTAAACATAATATTTTCCTGACCACAATCAAGTGATTTTTGTGCCTAAACCTCACCGCATGTCAATCACAGTATTATTGAAACATAAAGCATCTTTGTATCTAATACAAAATAACGTGCAAATGTAATGTATTCATAGGTTGTAAAAACATACAATGTAGGCTTGGGCAGTATCCTGGTATAACAGTCCCAAAAATATGACTTGCAATACTGTCAAACATACAGGTGTTCCTCTTTCTATTGAACTCGCAGCACAGTGCACAGCAGCTGGTCTGCTTGTAAATGCTGCCGTGAGAAGACGAACCAACTCTAGAAAACTATGCAACTTTGGAACAAAACTACTCCCTGATTCGGACCAAAGCACCAAAGGTCAGAAAGCACCCTTAGAGATTATTTCAACCAATCTGTTTGTGAGTTTTTACTGTGTATTCAGAGGACTAAAAAAGCTATAGGGAGCTTGTGGAAAGTAGCAAACTCATTGGTTGGGGTGGGGAGGTTCATAAAGGTATGACAAATTACCGCCTAAGCCAAGTACAATGCCTAAATTTTTTCTGGCGACTAAGCTGAATTCCCTCCTTGGTGCTCTCACACTAAAGCTGCCCAGGAGTGGAGGAGGTCTGTCAGACTTTATGACAGAATGGCTCGGTGCCACACCTTTCTTGAACGGAGCCTTTCATCATGTCTTTGTGGGGCTTTCTTGGTTAGGTAACTTTCAGACAGAATAGATGGCTGAAGGGGATTATTTGGAAAATCTGACGAGAGAGATGAAGATCAAAGGTGGATTTTGTTAGCGGAACAAATCTTGTTTCTCCTCTGCAAGTCAACTTACCATGGTACCACTTAAACTTACGTCTGTTTAAGTTTTGCTCCTTCATGCTTTTATAGAGTATATATTTTCTTATACAACAGGTCTTTGTTGAAAAAGGATTAAGTGAGGGATTAACCACCTAACGTTGGCCTTTCAAATGACTTGGCTGGATATTCAGAGAGCTATGGGAAAGATGGGAGAGCATGGGGGGAAGGGAGGATCATTGCAGAGAGAAACACTTCCACAACAAATCACAAATCAGCTGACCTGCTGATCATGTGAGCAAATACAGAGGGCAGAGCAAAGAGTAGAGCATGACTTTCACACACACTGACTGACTTCCTGACTGACTGACTGACTGACTGACTGACTGACCACAGGAAAAAGGCTTTTCACACACTGACCTCAGGCAATCCCCGCCATAACTTTAATTCAATAAGACATAACATAAATGCACTTAGGCATGCACACACATGTAGAGGATTAGTGTGCAGCATATGGCTCAGCAGCACTGGACTACGTCAGTGCAGCAGACGTTTAACGGCACAGAAGTCACACACAGAAAGTGATTTATATGGGACAGAGATGAGTGGTTACTAAAAAGATACCAAATATTACATGGCCAAATGTATGTGGACACCTTAACATCAAACCCATTTAGGATTGCTGAACATCTCATTCATAAAGCATGGACTCTGACAGGCTCCACTCTTCTGGAAAAGCTTTCCACTGCAGGGATTTGATCCCATTCAGCCACAAGAGCACGAGTGAACACTGACGCTGGGCGATAAAACTTGGCTCACTGTCGGAGATCCGACAGAGCTGCCAAGTGGGAGAAACTGCTTGTTCCAGAAGTGTTTTTAACATTTCAAATGTTTCTTGCTGACAGTACCTTCATCTTTAGTAATCTCTAGCTCCCACCTGCTGTTTTCACGGCATTATTTTGAGCTCATTCCAGTCACCAGAAAGAAAATGGCATTGTACATTTCTGCAAACCATGCATACGTAACATTTAATATGTATCATATCAGTGTTTCTAAAGTGACGTAGTATGAGTCGACTTTGTCATCTGGGGTTGGAAGGGATGGTGGATGGCATGACATGTAGACAAAACGCCTGCCAAGCTTCAGACCACTGCACACCTACATGAGCGACCAATCGCTGTTTTTCCAGCTGCGTTTGTGTTTGTTTAAGTTTTTTTTCCGGACCTAATTGTATTGTGGAGTTTTGCACAGCGGCGACCAGATCTTTGCTCTCAAACCACAAAAAATGTGATGGCACAACAGTCTCCTTCAGTACATTATTCTATGGTTTCTTTTGATTTTCACATTGGCTAGTCATCCTGTTTAATTTGTCTTCTGATTAAATCGGAACCGTTGAAACAAGTTGTAGGAAGCCTCTGCAAGTAATTGGTTGCTGGCAGACACTCTGTGCTGCAATAAAATGGTTAATGTAGAGGCACTGTAGAGCCGATGCGCTGCTGGTTCTGCCGGCCTGAATAGAATATAATGTCTACTGTTGTGTACAGCCTTATAGACTGAGTTGAGTAGTGATGCGCGGGTCGACCCGTAACCTGCAGGACATTATTGGCTATTTTATTACTGTAATATTACTATTACTGTCATGGCATCCAGAGGTACTGATGCGTTGAGCAGGTGACAGTCCGTGGTCGTTTTCAGAACACACTCCAAAAGAAACTTGTTGAAACTTTAAACAATAATTTATTGTACAAAACGGGGGAAACAAACGTTGACAAAAACGGTTCCATAATTCATATTAAATTCAAAAGATAACGAAAAAACAGCTACAAGTTAGAGGTAATAGTGATAAAATGGTAAAACTTGGCATTGATCCACAGCCTCAGACGGATGCGCTCAAGCGTGCCATGCGCACAAGCTCTGTTGGTAGGCGATACTATATTTTCACATTTTTAACAATGCAATTTAAAAGTTTGATTTTTATTGATAACCTACATTTACCAACAACAAAAAGACTACATTTAGCACCAAAAAAATATGTTAAAAAAAAAAGTAAATAAAAAAAACAAATATGAATACCAAATTTTCCTAACGAATACCTACCCATAGAAACGAATATTCGAATATTCGAATATTTGGGTACAGCCCTAGTGTTTTCTACCAACCCACTGCTGCATTTCCAGCAGCATTTGTGCCACCAAATGTGGAAGTTTTTTTTAGTGCCCCACTGATGTGCATCGTCAGTTGTTATTAACATCCATGTCTGTCTTAACTCATATGGAGCCATGACAGATGATAATGCTTAGAATATGGATGTTGCTGCAAAGAAGCTACATATTAAAAAATGAGGGTGCTTCACACACATCTTAAACCTGGTATCTGCTACATAATAAAGTCTAAATGTAATGTATCCATGGTTTGCAGAAATATACAATGCCAACGTTTATTTTGGCAATTGATTTGCTGTAATTTGAAATGAAGCTCTATTGAAAGATTGATGTTATCAAAATATATTCATATGCTATTGCAGTAACATTTCTCCTTAGGGACACTGAGGGCCCTCACCCAAATCATACAAAAAACAGCTCGAGGCCAAAGTCTGTAGACGTCCACATACGTTTGGCCATACATCTTAGCTCAGAGCTTCCCCCTCAGCAGGCTCCCACATCTGTGCAAATGTTTTCCTAAATTCCATTCTAACCGTCCCATCGTACTCTCTCCTTCTAAATCCAGCTAAGCTCTGAAGTGAGTGAGGTTTATATTAGTTTAAACAGACTTTGTCCTGCATTACCCAACTTCAGCCCTCTCTCCCTGTGCAAACACGCCCACCCTGCCAGGCTTTGGAGAAAGCATTAGTCCTGACCAGAGGAGGCTCACAAATCTTCCCCCGTTAAATTGATGCTATTACCTGCGCTCAGCTCAAAAGGTCAGTCTCTGTCTTGGAAAACAAAGAGCATCTGTCTGCATCTCTTGTTTATGCCTACAGCAATCACTGCGAAAAGTAGCATCCTGTTGGGATATCGCTTTGATCAGGGAGCTTGTTTGTCTTAATGGAGACATAATTCTTTATAAATATATATATGTACATATGAAAGCCTTGTATAAATATGACTAATGCATCAGAATAAAGCTCTCATCACTTCAAAGGATTCAGAATGAGCTTTCTCCTTTTGTTTATCTCCATCCCCCCACCATGAAGCGAAGAAGAGGAATGAGCCGCACCGCTGGAAAAATCAACATGCTAAGACTGTTCCTGAACTAAACTTCAGCTGAGAGGAGAGACAGAGAGGCAGATTGAAATTCAACTCATGCAGCAGACAGGAAGAGAGACCAAAAGAAAGACAGAACTCGAATTACCGCCCTGTTGTTGTATGTCTCTTTGAACTAGTCAAGTTGCAGTTACCGTTTACATCCATGTCTGTCCAGACTCAGATGCAGCCATGACAACAGTCAATGCTTCAAATGTTGTTTCAGACAAGATGAGTATTCTAAAACATGGCTGGTGCAAACATATCTTCAACCTGGCAGCACAGAAGATCTGTACAATCAGCACAGTTTCAGAGTGGACACCCAAGATTAGAGTCACCAACTGACCTATGGCTAAGTCCCGCCTCAAACACGATGAGCCAATCACAGTGCGCATAGCCATTCCCATACACATCCATTGAAATGCATTACAGAAAGTCAGTTTTGTTGGGTTTTATGAGCTTTTTCTGAGATTTGAAGTTTAAAAATGGTCAAAGGGTGTGCATGGGGTACATGCAACTCTGACACAAGGTATCCTGAGAGGCTGGGCGACCAGGTGTATTTTTTTACACTTTAAACAACATCTCAAGCGAGAAAAGTGTCTCCTTTGGATAAAGTTGTGTGGTAACGTTAGACCACAACATCAACTCAACGTGAATAAGATTAACAATGATGTCTACATCTGTTCTAAGGTAAGTCAACATTGTGTTTGAGGCAACATATTGTCACTTTGCTGCAAAGAAAAATAAAGTTATCTTTAACATCTCTAGCTAACATTAGCTAAAGTTAGCCTAACGTTAGCTCCTAGCTGCGTTGTTCATCATGTCACCTTGTTTGCTGGGAGTTCATTAGCCTATTTTGTTCTAGTTTTGTACTTTGGTGATGGTACATCATTGTTAGCTGTTGTCCAAAGGGCTCTAGTTAAGCTAACGTTAACTTCTGGAGCTTAGCTTCATTAACTTATCTGTAATGGCAGAGATAACAAAGGTTGGCAAACGTTATGCTGAATGATTCAGTGTAAATACTGTAGCACCAAACTAACGGAGAGACACTCTTGGTAAAGATGGTAAAAAGGCCGTTATCCTTTTCTCATATTCGGAGCCAAAAACCTTAACTTCAGTGGCACTTTAACTTGTTGTCTTTGATGGTGACGGCAACCAGATGCGGTTCACAAGCGTACACTGTGACCTGTAAATTTTGGCTTGTAATTTAAGCTTTTCATCGCCCTTCTCAACAATAAAATGATGAATATATCCCTCCAATGCGTAGTTTAGGCCCTTTTGGTTACTTCTCAATGACATCTGATCGTTATGTCCCCAAAAATCATCAGTTGCCTCCTGTGAAATGCCGTGTACTGTGACACCTGCCATAGCGCCGGGCACTGAATGTTGATAGTTTGTCCAAGTGAGTGGAGGGGGGCGTGGTTTAGCCATAGGTCAATTCAGTATCTGATCAAATGTTTCCTAGCTAACCCTACACTTTTCAGGGTTTGATTTTGGTTTTGGAACAGGGAAGAAACGTTTATCTTTTTCCAACCTCTCCAGGTAACAAGTTCAAATAAACACAAGAAGTTTGTGCTCTAGAAAAGGATCAGCACTCAGTGAATAACCTGAGTGCTGATCCTTTTCATTAACACTTGACATTTAGCTCCAAATCCACAAAACCAGCCTGAAAATGAAGGAAATCTGAAATGACTGCATTAGAGTCAATGGAGCACAGCTGTGTTGTTGTCAGACCCTGGTCTAGCCGGCCCGATGCTACATTATGATTGGCCAGTCTGCGCCTGGGGGCGGGAATTAGCGAAGGGTCAATTAGTGTATGAATTCTTGAGTCATGTGCAGAAACATATCTTGTGAGGTCACAGTGATGTTGACCTTTGACCTTCACACACCATATTCTATTCAGTTCATCCTTGAGTCCAAGTGGACGTTTGTGCCAAATTTGAGGAAATTCCCTCAAGGCCTTCTTGAGATACTGCGTTCACAAGAATGGGACGGACCACCCAAAGCATAATGCCTCTGGCCACAGCTATCGCTGGCGCAGAGAGAGGAGATAATGTGAGATTATGTGCGTGTACTCGAGGAATTTTGTTTTGGAAATATCATAATGTGTAAGAGAAACAAGTAAAACAAATCTGTTTTTTCGTAGGTTGTGTTTACAGAGAGAAAAACACTGGACAAACATCTGCAGTCCTGCATGCTGTCACACTGTCAAGCAGCTGAAAGACTAACTGCATACCACACTCTCACAACCACTCACTAACATTAGCCAGGTGCAGCGGGGGCGTCTGCAACTTAAAGACGACTTCACCACACAATGTTATCAGATAATCTATAACATTAAAAGAAGCTTTAATTAATCTTAAATTCTTCCATTCTATCCCCCCCTGCCATGACACATGCCTGAAGGGATTACAAATGGAGGAAAAAGGTCAGCGAGTCTTTGGTGGAAACCGTGGAAAATCAAAGAGAGATGTTTCCTCCTCCTCCTCCTCCTCCTCCTCCTCCTCCGCCTCCTCCTCTCCTCACTCTGAGCCAGAGCTCCTGTGCCTTTCCAGGCTTTCTGCACCTAAAGCCATGCTTGATATTTATCAAACAGATAGGACGGCCTTGAAGCGCGTGTCTTCCTGTCATCTGAGGCGCCGCTGGTGTGCATTCAGCAAGGCATCTCCCTCCTTTGTGCATATGCATTTAAGGAGGGATCAGACACGGGAAGGGAGGAGATATGATAAGTGAGGTTGATTGGGCTGTGCATCGATGGGTCAAACAATTCTATAAGCCTGGAGCAAATGAGTGCAGGTATATTTAATATCAATTTGTTCCATGACAACTGCGTGCAGAGAAAAAGAGAGTAAAGGGCAGCAAAACACAGTTTCATGGAGCAGGAAGCGGACGGAGAGTTGAGGCTTTGTGCTCATTAAACATCAAGTTCACTGAGCTGCTAATAATCCACCTTTTGTGTGTCTGTTTTTATCCCTCCATCTATTTTTCATTTCCGGAGAAGTGTGTTTGATGAATTTTTACTGCGTTCATTTTACAAACCTTTCTGCAAGTAAAGATTATTATTACTTAATAAATAATACACAAAAATGCTTCTCTCAGGTAGAATCAAGTAAGCTGCATTCTTTGTAAATGTTTTACCTTGATTAAAAAGCATTTCTACTCAACATAACCACTTTTTAAAGGTAGTCCCTGTTGCTAATCGTGTCATATAAGGCTGCTGCATGTTCAGTATCTGAAGCTAAAAACACAAAGAACAAGCATGCATAAAGGCAGTGCAAAATTGTGTGGTGCAATAATGTTGGAAACTTTGGCAGTTAAAAATGTTTTGGTGCAATTATGTGGGAGAAATTGCTGGATGCAATATTGTAGGAGAATTTGGCAGTGCAAAATTGTTTGGTGTTTTAATGTAGAAGAATCTGGCAGCGCAGAGTCTTTGGTACAATAATGTAGGAGAGTTTTACAGTGCAAGTTTTTTGGTGCAAAAAAAGCAGGTAAATTTGGCAGGGAACAATTGTTTGATACAAACAATTTTTGGTGTAATAATGCAGGAGACTTGGGCAGTGTTGAAACTGCTGGAAGAATGTAGGAGAATTTGGCAGTGCAAATTTGTTTGGTGTAATAATGAAGGATATTTTGTCGGTACAAAATTGGTGCAATAATGTTAGATCTCTGCCATGCAATGTTGTTTGGTGCAAATGTAGGAGAATTTCACAGTGCACTTTTTTTGTGCAATAATGTCGGAAAATTTTGCAGTGCTAATAATGTGGAGAATTAGTTCCTCTGATTCTCGCTCTACTACAGATGTATCTTTCTTTCCATCTCTCTGCTCCTGTTTTATCTCTTTTCTTCTCAGTTATCTTTCTTTATTTGTCCTGATCCTCCACCATGGCTCCCCTCCTCTCCACCACAGCAGCACCTCGGGGCGCTGGTTGACCTAATTGTCTCGTCTCTCTCTGAGACGTTTGACAGGAAGAAAATAAAACTGACCGTGTTTTTTTTTTTTTAATTGCCCATGGTCAGAATTTAAGTTTCAGCAATACATTTATTATTTATGTGTTTGACCTGAAGGTGCTTGGCTGTCAGGAGTTTGGGTTGCTCTTTGTGCAGAAACACAGTGCGCGCACACACACACACACACACACACACCTTTTCATCCTCTGCCCTCTGTGCTGGAAAAAGAGATAGGGGCAGACACTGTTTCCTTGACAACAGTAATTGTTAAGATGGAGCCACTTGGCAGGAACAAACTGCATTGTGTGTGTGTGTGTGTGTGTGTGTGTGTGTGTGTGTGTGTGTGTGTGTGCAGAAACCCCCATCTCCCACTGTTTCTGGACTGAATCTCTGCCATCTTTGACAGTAATTCAATATAAATACACTGATACATTTTTTCACAAACACAGCACAGACTGAACACTCCAAAAGCATCTGTGTACAAATATTTATCAATATAAAATCTATTAAATGTGTATTAAAAAAAGCCTGCGGCTGTTTTACTCAACCAGACCACCCAGTGAAGACAGTGATGACAAGTACTATGGCGGCACCGGCGACACTGGCTAGGTTTACATGCACACACTTATTCCATTTGGATATTCCAAATTAGGCCTTTTTCTGAATTCAGTAAGACATGTTTTAACAGCAATATTTGGACATGTATACAGCCCAGTAGGAACATGCGTCTCAACTGGGGTTTTTGCACAGTTTGTGACACATGGCCTCTTGACTGGTCGGCTCTGTGCGTTGCCATCGAGATGTTGTACACTGACCAACTATTCAACAGTTTGCAAGGCTGAGTACAAGCCCAAGAGAAAAGCCCACATTTCTGGTCAGGAAGGAAAAACACATACTTTTAAACCTCATGAAAGACTTTGATAACAACAGGTTCTTGGATATGTGCAAATATCAGAGTGCCAACTTTTTCAAGAAGGTGGTTGAAGGAATGAAAGAGGGAAGGTGTGTTTGCACAGACAAACATGTCCGCCACCTGTTGTAAACTGAAAAAATCCTGTCAAGCAGCTCCAGCTGTTCCAGTTTTCTATATTTGACATGATAAATAAGGTCAGGGCATGTTAATCACAGTATGCACAGCTGCATGTAAACTGGAATATTAGTGGAATATTGATTTTCATTAGCCACATAAACAGCTTAGCAGGAATATTGTCTGTTTCCAAATAAGGGCAAAACTGGAATGATCATTGATTGATTATTGGCTGTATTGACACAGATCACTGCTGCTACACACAGGTACAAAATCATGCCAGACAACTGACAATACTAAAATACTAAATTCTTTTTTGTTGGCTTAAAGTGTCGACGTATCAGAATGTGTTGTCTGAGAATTTGTAATTTAATTGAAATAGATTTAAATTGATTTTTTAGTGGTTGAACTGAAGGCTTATCAGTCCACAAACCAATGGGCGACGTCACAATAACTGTCCATTATTAATCCCCGAGGGAAAATTCAAATAGTTTCACTCTGTTGTCATAAACACACACACACACACACACACACACACAGGCCCAAAATACACACACGTGCACAAACAGGACCTGTACATGCATTAAATGGAGGGATGTCAGAGCGAGGGGGCTGCCTTGCACAGGCGCCCTGAGCAGTTGGGGTTCGGCACATTGGCAGTGCCCAGGAGGTGAACTGGCACCTCTCCAGCTACAAGTCCACACTCCATATTTTGGTCTGGACAAGGACTTGAGCTGGCAGCCCAACCCAAGTCCCTGTGGACTGAGCCACTGCTGCCCCAAGTCTATGGTATACCCCAGAGAAATATCAGGAAGGTATGTCACTGCCCAAGCACTGGATTTCAACGACTTCAGAGTGAGACCAGGCTTGAAAAACATGTATTTTGATTTTGGGGTGAACTGTCCCTTTACGTACGTACAGTACTTGAGTCAGTGTACTTCGTTACTTTCCACTATAGATGTATGACAGTATCAGTCTCAGTTTTGCAGCCCACATATTCTTTTCCCCAGATCCCCAACCTTCACTCTCTTCTAAGAGCTGAAACTGTAAATAAGACATGATTTCTGTGAACATGTTCTTCTAAGAGAAGTCACATTCGGCTCCCCATGACACAATAAAACACAAACCATCTGACAACTGCTGGTTTGTCTTCTCAGAGTACACTGTGTGATGCCAAGCTGTTAAATACTGTCAGTGTGTGACATTTTATTTTCTTTGAAAACCCCCAGCGTGTGTGTGTTGGTGTGCACCGCAGCTATGTATGATGTTTTTTTCTCAGGAACACAAACAAAAAATCCAATACCAGCTGAGTGACAAGTGAGCCACTTGAATCAGGGCCCTGAAAGGCTCCATATTGATCCAGAGGGAGAGACATTTACGAGACACGCAGCAATCACATTTTCCCCGTCTCATGTTCTCAGCTCCGAGACACTGATTGGTGGTTTACGGGCAACAAACTGAGGAGCAATATTGACGAGCAATTACATGATAGCTTGAAATGCAGACAGACAGATGTGAGAGGGAGCAGGCTGGAGAGAAATATAAGAAACTATTTTGCTCTGGCACAGAGACAGAACGATGTGAAACAATTTGAGTTCTTCACTGAATATTTTATAGAGATGAAAACTGCTTCACCAGACACAACATTAGTCTGAGAACAGTGAGCGTTGAGTCGAAGATTACTTAGGGCAATCTAAACAGATTTTCAGGCGATTGGCAATTGAAATGCGTCTTTTCGTGAATCCCCCTACACACACATGCAACAAGGGGGTAGTGCAGGGTCAGCCATGAACAGTGCCCCTGGAGCAGTTTCGGTGTCTTGTATAAGGGCACCTCGGCAGTGCCCAGGAAGGGAACTGGAACCTCTCCAGCTGCCAGTCCACACTCCATTCATTGGTCCATACAAGGACTCAAACTGGCGACCATCCAGTTCCCAAACCAAGTCCCCACAGACTGAGCTACTGCCGCCCTACTCTTGGCGGATGATTACGTTTAGTTAAAGGAAAACATTTTGGGAAAAACCACAGGCTTTATAAAAGAAGTGGACCTAGCCACCATGATGTCACTAGAGCTGCCCAAGACTAACAGTTTTCCTAGTCGACCAACAGTCCTCATCAGGGTCCATCAGTGGACTAGTCTCCTGCATGTTTCTGATATGAATGTAATGATATATTTTGGCGGTTTGAGTTGAAGGTGTGAGAAAGAATAGTATCAGTAACATTGTTAACACTGTGCTACATTACAGAGAAATACAAAACCGTACTAATGAACCTTCATTAATATAGGCCTATATTTTATCTCCAAGTGCACGTCACACACTGAGCGAGCCGCCTGTTAATGACGCTGTGGCCTAATGGGCATGTAGCTACTTCCATGTTTCAGATGATACGTCATGTTTGTAGTCGACCAATGAAGATGAGTTTACATATCACCTTGGGTTCGTCCTTCACCTTCTCAAAATGACCCCACACTTTGGATTTATTTTGACTTTTCTGTGACTAAGCGGCCAGTGAAATCTTGACGACTAATGACCTTTCTGGTCGACTAACGTTTGGTCGACTATGAGGGGGTAGCCCTAGAGTTTGCCATCGCTATCTTATTTTTTTATTTTTATTTATTTTATTTTGTATTTTTCTGACCATATTTGGATGAGAGGGTGGCGCTCGGGGGCATCTCTACATCTCTCTCCTGATTGACAGGTTGTTGTCAACTTTTCAATCACAAGGTAGCCACACCATAAAGCATCCCTGTCTTAGGGTGTATTTTTCCCCTAAATGAGGCCATAATTTACTAAATGAACACCATGCTGTTTTGAAGACGACTTGAAACTAACAACTGAGACTAGTCTGAGACATCAGGAATTTTTTTCTGCACTTCTCAGATCTGGACATAACCCCTTAAGAAAAGCTAACAAATATAACAAGAGCAATGCTGTCACAGTGTGCAAGCATTCCCAAGCGCCATTTTCTCAGGGCATGACAGCTGCATCCTGAGAACAACAAAGTTCAACTTTTACAAATTCAGACCACACCCCTTGAAAGTTGCCACAGAGAAGGCACAAGAGAAGCACCAAACGCCCGACCTCACATTTTGCAGGCATGAAAAGATACAGCCTGCGTCCCGGCGTTCAGACTGATAAATCTCAGGACGGCTCCTACTTTGAAGGGTATCTCCATCATCAGCTGCTTTAATGCTACCATTTACCTTCATGTAAATATTGAACACAGCTCACGGAGAGACAATGTGATAACAGCTGAAAAATAATTCAGCCTGAAAAGGAAAATGGGAACATTTCCCACAAGGAGACGGGGGACTTTGTGTTGTGCAAACATCCGTCAGCTACTTTTTCTTTTCCACAATCAGTGTCATCATTTATAAGATTAACACAGCTGAGATTACAGCTGCACAGTTCTCATGGCTTTACCTGCCACACACACACACAAGGCAAACACAGAGGCGCAGGCACGCAGAGAATTACAAATGGAAACACACATGAGCTGCCCATGTAATGATTATATCTGGCGGCTCAGCCAACAGGTTGTCTTGTTTGCACAGCTGGATGGAGAAAGTGGAGTTCTACGATTGCAGATGTGTTGAGAGTAATTAGAGGGGCTGTCAGAGAGGGTTCACGCTGCCTCACGACACGATGTGACACAGGTTCAGCTTAACTTAAAGACTAATAGTATACTGTGCAGACCCAACAGGTGCGCCTGAGTGTCCTGGAAGGGCAGTACAGGACTGAGAGACGAGCACAGTGTTACTTCATAAGGCTGAAGCAGCTTTTGTGACTTTCACTGAGAAAGAAAATGGAAAAAGGGTCAAGTTATGATACGAGATGAGAGAGACGGTCATCTTTTCTGTGGAGAGCACCTCTCACGAACATTACAAGTTTGTGCATGTGCTGGCACTAATAACCTTCAACTAGGAGACGCTGTCTGTGTCCCATGTGAAACTGATAGTCCACATAGTTACGTCACTTTACGGACTTTATGTAACTACGCAACTTAACCCTAACAACATTCTGTAGGAAGTTATTTTAACCAAGACCTTGATCTTCTCCTAAAAGTCCAAGTACAAACGTGTTTGAACCTGTGACTGTTCAAAATACACTTCGCACTGTCGTTGTTTTCGTGTTGCTAGCACACAGTTTTACACATTTCATGTAATTCTGTGAGACTGTGCTGAATTATTCTCTCTTTTTGGTCGCCACCATCTCCTGAGGGAAATATCTGTCTGTTAGCTGCTAAATGCTCCACTGTGTTCACCACTGTGTCTGTCTGCTGAGCAGGTAATTTACAGCAGCTTTTTCTCTGAATATAACTGCCTGCTGCGTCCGAAAACGATGCTATGAGAGGTGTGAGAGTAAACAAGAACTAGCACTGACCATTTTAAGGTTGTTGAAGCGTCCTTGTGAATATTTAAAGCTCAATTTTGGTAGGACTTAGCGCTGCTGCGTGTGTGTGAGACAGAGAGGGATAGACAGAGGGAAGAGAAGGTGGAAGGTGGACTATTACAAACAATGTTTCTGTAAGTTATTAATAACTTAAGCACAACAAGTCGGGCCTCACTAGATGCAAAGCAAGTGTTTCATTACAGTTGCCAGCCACAGATAACAGTCGACATTTTGTCTCACCTGCTCCTTTTCCTTCTGGGACAGCTAATTTAATTGCTTGAAACGAGGGTCTATAACTGAGCTGAGGACACTGGCCTCCTTCCTGACTGATTACAAGTGAAAAAACAAACCAAAATGGAGCATTCGAATAGTGACTGACATTCGAGTCGGCCCTAACCACAACAGTAACGCTATGAACTCAAGTGAAACCCACTCTAAAGCTCCGTTAGCTGAGAGGAGCTGCAGGTTGTAACCACAGTTACAAAGTGCTTCACTTTCAGACAAAATACACACATTCAAATTCAGACATCCCTCAGGTCAAACCTGCCTCCATACACTGTGTGTGAAGTCCCTTTTACTGTACAAACAACTCTGAACAAATAAAGTTTACTGTGCAGCACACATCAGCAGAGCAGGGTGCACCTCGTAGCTCCTGTGCCAACTGTTTACTATGTACGTCTTGACAAACCTCATCATGAGCCGAAGCATCAGGATGTATAACTGAGCTACTTCCAAGCGCTGATGAGCGTAAACTACTCTACAGAAAAGCACATGTTTTCTCAAATTCACTGCACTTACACAACTTCCTGTGTCTGTGTGTGCACTTAAAGTTTTTCTGTGCAATGAGGGAATTGATTTGCAACATTAGCAGTGCACTCATTTTGGTTTCACCTCTGAACAAAGAGGTAGCTAATCTGGCAAAACGGGTGTCTTGTTTACAACCTGTGTGATCATCTGATTGCTCAGGTTACAGGTTAATCGCCCCATTAGACCTACATTTAATGATGTCGTTGTGTTTAATGATGCGGCATGAGAGCAATATTATTACAACTGAGAGCAAGAAATGCAAAAACAAAACCACAATTATTTGAATAGTATTTTTCCTTCAAGCATTAGGGGACGGGATTCAAGAACTGGTTCTCGATTGCTAGATCCATCAGGATGTGTCTGAGCTTATCAGTTCCTTTTTAGAAGGTGGCACCGCAAAACAATGACGTCAAAGTCATGCATCAACACTGCTGGAAACTTGAAGAAGGAGTCATGGTGGAGAGGAAGAACCGGTGCAAAGCGTGGCTTCATTTCATGACCAAACATGACAACATGAGCAACACGTAAACGAGCGCAGAAACAACAACAATACGCTAAATTATAATAATTCCAGGAGTGCCATGTGTCTGACACTTTACTGATGAGTGCCACTGCCTCTTAATCGAGCAGCACATCTGTAAATATCCTGTTGTAATAACATTTGTGCCAAGCAGGCAAGCTGAGCACATTTTTCTGTGACTAGGATGAAAGCAAATGCTATGCAAGTGTTCTCTTATTTCATCCATCTTAGGTGATGATGGACAGACTGTTGCTGCAGCGAGCTGTCAGGCTACAACCAGCTGGACTTGGCCGTCAGCTCCCTCCTTCATGCTCGCTGCTCAGGGAAGGAAAATGAGCACAGAAACAGAGCTGGCTCACGTTTTCTTATCAATTCCTATCTACGTTAAACACAGACAAGGCATACATGATTTCAACACGTCACTCACTGCCGTAACAACAGCCACGCCCCCTTTTGGGTGAGAGTTTTGAACTCCCCGGGAGAGACGCTAGTCGCGGCTAGGAGTTCATAATGCCGAAAAGTTGCTGCGTTGTTCACTGCACAGCAAACAATAAAAAAACAAAACAGAATTGCAACAAACGGCAGGGTAAAGCTGTGGGATCCAGCCAGTCACTACACCTAACTTTATCACAGGTTAGTTGGCTAACGTTAGCTAGCTAGCTAAAGTCAGTTGATCTCAACAATAACAGGAGATGTTCAAAGCCAAGAAGTTGATTCCAATGAATGTTAAGTAATGAATCGACAGGACATGAACTGAATGAATGAACTGACAGGGTCATTCGTCCACACAGAGGCTGGCAGCTGTAAAGGGCACACACCTCCTATCATTTTCACTTTCTCGTCGTACCGAAGGCGATCAGGACCTCTTAAACTCTCTCCATAGCATGTAGCAGCATTTAAGAGGACTGTCTGAACAGACCGAGGGTCTAGGTACCATGTCTGAAGGGTTACTGTTGGTTCCAAAGGTACCATACTGAAAGTGTTTGGTGCGTTAAAAGAATTTTTCCGTCATAATGCCAGAAGTATTTAAAGGCTTTACAGACTACCACTGTCTACAACACTGCCTCCATTTAAGGGTGCATCATTATGACCTCCTCCACCGCACCTTGTTTGATGTTTTGACTCTACCCTCTAGCGCCACCTACTGACTGTATCTATGCCAACACTAAGGACATATGGAAGTATGTGTGTAGTGACATTTACAACGATTGAACTGAACAGATTGATTTCCATATAAAGGGAGTGTAAATGAGCCCTGAGCTATTTTCAGCAACTTCTACAAGCAAACACATTTTGAATAAACGTTTTGCAGAGTCAAATTACCCCTGTGTGTTTATGGGAGAGAGTTATAGAGCAGGTGCGCGCACACACACACACACACACACTGTGCCTATCAGCCATATGTCCTTCCCAAAGTTCAAAACAAACCTTGTCTCCTCGTAATACGTTCAGTTCACAAATGTAATTTGGCGCTGCAGACATAGAAAACGTCCTCAGGAGAGCTGACCCGTAATTTCTATTAAGCATGTTGTAATTTTATAGTCGTTTAACTTTATGGCCGACTTCTCCTGGTGAAGGTCTGTGCAGACGAGGAATCCAGCAGAGTTTATAGGCCCACAGTCCAGTAAGTGCAGCCAAGTTCTCTAAATCATCTACTACACAGTTTGGGGATAACTGCGTCGGATTGCACGGCAAGGTTGAGTCAGGTCAGGAGCAAAACATCCCTGTCAACCTCTTACTTTTCTACTCTGTGTGTTTCAACGCTTTCATCCTCGTTCCAGTTCACTTCAAGTTCCCTATTTCCTCTGTGCAAACACTCATTTCTCTTTCTCCCTTCCCCAGTTCTCAGACGTATCATTCTGCCTCCTTCCTCCTTTCTTAGTTTCCTTGTCTGATTTCCCACATTCACAGCTGCCGAAACCAAACAGTCAGAAGTGGTTTCCTCTGTTCTCTTCCCCATTATTTCTGTTTTCCGCTCCCTCCCTGGTCTCTCCTCTCCCTTCCTCCTCCTCCTCCTCCCCCGTCTTCCTCGGCATCCTCTCTCTGCTGGTTTGATAACAGGCTGTCACAAGTGTTTAATGTTTTCTCAGAAAGTGCTGGCTGCCCCTCGAGGGCCACGGTCCTGCCGGTGGGCGGCTGGCAGGCAGGAAAATGACAATTGCATTTGCAGGCGAATGGAGGAGCACACATCTCAGCAGAGAGGGTGATACAGACAGCAGCGAGGGGGGGAAGCAGCTCTGCCTCTCCCCCGTGTTTCATCCGTCCTTTGATTGGACAGTGATTGTTATATGTGGACCTCATTGCAAGCCAGTAAAGGGCAGCGGTATAAACAAATGCTGTAATTACAAGACCCTAATGTGACACAGGGGGAAGAGAGGCAGGGCCAAAGAAAGCCAGCGGGGGGCTGAGCGCCAATTTTATCAAATTAACTTGTTTCTGTAGCATTTGTTTTTCCTGTTTGACTGGTATTTGAACTGACACTGACCTAAATTCTTCACCGTCTGACAGAGCGACGGACGTGCAGGCAGGCAAGCAGTAGATTGGCCTGTCGGTCTAACAGAAAGAGGACTGTGGTTCGGCAGGAGGAACAGAAAGGAGAACACAAGTTCAGACACTGGCGAGCAAAACAGCATCAGTTAACACAGGAAGCTGACGGCTTTAAAGGTCCAGTGTGCAGGATTTATGGGGATGTATCAGCAGAAATGGAATATAACAGAATAAGTGTATTTTCTTTGGCGTATAATCACCTGAAAATAAGAATCGTCACGTTTCGTTACCTTAGAATGAGCCGTTTACATATCGAGCAGGTCTTTGTCTACAGAGATCACCATGTTGCATCACTATGTTTCTACAGTAGCCCAGAACGGACAAACCAAGCACTGGCTCTAGATAGGGACATTCATGTTTTCATATCAGCCACCTTAGTTAGAAGCCCCTCCACAGCGAGCAGATTTTTTTTTATTGGTTTTAATCACATGGTCCATTTGTTTTAGAGAGGAGGAGGCCTCTGTGGGTAGAAACCTCCTGAACGAATAAAGCCAGCACGAGGCGAGTGGCCCATCTCCAACATGCCAAACAGCATTGGAGAAAATACTGACTTGTATCGTGAAACTGCTTTCTTCAGCATTTTTATATGCTTTAATCACCTGGTCTGTTTGTTTTGCAGAGGAAGAGACCTCTGTGGATAATTCAGCACCTGGAAAAATTGAACGATTAGATTTTAAGTTGCATGCACTGCTTTATTCAGTGTTTTTACTTGTGTAAATCACAGGGTCGGTCTGTTTTGGACAGGAAGAGACCTTTGTGGACAATTCAGCTCACGGTAAAAACCTCCTACAGTAAATGATCATAAGCAGACATAGCAGGTGCTGGGAGAGGCACCTGTTTGTGATGTAATAAACAGCTTTGGAGAAAAACTGCTTTATAACGCGAGCTTTATTCAGTACATCTTACTGGTTGGAATCACCACGTTTGTTTGTTTTAAAGACGAAGAAACCTCTGTGGATGTGGATGTGTCCGAGAAACCACGGACTTTCACCCAGGAGCCCGCTGTTTGCTTCCTGTATAAATGTTGAGCCAAAGCAAGATGTTTTTTTCTAAACCAAACTACGTGCTTTTGTTGCCCAAACCTAACTATAGGCTTTTGTTGATGCTGTGGCGTAGCAGCATCCTTGAACATCATCAGCAGACGCAGACGGATAACTCACGCGTAGTATGAAGACATGAAAAAGCGGGGATATGTGATGACCTGAGATGAGAACGTGTTGGATTAGCAGGTGCTGGCCGAGCGGCCTGTTCCCTACATGCCAAACAGCATTGGAGAAACACTGATTTGTAACACGAAACTACTTTATGCAGTGTTTTTATTAGATTCAATCACTGAGTCTGTTTGTTTTAGAGAGGAGGAGACCTCATAATAATTCGGCTCCAGGTTAAAACCTCCTCAGCAATGAACACTGAAGGAATTCTAAGGAGAAGTTTCAGCTGCAATGCTGACTGCTAGACGAGTGTCACAGAAACTTCAGCTGCTTTAAACGGTGTGAAGCTGCAGAAACAACAAGATCAACTGCAAAACTGTGACCCAACTCAGATACTCTGCTCCACATCCCCAACAACTTGACATAATTACTCTGCTCCAACCAGAGAACAACAGATTGTTTTTATCAACAAGGAATCCAGCTTGTATTTCCCTTTTTTCTAAGTCTCACAAGACAAACATGGGACAGACAGAGACTAAATGCAGCACAGGGACAAAACAAAAACATGAAACTGAAGGATAATTGCACGCTGAAGAAGGCGAATGCATTTCTGTTAATGAAAACTGAGCAACAGGAACAATCTAATTAATTTGACTGCCTGAACCTTCTTGTACTTTTCAGACTCATGAGATCTGTGATGAGACGTCAATTAATGCAACAGTGACCAACAAACTACAGCGACAATCTGCTTGGGAATATTATCATTCCAGGAACTACACACACCCCCTCTGCTTAGGAAATCAAGTATTACTTAGTGTGTTTTCAAAGGAAGCTGCTGAAAACACACGTCGCCCTCTGTGGCAGGGACTTCCTCTCTTTCCCCTGGTGTTCTGATAGTGTTGTGTTTAGGGAGGAATGCAGCCAACTTACTGAGGAGCTTGTGATTAACATGCAATGTTATACTAAATGTTTGGAAGTGGGGGCTGAACTGTATCAGCTGCAATGTTTGCACCCCTTACATCCCCAAAATCAGCTGCTGCTAGTAGAACAAATGATGCTGAAGCAGATGCAATTCAGGTGCAAGCTGCTGGACAGATCCTCAGCATCACATCTCGTCTCTGATTGGCTCCCAGGCCAAATAAAAACAAGTATGGAGCATGTTTGAAATGAAACACGTAAAGTCATGTCAGCCTGACAGACAGCAGTCATTTAAGAGACGTGCCCCCCTCCCCCTCCCCCTCCTCCTCCTCTTATGCAATACAAAGTATGCTGGTGCTGATTAGCTGTTACTTAACAGGCTGCTGCGGTGATACAGCGGTGCACAGGGGGAGAGGAAGCCTCACGGAAGAGACGGAGAAAATGGATGGCAAGAAGAGAAACACGCATTGTGCCAAAATAAAAGTGTCTATTATTGTCATATGAGCAGAGATCCAGCTCCCGGCAGCGGCTACTCCCACTTCTTGGCACCAACACACGGGCAGCTTTGTGCAACAGTTGTCTGGTCACCTTATACAACGCGCAGCTACAGGAGGTGCTTTGGATTCATAATCAATTCATCCACTTAGTCTCCATCCGTGTGCAGAGGGAAATAAAGTTCACTGGTGTCACACCTACCTGATATTCCTCCGCCGACCACTATCACATCGTAGGTGTTGCTGGGTGCAGTCATGGTGCTGTCTGGTCCGTCTCTCCCCGCTCTGCCGTGTCCGCTCGCCGCTGAACGCAGAGCGCACGGAGGAGCGCATCTGTATTAAAAGCGCCGGGCAGGCCCACTCCCTCCTGGCTCCGCCCACAGATAGTAGAGCAGCACTCTGCCGTGTGGACAGGGAGGATTACAGGGAGGTGTCAGGGACCTGCAGGGACATTACTTGTCACCTACTATATGCAGTGGTGGAAGTAACACCGTGGAAATACTCCGCTACAAGTAAAAGTGCTGCATCCAAATCCTTATTTAAGTAAAGGTAAGCATTAGAAAAATGATTTCAAATTAAAGTGAAATGTCCCCTAACCTTTTTTCTCTCATAACTTAAGACCCAGACATTCAGGAGGTTTTTACCAGGAGCTGAACTATCCACAGAGGTCTCCTCCTCTCCAAAACAAACAGACCAGCTGATTTAAACGGATAAAAACACTGAATAAAGCAGTTTCATGTTAAAAATCAGTGTTTCTCCAATGCTGTTTGGCGTGTTGCAAACAGGCTGCTCGCCCAGCACCTGCTAATCCAACACATTCTTATTCCAGGTCATCACATACACTCTGTGCTGCGTTTAGTCTCTGTTTGTTGTCCCATGTTTGTCTTGTGAGACTTAGAAAAAAGGGAAATACAAACTGGATTCCTTGTTGATAAAAACAATCTGTTGTTCTGTGGTTGGAGCAGAGTAATTATGTCAAGTTGTTGGGGATGTGGAGCAGAGTATCTGTGAGTTGGGTCACAGTTTTGCAGTTGATCTTGTTGTTTCTGCAGCTTCACACCGTTTAAAGCAGCTGAAGTTACTGTGACACTGGTGCAGGTGAGCAGTCAGTCTTTCAGGGTCAAAGTGCAGCTGGAGGATTTAAAGGAGCAGTGTGTAAGATTTAGAGAGATTCAGCGGTGTCTAGTAGTCAGCACTGCAGAGTGCAACCAGCTGAAACTTCTCCTATTAGAGTTCCTTCAGTGTTCAGTATTCAGGAGGTTTTTACCAGGAGCTGAACTATCCACAGAGGTCTCTTCCTCTCCAGAACAAAGTGACCCAGTGACTAAAACTGAGACACACACTGAATAAAGCAGTGTCACGTTACAAATCAGTGTTTCTCCAATGTTGTTTGGAACAGGCCGCTCGCCCAGCACCTGCTAATCCAACACATTCTCATCCCAGGTCATCACGTGTCACTGCTTTTTCTGTGGCCTTTTCTTATCTACATATGACGTGCTAGGTATCCTTCTGCGTCTGCTGATGACGTTCCAGGATGCTGCTACACCAGAGCATCAACAAAAGCCTGCAGTTAGGTTTGGGCAACGAAAGCGCGTGGTTTCGTTTAGAAAAAACATCATGGTTTGGCTCAACATTCATATGGGAAGCAAACAGCGGACTCCCGGGTGAGAGTCCAGGGTTTCTTGGACACATCCACCTCTGCTCCCACCGGCCCAATAGAGACTGTGCAGCTCCTTATATTACAGATGCCATCCAGCTGACCGGTGGCTTATTGTAACACCACAGAATGCTACATCTGGCGGCATTACAAACTGACGCTGCCCGGCAGTGCATCGTACCATCCCCAAGGTGGATTGTGCCGTCAGGTGTCTGACACCGACATCGCTGAGAAAGCGGCAGAATGAAGCATTCTGGCGAATCTGTGCTTATCTTTTTCCTCTGATAGCTTAAAATCCAGATGTTGAAGAGGTTTTCACCAGGAGCTGAATTATTCGCAGAGGTCTCATCCTCTCAAAACAAATAGACCAGCTGATTTAAACGGGTTAAAACACTGAATAAAGCAGTTTAACGTTAAAAAAATTGTAACACTTTTTTTGTGCCATCTAGTGGTAGGAAGAGCACAGCACACTAATCCATGTTAAAACAAGATGGCAGCCATTTCTGCCAAGTCAGTCTGCAGCCGACCCTGACACAAAAGTAGACGAGGTCCAAAACCTGATCACATTTTATTGTTTAAACTTGTTTATTTATGATTAATAATATTCATAGTTTGATATCGCAACAAATTTGACCAATTTTAGCAACGGTAGCAAGCAAAGACACGTTAATAAGGAAGTACTTGTTTGTAGACATAGGGACTTTAACATCGTTGACAGTGTTGATTTGTTTATACTTATTGGGTCCTACTGATCGCAAATAGCTGCGACATGAAAACTTGAATGTCTTTATCTATAGCCAGTGTTTGGTTTGTCCATTCTGGGCTACTGTAGAAACATGGTGGTGCAACTTGGTGATCTTTATAGATGAAGAGCCGCTCCCTATGTAGATATAAACGGCTCATTTTAAGGTAACGTAAAAAAATATGCTTATTACATTCCATTTCTACCAATATATATATTTCCCTAAATCCTACACTGGACCTTGAAGACTGGAATTTCCTTGGAAAAACTTTCAAAGCAGGGTGATAAAACTGTATAAATTCAGGTTTCAAAGTCAGATATTTCAGTGCAATCAGCTGTATCAGCAGCAACACAGTGAAATGTTGAGTGTCTAATAGCAGGAAGTTGCTGCAGCTGTGACAGCGCTGAAGGAAAGTGAAGAGTAAGCAGTGAGGCTGATATCAGTAGGTTACATGTGTCACAATATCAGCCTGATTGTTCTCTCCCAGTCTGCACACTAACTCTGATGTCATCTCAGACCCTGCTGACCTGCAGTAACCTCCACTGTTGCCACTATTCCCCATCACCTGACTGCCCTGCCCACCAGCTCACCCGTTCCCCCATCATCCCTGCAACATGTATACCGACCCATTTGCACCTGGTCCCCGTCTGATCGTCCTGTGGGAGCCACGTGTCAGAAAACAGCCTGTTGTCAGCTTTGTGACGACGCATTTTCCAGCTGATCCAAGAGCGTTTTTATTTATTTATTTATTTATTTATTTAGTTATCTATTTTGAATATATGTTTTAAGTTTTTCAATTTAGCATGAACATCACAACCTATTCCCTCCAAAAAAAAAAACAAAAAAACTGACTTCCAGGTCAATGCAATACACTTCCTGCTTCCTGCACTTAAATACAACGCTTGACTAAATGTACTCTTGTTAACAGATATGAGAATCCAGTCTTTCTAAATGCAGCATTCACCAGTTTCCAACTTGGACTTTGCTCCTGCTGCTGCTGTAAACATCTGGCTCAAGGTCTTTTCCTATCAGTCCGACAGTATACAGAAGTATCAAAAGACCTGACGGCTGTAAATCTTTTCTTTATGACACTTCACAGTTCAATCACTGGTCAAATAAACAAGTTTTCTCTCTATTAAATATTCAAAACTTAATAAAAAGTAGATCTCAGATTTTAAATGCCAAGAAAAGCCGCCCTGCCTCAGAGCTCCGGCTCTCAATAACCAGGCCTGCATGATAAAGATGAAGTTGATAGAGGAGCCTGTTATAATAAAACCATCTGATGCCAAAACAATAAAACTGAGAGGACTGCTCCTCACCTCAGAGTTACAGCTACAGTCTCAAATGCAGGTCACACATACTTCAACTGAAGTATCAGTTGTAGTTTAGTTTCAAGCTGAATTAATTGGATCTATTTCCCTCTCTAGATAACTCAGTATTTCACGTTTAGAGTCCTGAGTGTGCAGACAGTAACTCAAAGCTTCTGCACTTGTCATGCTGTCGCACAGGACTGGCTGCACATTCTTTAGATTCTGTCGCCCTCTTGCGGAGGCTTGGTTAGTTGCAACTTGCCCAGAGAGCGATCTTTGCACACATGCTGTGTGGTGTGCATGTATCCTGGTCATGTGCTGACTGACACCAGGCCAGCTGGGGCGTCACAGCAAAGTTCTAACACAATGTCTGTCTCTGTAAGCTGAAACCATTTCCCTCAGTGGAAACAAAACTTTGATTTACTTTAATTTTACAGATAAGAAACAATAAATTGTGAAGACAATAAAGCCTCAGCAAAAATAGCATTTTAAGTCTTGTGTGTGATTTATCCTGGCTTCATATGAGCAGAGGAAATCTGCGCTGGTTGCTAGGCTAATTTATACAATGTAAAATGCCATAGGCTTGTGCTAATAACGTTAGCATGTTGTATTTGTGGGGAAAATGTGTCCAGATAAAGACAAGTGTTTGTCTGTGAATGCTGCGAGTTATAGTGAAGCTGATTGTGTACTTGTGTTTGAGATTGTCTCTGTTAAGACATGTTTAATGTGTGTTTTGAATCAACTAAACTTAACAGGACTTCACAGAAACTCTTCTGCTCACCAGTGTTTTGGAGGTGTAACTGCAGAGTGACACAGACACACCACCGCACAAGTGTAAATGTTCACAATGGCGTAGGCCACAATCGTAGGCTACAGTATAAATCCCGCTTAAGTTGTCAGAGAAAAAAGGTGAGCAGACATTAGCAGGCCCCGACATGCGACATGCCAAACAGTGTCAGAGGAACACTGAATTGTAACATGAAACTGTTTTATTCAGTGTTTCTACCGGTTTAAATCACCATATCTGTTTGTTTTGGAGAGGAAGAGACCTCTGTGGATTATTTGGCTTCCAGTAAAAACCTTCTCAGAAATGAACAGTGAAGGAATTCTGACCAGGAGAAGTTTCAGCTGGCTGCAGTCTGCACTCCTCAGCACTAAATGTTCCACGCTGGACCTTTATTAACTGATCCAAGAGCTTCTCAGCGGATCTTGAGCTAAAAAGTGTGAGCTATAAGATGTCATTTACAATACATATTTTCAGGTGAGTTAATCTGTGCGTTAATCTGACCACGATTGTGGTTAATCCTAATCCTCATTCGATCTAATTTATGGAATAAGCCACTCAAGTCCCACACTAGCACATCCTGGTCCTCACAGTGACCAGGGCAGCGGGGGAGGTAAGGGTGTAAAGTACAGCGAGTTACCAGTGACACCAGTACAAGCTAACGTAATCCAATTCAACAGCCCTGGAATAAATCCTGTCTTTGTTGAGCTCTTAGTGTCACTGAGATGTTACTTTAACTTTGCTGTAATGAACCAATGATGGTGTGTCACAGCAGTTAAAGGCACACAGAAGATGTTATAGCACATATTATGTGATAATACTTACTGAACTGAGTGTGTCAGGTGGATCAGAGCCTTTCCTCTGAAACTTCAGGTGTGTTCTCTCCTCCATCCTCCATTTGTTTCACAGATAAGATTGAAGGTGTACTTTCTTCAACACTTTGCTGAGGATCTATAGCAGAAAATATTTAATAAATATCATTATCTATAGTCAGTACGCTCCTAAAAAGACACAATTCACTTCATTCAAGCAGTAAAGGACTGAGGCAAACACAGTATTTATCTGTCACAAAGTCTCAGATAAGGAAAACTCTGCAGTGATGTCAGAGCCCCCAGAGGATCCTCAGAGTCACTGCAGGGTGGTCACCAAGTTATAAGATCTTTTTTTTTTTAATGTTTCTTTTACAGAAATTAAAATATGTCTGAAAATACACATCATATTGAATCTAACTTACTTTGCTCCATTGCCATATTTATCTTAATGAAAATGGAGTTTCGTCCCTTGCCTACCTGAAAAGCAAAAACAGGTCAAGGGTGGCATAATGGTACAGTGGTCAGCATTGTTTTTATTTTATCTTATTTGATTCTATTTTATTTCTATTTATTATATTTTATTTTTATTTATTTTGCATTCTATTTTTTATTTATTTTATTTCTCTTTATTTTTTATTTCTATTTATTGTATTTTATTTTTTATTTCTTTTTATTTTATTTTATTTTTATTTTCTTGCATTCTGTTTTTATTTATTTTATTTCTAATTATTGTATTTTATTTTTTATTTATTCTATTTTATCTCTTTATTATATTTTATTTTTATTTCTTTTTATTTCTATTCATTGTATTTTATTTCTGTTTATTTTATTTTATTATTTTTTTTATTTATTTCTATTTTATTCATTTATGCATTTATTTCATGAATTTATGTATTTTCTCTACTTTTTTAAATTTATTTTTCAGGTCCCTTTATACCAGAATATTTCTTGAGATGGCTATAGTACCATGACAATCTCATACAGCTGCAGCCCTGCTCACATCAAAGACACTTCACATGTTCACAAAACAAGCTCACCCTCATCGTTTAATACCTTAATTTACACATAACATGAAGGAACAGAGGACATATACAGGTAATCTCTACCAGCTGAAACCTTAAATCTTTGGATCATGGCACAAAAAAAATTAAAGATCTCGTATTTACTCAGATCTTCACTTCAGATCACCAAATTAAAGTTTACAACAATGACAATTTTATATTTCTACACTTAAATGCTTCTTCGATCGCCACATATCTATAATACAAAAAAATAATGTTGCTTCATCATCAAATAACATCTTAAGATTTAAATGCGAGTCAAAACTATTCTCCTACAGTAAAGCTTCCGCACACACCTGTTTGTGTTTCTGCTCTGACTCGCTGTGGATCAGTAACGTGTTGATCAGGTGACGAGGTGCAGCTGCTGGAGGCTGACAGCACAGACAGTGATGGACTGAAGGTGGACAGGTGGACAGGTGAGGGAACATTACACACATGCACAGAGACAGGAGACAAAGACGGGGTGCAGACGTCGCCATGACGATGTGTGTGTGTGGGAGGTGAAGTTTAGACACACAGTTTAGAATAGCTACAGAACAAGAGTGTGTCTGAACAAGGACAAAGACTCAGCAGGAGACAAACACACGACAGAACACACAGCGGGTCGAGTGTGACGGTGAAACTGTAAAACTGTTAAACAACAGTATAAAACTGTACCTGTGTGTGTGTGTGTGTGTGTGTGTGTGTGTAGTGGGCTTCATCAGCAGAGGGCAGCAACAGCCTGGACTTCACAAAGAGTCAGACTTCAGATACATAGAGGCAGGATGAACGTGTCTGCTGTGTGCTGGTGGAAAAAATAATCCAGTTATAAGAAGATTCTCGTTTTAAAATGTGTACAGTGCAGAGAAATTAATAACTGAGTGTGTAAAATAAATATTTATTTGGATGGGGTGCCCAGTATCTCAGTGGGTAGAGCAGGTGTCACATGCACAACTTTAGGCTCCATCCTCAGGTTTGATTCCAGCCTGCAGCCCCCTGCTGCGTGTCGTCTCCCCTCATCCTCGACCAGGTAACCTTATATGTTGCACCACCAAGACACTGGCATATTCTATCTGCTGATGATGAGGGTAAAAACTCATTTTCTAATTGCAGACAAGGAGGGAGCATGGAACAAGTGTCATATCACCAAAAAGCAATACCAGATTAAGAATTGTATCACTTGTCTTTCCACTTACGTTATTTACCTTATCTCATGTCCCAGTGGTCTTCAATACAAAGGCAAAACCAGCCAGCAACTCATGAACTAGAATCAACAAACACAGAAGCTGTATTCACAGAGCAGATCCAAATCCTCTGTAGAGCAACACCTCCAGGAGGCCCAACATCCAGCTGCTGCTCTCAGTTTATGTGGCACTGATGTGATGTAGTTAACCCTTGTCACAGATGAACAGATCTGGAAACGTAACTCGTGCAGTGTGACAGCAGATGGATCTGTCTTCTTAAAACTGAACAACCTTTAGACGAAATGTTAGAATGAAACACTTTATAGACATCTGCCTGCACCAGCATACATTGATGCATAAGGACGTTGTGATTGGTACAACACTCACTGGACAGATCTTTGTGATTTGGGAGTCAGGCTTCTCCTTCTCAGAGTTGATCCCATCTAATGAGTGGTACCAGCTGACTGATTCGTCACACCTTGAGTCTATAGGTTCGTTGGAGATGAACTGCACCTCGCCTGAAAGTATTTGAGATCAGGCGGCTGCAGCAGGACACGGTGACAACAAGTTGAGGTGAAGTCGGACAGTTTTCCTGACAGCTTCCAGCAGCGTTCAGTCTGTACAGGAAGTCACAGAAACACTCAATCCTGTCCGATATGATGTTCATTAACTAAAAATGTGCGTCAATTAATTGCACTGACACGCACCTGCAGTAAGTGACAGTGGAAAGACACTTACACCCATATATCAGTTTCTAATTATGATAGATTGATTTATTAAAATGCTTTACAGGCGATCTGTAATTTATGTTCATGGTTCAACCTCCATTTGACATGAACTCACATGTAAATCAGCATCATATCAGTTGTTAGTGTAATGTACAACTGACTATATGATGATGATGATGATGATGATGATGGCTGATCTTGTGGAGTCAACGTCTAAGCCCATAGGCTTTTAGATCAGGTGAGAGCCAGACGTTTCCCATCATGCCCTGGGTCTTGCAGTCAGTGGAGAGCAACTGCAGCATCTGGCTCTAAAACTGCAGCCGCCTCGCTCTTGCAAGATTATCGCTGTTAACTTGTGTATGACATCAGAGCAATTCAGGAGGAAGTCGGACACAAAACTAACCAGCATGCATTGTGTGGTTCATCTCCAACGAGCCTCGTATCTGTTCTGTCAAGCACTCATGTCAGTAGCACTGATGATAGTCAAGGACTGAGAAGTTTGCTGCTGTTTTTATTCACTTTTTTTAATTATTTTTTGCACTCTGAGCGCCTTCTTTTTGTGCACGGATGTCTTAAATGAATTGATCTCAGCCTGTGGATCTATTGGTGACTGTCCAGGCCACATACACCGGTGTGTGTATCTGCTCTGCTGTCCTTTATTGTACGTCTCTTCAAACCACATATACATTACATTAGTGTATAATTACGCCGTGGATATGTTAAAACTTTATGTCTTTACAATCCTGTTGTTAACATGTGGTTAGATTTAGGCACAAAACCACAACAGCGATGAGTTCCTCCAAAACAACTTTGTCTGGAGCCTAAAAAGCTGCTGGAAGCACCTTAGAAAAACAACCAGTTTTGTTGTTTGTTAATCTCAAACAGCGGCCTGCAGCTTGGCAGGCGCTTCACAGATGTCACACCATCCATCATCCCCTCCACCTCCTGACGACAGAGGCAGCTCATATGCTACATCACGAAATGTTGATATGAGACATATGAAACATGCAAATGTGATGTATTCATGGTTTGCAGAAATGTGCATGCCAGCATTTCTTTCTGGTGACTTTCTTGGCTACAGGTTAATCACATTATGTGTCTGTCTGTTGGATGAAGGACATCAGTTGCACAATAATAAATGGGCCTAATCAGGAGAAATAAAGACTTCTGCTAATCAAGCTACACCTCCAAGCTGCCCAGCTCTGATTACCTGTTGTCTTTGGAAGATTTTAAGAATCACAAAGACAATTACAAGATAAATTTCACTATTTGATGATTGTTAATGCACCACAAATCAAGACAGTGTTGTCCTCTTTGTCATTTGTCAGCTGATGTCATTAACTGTCCTCACATGATGAACATTTAACGTGGTCCGTCCTGTGCGCCTGTCTGAGACCAAATGTTCTGCAGATCCTCTCGTCTTTGTTCGCTGCCATTCACAGAAGATGTCCAGCTATTCCACACACTTGTATAAACAGTGCGTACGTTTAATGAAATACTCACTGAAACGTTATAAAAATATGAAAATGTTCTTTCCTGTTGGAGCCTTTCACTGGATCTGCCTGTTAAAGTGTGTGAGAGCTGCAGCACAACTGACATGATTGTATTCATATTTTGTCAGTAAAGTACGTGCTGACAGCTCGATAACAAACCTCAGCTCTGCACTAATGTGGAGCCGCTGAATGGTCATATTGTCAAGCCTCCAGCAGCTCATGGCCGTTGTCCATGTTTCACGTCTGGCATTTTAATGGAATGCTAAACACACAGATGTGAATTTCTCCTTAACAAGGAGGCACCTATAGCGCCGTCCAATAAAACGCCTCTTTTCTATGATTTTTATTAAACGCTTGGATGGTTATGATTAGGATCAAGGATGAATGGATGTGTGTGACGTGTGCTGATATAAAAAGAGCACATGTGCCTGTCTAACACCTGGAGAAAGACAGAGATGAAAAACTGTGTGTGATGAATGATGTCTCTGCTGCTTTCATGACAGCGGACAGTCCTGCAGTCAGCAGGCTGATGGCACGCTGCCTCATAACTCCCAGCTGGCACTGGACTTCAAAATGACATCAGGAAGATGTTGGATGTTAGAAGTTCATGATGTGTGGATGTTAACATTATGAAGTTTTGCAGATGCTGGGTTTTATCCTTCATACGTCACGACTAAATGATGTTACTTTACATCATGATACATGGACAAGACATGTTTGGCAGCAACTCATCCTCACTGTGACCTCGTCACATGTCCACGTTTGGTCATGGACTTTCCACGTCCACATATGACGTCCAAGGTACCCTGGGTGTGTTGGTTGTTGATGTTCTGGGACGTCGTGTCAACTTCAGCCTGTTACATGCATTGTCTGTTTTCAAAATACACTTCTGTTTTCACAGGAAGTGTACAGTTTGCATACAGTCTCTTTCAAAATAAAAGCACTACTCCTCTATCCTCCTCCATCAACAAAAACACGTGGTTGACTTTAGGTAAAAAAAAACAGGGTATGGCTTTATAATCTTACAGGACACGAACACCACTTGTTAGACCCATCCACCACCCCTCTCGGACTTTCACTGCCTTGACTTTCGCTCTTGTCCCGTCGTGTTTCCCCCTGACACCCCTGAGCGCCATTAAACTATAACAGCAACCAGCTGTATACCATGCCGACGTTAAAGAATGGCTTTCTTGTCAGTGTCTGCACAAGCAGCAGATGTTAATCTCGACGAGTGAGGCCAGGTTGTTGGACGGCATTGAATTTTGGTTTCTATATAACACAACTTAAAATCAACAAAATATCAACGTCATCTGTTTTCAGTATTCTACGTCAAATTAGCGTTAGATGTCCTGACGTTGAATTTTGGTCACCTGACATCACAACCTAAATTCAACGACTTATGATGTTGGTGCCAGCTGGGTTATGAAATCTGTGGCACCATGTTGCGTGATCAAACTGCACATTTTAGAGCATCGTTTTGTTGAGACCAGCTTGAGGCATACCTGTGTGGTAACAATGCTGTTTAATCAGCATCTTTATGCAACACCTGTCAGGTGGATGGATTATCTTGGAAAAGGAGGAGTGCTCACAAATGCCGGCCTTACACCAAATGACTTTTCAATCAACTTAACTGTTGCTGACAAATTTCAAATGTCGGAATAAAGTCATGAGAAATTTTCCTCTCTCTCGATGTCTCGATGTTCCAACAAAATCAAGCATGTTTTATATTATGAAATGTTTATATTTCAGTCAGAACCACTTTAGTCAAAGAAAACTTTATTTCCATTTGCAGTATTATATTTGGCGGTATGGCTCTGTTCTGGGTTCTCTGCCTTTCCTCGGGCCAACGCAGAAAGCCTAAAGTGGAGAGAGCACACCTGTCTGCCCTTCCATGTGCCTACTTGGAAAGCCTAAGGCAGAGAGAGCACATGTCTCTGCCCTTCCATGCGCCTAAGCGCCTTGGAAAGCCTAAGGCAGGGAGAGCAGCAGCAAAGACCCCCGGGAACAGAACAGAGCAGCATCAATGACAAACAGAAATGACACTGATAAGTCAGACACAGCATGAAAAGGAGGAGCTGGGGTGGAGGCAGGTTGCAAAGCAGCTTGCAGAGGAAGCAGCAACAGTAGACAGGCCAGAGCAGTTTAAATAGGGCGCCCTGAATGAGATTTACCAATTGGTTGCATAGAAAGGAATCATGCGATCTATCAGCTGACTCCCTTCATCAATCAGCTGCTCCATCAGTTGATCAGGCTGCTCGAGATCAGCTGATGTAGCTGGGATGAGAGCTGAGCTTGACATCGTGTCCTGCCTGAACTAACGCTATGCTCAGTTTTTGGTTTGTACAAATAATGAATGAATGTTGTCAACAGGAAACATGGAGGGGACTCCAGGGAGGCGTGAAAACAAGACCGAGTCTCAGTTCTCTTGTACTTTGAAAAAGGAAGAGAAACTGTTGGAGCTGTGGAGTGAACAAGAGTCTGTGTTTAATTCAGCATGTATCCAGAGTCTTTTTCAAAGTATTCAAGGGTTTAGTAGGAATAACATGACATTCTGCAAATTTTCAACCAAAGTTTTAGAGAAATGCGTCTTCTGTGAGTGCAGAGAAAGTCTTAAATCTTTAACTTAAACCAGAGAAAAATCAGTGTTGGGTTTATATTACTGTTCAGTGGAGAAAGTCTGGAGCTCTCCTTCATGTTTCTCTGCAAGGACACAGTTAGCACGAGAATGACTGCCATTATCTTGCCCCTCTGTCATTCTGTCACACTGGTTCCCCAAATAATCATCCCTTCTGCCTCATGTCACAAAATGCCTCCTCTCCACTAACGTGTGTGTGTGTGTGCTGATGAAGGAGAGACACAGTGAGAGGAGACAGCACAGAAAGTCAGATTAATCTCCAGAGTCAGAGGGAAAACGATTTTACTGGGTTCACGTGTGAAGCAGCCGGCCGTGCTGTCAGTTGCAGTCGGGATTGAAACGTCTGCAGAGCAGCGTGTTGTGCTGTTGCACACGGGGAGGGTAACGTTTCAGCTCTGAACACAACAAAGACATCTGTGCAGGGTGTATACGCTGTGTGTGAGGACCATGGAGAGTCTGCACTGCTGGCTGCACACCGTCACGCTCTCACATACACTTTAAAATGTGGGATACTGAATTAATCCTCACAGAGAGATTCAGTTTTTATTCTCCCTCTGCGTCAGAAGCATCTCTGCAGCTGATGGGATTCAGTGTCTCGCTCATGGACACCTACAAAGACTTCCATATACTTAACAATTTTTATTTTTTACGTTGAGCTTTGCAGGCTAGAGGGCAACAGGCTGGTTTTCAGTAAGTTGGTTACAAGTTTCAGTGAGAAGAGAAGTCAGCCATGATTTCCCCATGTCTAAATTTTCATCTGTGAAACCTTATGGACACAAAAAAGTGCCCAAATAATTTGAATTTAATCAAATAAGTAACGTTTGATATGATTTATACTTGACCATTCCAACACATCTATATCTTACTATATAATGATGAAAACTGTCTGTGTCTCTCTGTGTGTGTGTGTGTGTGTGTGTCTGTTCCACGTTTTTGGCAAAATTAAACTGTTGTGGCACTTAGCGCTCCGTCACTGCTATAAATGACTGATTTAAAAATGTTTATTATTTATGTCAAAATCAAGGTATTAAAGGGTATAAAAGTCTCAGTATTTGGCATCGGACGCATCGGAAAGTGTAAATTATGAGCTTCCTGTCAGTAATTTTTTATGCTTGTATGATAAAAAACTTCTGGAGATATTTCTCCAAGTACAGGACATATTTATCTAAATCTTACAGAGCTGATACTGGAAACTTGATTTTATACAGTTTGTCTTTTTCATAGGTTCACAAATTCAGGAAATTCCAGTGTCTTGAGGTTCCAGTGTAAGATTTAGGAAGATATATTGGCAGAAACAACATATAATATTATGAGTATATTTTTTGTTACCTTAGAATGAGCAGTTTATATCTCCAAAGGGAGCGACTCTTTGTCTACGGAGATCACCATGTTGCACCGCCATGTTTCTACAGTAGCCAAGAACGAAAAAACCAAACACTGGCTTTATATAGGGCCATTGCATTTTCGCACTGTAGTTAGCAGCCCCTCCGTGACAGGAGTAGAAAAACACAATTTCTTTTTGGCATGAATCTGCTTTATTCAGTGTTCTTTCTGGTTTAAATCACCTGGGCCGTTTGGTTTTGGAGAGAAAGAGATCTCTGTAGACAATTCCAAATGCTGCTGCTCGGGTCGTGACAAAAACTAGGAAATATGTCCACATTACTCCGGTTCTAAAATCCTTACGCTTAAAACCTGTCACTCAGAATTGATTTCAGAATCTCACTGCCTGTGTATAAATCACTCTGTGGCTCAGCACACAGCTATATCTCTACGTGCTTGTGACATATGAACCTTTTCAGACTGTGAGGACATTTGGGGCCGGCCGACTGACCGTCCCAAGAGTTAAATACAAAACATGGTGAAGCAGTGTTTTGTTATCATGCAGCACAAACCTGGAGGAACCTCCCAGATGATGATGACAGCTGAGCAGCAGGTGCCAGGCTAGCTGGCTGTCTCCAACGTGCCAAACAAAACAGGAAAAACCACAGATTTGTAACATGAAACTGCTTCATTCAGTGTTTTTACAGTTTTAAAATCAGCTGTCAGTTTGTTTTGGAGAGGAAGAGACCTCTGTGGATAATTCAGCTCCTGGTAAAAACCTCCTAACAATGAACACTGAACGAATTCTAACCAGGAGAAGTTTCAGCCGGTTGCAATCTGCAGTCCTCACCACTAGATACCACTAAATCCCCCTGAATCTTACACACTGCTCCTCTAACTTCCCACTTGTTCATCTGATCTTTTCTTCCTTGGATCACTGACAGGACGAAGCCTGATACAGCTGGACGAAGGTCTGATGTGTTTCCTCTGGCTCGATTGATGATCCTTGGTTTTTAATTTTCCATCTTCTATTTTGGTTTTTGGATGTAACCAGATTTTTCTGGCCTGTGACTTTAATTTTAAGTTCAGACTTTAACTGAATTTGAGTTATTTGAAAAAAGCTTTTTTTAAATATTGGTTGCATGAATTATGTATTTGAAATTCTGCCTCGCTTTAACTTTAATGGCCTTGTGGAAATTTCAAAATGGCAATCAAAGCCCATAAAGTCAGACGGATGGATTTCAAAGTATAATATTTCATTGGAAGAAAAAATGAACTTGAGGCACTGATGCGTGGAGCAGGAACAAATGCACTTGAGTTAAGTTAAAAAGCCTTTATTCAGAAAACATGGCCGCTCACCACCGACAGCATGGTACAAAAGGGTGGACAGGAGTCAAGCAAAGATTTGTGAGCTTGGTAGCGGGTGTCACCCCGTCCTGATTGATAAGTGAGTGCAGATGGGTGACAGCTACAGATCACACTGAGAGGCCATTATGAAGGTGACATGCCTCAAAGTGTTTTGTAATGTAAGCAGCCATGTTTTGTGAACCTAATTTCAATGTTCCTGCTCCACGCATGAGTGCCTGACGTTCATTTTTTCCTCCTATATGCTGACCCTTTTCTTCAAGAGCACCTGCGGTTTTTTCTTGAGTCTCATGATAAAGACAGTCATGCAGCACACCACTACTTCGCTCCCTAAAGTTCAATATTTCAGTGGTATTTAAATTTAAATTAAATATTCAGTAGTGGTTAAATAAAAAAGTATTCTGGCCTTTTTGCTCCCATAAAAGCCCCATTATTCTGTTCAAACTCAAAATAAATGCACTGAAATTTTTGTGGTGTTTGAAAATTGGAGTTTTTATGATAGAAGAAACCACAATTGGTACATCGTGAGAGTTGTTCATTTTTTAATTCAGATAAAGTGACCACAATCACTGATGGCCAAAGACGATTCAGACGTATTCGAGCCTGGCACACACACACACAGAGAGTTTGAAGTTCTGGTATTCATCATGAGGGAAACGTACGCAGGCTTTACAGACGTATGCAGAGCGACCATAGCACAGTTGTGACAGGAGAGTTTGCTCCGAGTCAAAACACTGAACATGTCATTAGTAACGATACACGACAGGCAAAAGCGGCAGCTACAGTTTCATTAATGTTGACAGGAACATCCCAAAGATTCAAATAGAATAGATTACATTTAAAATGAACACTGAAAGTCTGTTGATGGTCCGCACGACCACCCAGGCGCTGGCTTAACCTTCATCCCCGCTCCTCTTTCATCCTCTGAGCTCCTCTTACACCGTCTGCCGCCACTCTTTTATTGTTCACCTGATGAGCTCTGCTGTCAGCGTCGCTCATGTTTTACACAGCTAGATGAAAGTCCGCAGGGAGTGTGTAAAATGTTACTGGGTGAGTAAGCGCGGCGCAGGTGCTCCCCTATAGGTCCGCCACATGTCCGGGCTCACGTAGGCCGCACGCTCTCATCGAGCCTTGTCCTTTCCCGTGCTGCGTTTTAACGAGGCGTGTTGTTTTGTTGTCATATGCGCGGCGGGGTTTTTATGGAGCTGGCAGAAAGCTGCTGCAGATATTTGTAATGAGCTCTCATACTGTGGTTTGTGAGCATGTGTGTTATGAATTACGGAGGCCTGTAATGAGCGCAGTGCGTCTCCGCAGCGAGGAGGGTCTCCATGTGGCCCATGGGAACGGCAGTTTGTGGTGTCTGGCCTCGTGCGCTGGAGAAATATACTTCGTATGGTTTGTACTGATTGGACGCACATAATGGAGAGGGTATAGTATGTTCGGTCTGAGTCCCAGAGGCTGCAGGTCAATTTTAAGGTCTGTGTGAGGGTGGTACGATCGCTCCAAACTATCACTCCCAAGATAACAACAACTTGAGCCGCTGTCCTCCGGGGCAATTTCCTGATCCAATAATCAACCAAAAACGCTCTGGATAGCTGAAGAGCGAGGCCCGAGGCCAAGAGGATCCTGGGTCTTGAGAGTCTTGAGGGTCTGGGAGGGTTGCTGCTCCCCGCTCAGCTGCACTCCTCGCAGTTGCAGGCTAGGATGTATCTGTAAGTGGCCGTGATGCGAGTCCCGCCGGCGCAGCGCAGCCTCACCGCCTTCAGCTTGGAGGTGTGCGGCCGGCAGCAGGAGCAGGTGCTCTTGAAGGGCTGCTTGAGCACCGAGCTGAAGGAGATGAGGGGGTCGGAGCGGGTCGTGTGGCTGCAGTGGCCCTCGCAGCGCGCCAGCAACACCATCTGGAACACAGCAGGCAGAAACACAGAGTTAAGAAAAGACAGATAAGTCATTCATACTGGTTTTTATGACGTCCAGGCGCTGTCAGGGATGACAAAAGTGTCTCTGTGTCAAGGTCTAAGTCTGGTCTAAAAGTGAGCCGTCTGCTTCGGCCTTGCACCTGCAAACTGAGAGATAGCAGCGAGATCAGTCACTCACTCCTCCGCCGGCTGCAGCTCAGAGCTCAGGGTCACTCACAGCCGCTCACCAAAGTCCCCTCTCTTCATCTGATATACGTGGAAGGCTATCCTGACACGTGTAGATGAGACAAACCACTGTATCAAGCTTTCCCCCCCAGTCAGCTCACACACATGCACGCACGCACAAAGCAGCGGCCTGATTAGTGTTGTGACCGTCCGCCTGGCATTCCTCTGTGGGTCACTACATTCCTGTCGCCTCCCTAAACAGACTTCTGTGTCATGTCCTTCTGTCAGCTGCTGTGTGTCGCCACCCGTGTACCCACTTTGACAAAAGCCTGTCTGGGGCCATGGCAGGGTGACACACACACACACACACACACACATACACACACACATACACACACACACATCAGGAGTGTTGTCGCCACTTTAAGACCATTTGTCTTTGTCCTAGCTGAGGATCAGGCTGTCAAACAGTGACAGCTCCTCTCCTGTGACGCCCCTCTCCTCCTCCTCTCTGTCAGCACCTCTCCTGCTCCTCCTTTCATTCATGACCAGCTGGATTAAATAAAGATGATACAGTGGTCATTCATCTCTTTGTGTGTTTACTAAAGCCGGTGTTAGAATATTTTGTGTGTCAGAGAAAACTGGAGGTGCAGGGAGACATTTTATCATCCAGTCCCTGAGATTAAAACTCACCTCTCACCTCAACCTGCAATAAATCGCACATTATTTTAATTATTTGGGTCAATGGCGGCACAGTGATGCAGTGGTTAGCATTGTCGCCTCACAGCAAGAGGGTTCCTGGTTCAAACCCCAGGGTGGGGGAGCCCTTCTTTAAGCAATCTGCATGTTCTCCCCATGTCAGTGTGGGTTTCCTCCAGGTGCTCCAGCTTCCTCCCACAGTCCAAAGACATGCAGGTTAATTGGTGACTCTAAATTGTTTGAATGGTTGTCTGTCTCTATGTGTCAGCCCTGTGATAGCCTGGTGACCTGTCCAGGGTGAACCCTGCCTCTCACCGACCTGGAGGATAAGCTGTTACAGAAGATGAATGAATGAGTCAATTATCAAGCTCAAAAGCCAAACATTCTCTATTTCCAGCTGAAGCAGTGGTGCTGTTTATTAGCAGATGTTCTCCTCTCCAATACAAATGAACCTGCTGATGTACGCAGGTAAAAACACTAAATAAAGCAGCTTCATGTTAAAAATCTGTGTTTCTCCAACGCCGTTTGGCGAGGCAGGGCTGGAGTCAAGCTGCTGCTAACTTTTGCTCAGCTTGTTTATCTGAGAACTTCAGATGTCTGAAGTCTAAAATCCTTATTATAGTTAAAAACAACCAAGATCTACCAAGTGTGTTGTAAAAATGTGGCTTAAAACTGGATAAATAACTGGATAACTTCTTGCAGACAACCACAACCCAGACGCATGTGCAAAGGAGACACGGTTTGAACATTGTTGGAAACGTTTAGGATGATGTAAGTACAGAACTCAACAAAATATAAAACACTGGTTCAGTTGTTTTTGCCAATTTGCCTCCTGAGCACCTGTGCCCTTGATCAAGGCACCAAACCCCCAACCCAGCACACCTGCCCAAGGCAGCCCCCTTGCTCTGACATCCCTCCATTTCATGCGTGTGTGTGTGTGTATTTCGGGCCTGTGTATATATGACTACAGAGAAAAAAATTTAATTTCCCCTTGGAGGTTAATAAAGTATATCTTCTTTGTCTTTGATCTGTTATTTTAACTGATTTAATATCTGTGGGTCTTGAACAGTTGGGATCTAGGCTGTAGGGAATAAGGCAGCTAGTTTAACTAAAACAATACTGATTAATCAATAGTGAAAATAATTACTTGTTGCAGCCCTGAGTCTGAATTTGTTAAGTGTAAAAGTTCATTTTTAACCTTGAAATTAGATCAAGAAAAACACCTGAGCTGAACGTCGTCTGCTGATGAAGAAGTAAACGGACTTTGACTGAGGTTTTTTGTCAAAAAATCTAAAAGTAACTGAAGCTGTCAGACACATGTGGTGCAGTAAAAAGTACAAATTTATCTCTGAGATGTAGCGGAGGAAAAGGAGAAAGGTTCAAACAATGGAAATAAAAAGTAAAGTACAAGAACTGTGAATCTGCACTAACACACACTACCACTGACTGAAACACAGCTATTCAATAAATGAAGTGTTGAAAGTATGCAGGAGTTAATTTTTGTAACTCATCTCTTTTTGTCCTCCTCAACAACAGGTGTGCAAAGATCGCTTTCCCATAAACAAAGTTAAAATATTTCAGCCCAGTCGCCAGGGGTGTGTCATATCATCTCGTTCACCATAATACTGGTATAATTCTTAATATCATATGAAAAATTCATATCGTGATATATGACCCGTTGACATATTGACGTCACACTGTTACCCACGGCAACAACAAGCATGGCTGAAAGCGAAATTATCAGGGACTCCTTGGTGGTTCCAAAAAGAGGAGCAGCTTCAGTAGTGTGAAATAAACTGTGGCGTCCTGACTGTTTTACTTCTCTTAGCGCTCAGAGGGAACTCAGTCAGCGGCTCCTCTGGCAGCAGCACAGCGTCTCTCCCTCTCCTCTCTGATTCTGTCAGAAACCTTTGGTGATGTAAACCTACGTGAATAAACTCCATATATGTGAATGTGTCATAACAGCCTGTCACAGGTTACAGCCTGATGATTAGAGGAGAAATGGCAGAGCATGAAGGTCCAGGTGGGAAAATATAAACTAAAAGAGAAGATCTATGTGTAGATCCCAGGGGACATTTTTTAAAATGTGTAATTTGTGGCAGATTTTATTTTCTTGAACTATTAATACTGTGACAGAATCTCACTCTGAATTACTGTTGTTGGTCACAAACTAAAGAAATGAGAGATGATTTTTCTTTAGTTTTTACTGAATATTTGAACTGTATTTTGTTGCAATTCTATTTTCTTAAATTAATACTTTTTCTTACCTTATTTGTCATATTGTCAAGAATATCGTTATCACAAAAATACCCTGAAATATCGTGATATTATTTTAGGGCCATATCGCCCACCCCTATCAGTCGCCAGAGGAAAATGTTGGAATCGTACGTTTCTGCAAACAATGAATACTTTACATTTGCACATTTCATACGTATCATATCAGTGTTTTTAAAGTGACAAAGCATATGAGCTGACTCTGTCATCAGTAGGTGGAGGGGATGATGGATGGCCTGACATCTAGGCGAGACACCTGCCAAACTGCAGACCACTGCTCAAGACCAACAAACAACCAAACGGCAGCTGGCTTCAACATTTACAACTGCTGGCTATGACATGAACCTGTATTATATTCAACCTATAAAACCCTCTCCCACATCTTCTGCCACACACAGAGACACCTACACACGCACTTTACGCACACACAGAGACCGTGAGCAGGTCCTGGTGCAGGTGGTTAACTGAACACACTGAGGTGTAAAACTGTGGCTCAGCCAGGCGTCCCGTCAGCTCTCTGTGTACTGTAATAGAAAGCCCGACTCATGCTGTGAGTGTGCTCAGCCCTGCCGTCGCTGAGCCGAGCTGTGGTTTGGCCACCTGCTCGATGCACTCAGAGTCAGAATATTAAAAAAAGACCAAAGAACTGATCACTCACGCAGGCGGAACAACTGCACAGCAAAAGGACAGGGTGAAAACTGACAGCTTCTTTTTCCACAATAGTGTCGACACGTTTGGCGCGATTCAGAGGATCATCAGTCTCTTTACATAAAGTGGATGTCTCTAAGTTGTCTTCACAGTATGAGACAGAACGACACACCACGCCTGTGTATCATGTAACTGTCCACTTTTCTTTTTCTCTCCTCAGCCCGCTCTTTAGCCGCTGGCAGAGACAGGAGAGAGCGGGCTGACAGGGAGACGTCCACTTCGGCCAAAAGTGAGTCCCAGCTGAGGTGCAGAATATGTCTGCAGCGTGGCTCACGTCCAGCACCATACACACACCGACACATACACACACAGAAACGAAGCGTGACTCGTCAGAGAGATGCAGATAAAGAGACAGAAGGGAAGAAATATACGGTGGCCGTCAAGGGCAAACGTGCTACAGCGGCCCAGCACATTTCCATCAGGAGAAACATCCTGCAGATTTAGAAAATGAAAAACACATAAAAAAATCCAAAACAAATACGACAACGGAAATGTGCTGTAGGTGAAAAAATGTGCTGCAGGAAGCCAAAACAAAATCATTAAAACAAATGCAACAGGAGGAGAACGCTGCATAGCTAAGTCCTCCAAGCCTGTAGGGGGAGCACTCAGAGGGGTAGCTTGATTTTTGGCCCAGAGGAGGAGAGACCACACCTCCGTGGACAAAAGAGTGTGTTTGTTTTTGAAGTGGAAAGGAAACTGAAATAAAAGGTAAGGCGACATAAAAAGATACCTGTTCCTTTTATCACATATCTCTCATTCATACATTTTCTGCAACCACTTATCCTGTCGGGGGTCGCAAGGGGTGGAGCTTATCCCAGCTGACATTTGGCAGACAACCAAACTGTGGGACGAAGTTGGAGCACCTGGAGGAAACCCACGCTGACACAGGGAGAACATGCAAACTCTGCACCGAAGGGCTCCCCCACCCTGGGGTTCGAACCAGGAAACCTCTTGCTGTGAGGCAACAATGCTAACCACTGTGTCACCGTGCCGCCACATTTCATCTCAGTCTTTACAGTTCTCTACTCGCACACTAGTATGACGTATCTGTTTTATGAACTTCATGTCTGTTAATCTCCTGTCAGCTCTGCAGTAACATTATGTCTCTGACTTTAGGGCAAATTTATAGTTTCCACATCCGCGTGTCCGCTTTGATCCGTGTGACGTAAATGTCGTCATCCACCCAGGTGCATAGGAACTGGATGCATAGCAAGGACAATGACTGCGCATGCTCCAGTCTCAAAACACTGCAGCCAAAAATTGAAGCCAAAACATCTCAATCGCCCCCTGGTGGCTGGCTGCAGTATAGGTCATAAACCCCGCCCCCTCCATGTCATCATAGAAATTTGGCTCCAAATGGCATCACCAGCACAAGATGGCAGCAACCATATGAGGAAAATTTTGGCTTTATTTTTGTACAGTGGGAATAAGTGCAGACAGGTCATCCATCTTGATACATGGTCTATGGGAGTGACGCAGACCCCAGTTGTACTTTTGGCTTTGTATCTTTTCTGTATTTGTATTTATTAATGTTTTTGTTTTGGCTTTCTGCAGCACATTTTTTCACTTCCAGCACATTCCCTCTGTTTTATTTGTTTTGGATTTCCTTATGTGTTTTTGAATTGGCAGGGTTTCTAAAGCTGGAGCACGTTTCTCCTAATCGATATATTTTGGCCTGCTGTGGAGCGTCTGCCCTTGTTGGCCACCGTAGAAAGAGACACTGGACTGGCCAAACGGAGGAGGCTTTCAGGGGCAACAAGAGTAATACTAGTAGAAAGAGAAAAATGTGTCAGACATAAATAAAGTTAGTGCTGGAGGATTTTTTTTTTGGCCGGTGCTCTGGGGTTTTCTTCCATCTCCGAGGCTTACTTTGGAACAAATTGTTTCCCTGATATCTGTAACAAATGAGTTCATTTGTGAGGTTGGCTGGCTCGTTACCCTAAACAAGTTGTTAATGAGGCAGGTTGGCTAATGGTGTGTATCTACGTCTGTTTCTGCCTTACCTTGGAGTTGCACTTATAAATCGGGTGTGTGATGGTCTCCACAAAGTGGTGCCTCATGCAGCGCTCTGGGTCGGAGTCTCCCAGGTGCGGGTGTCCGTTATCGCTGGCCTTGTTGCTGCTGGCAGACTGGACCAAGCCCAGCAGGGGGCAGCACATCAGGACCAGCAGCAGGCCGGAGGGGGGGCCCGCAGAGATGAACGGTTTCATGATCGGACCACCCCGAGGCTCTCGATCCTCACGGGATGTCCAACTCTGTCTGTCTCACTCTCTTTTTATTTCTCCTTCTCACAGTTCTGTCTGTCTTTCATCCAAGTTGTATTTCAGGGTCTCACAAAGGGGGGACGTCTCAGTCTGTCTTTTGTTCCTGCTAGTATAGCGGAGGTTCAAGGTCAGCGAGCTCCAGGGAAAAAGGTAGCAGGAGGGTTGTTCTGTCGGGCCGCTCCATCCCCCACCGTCTGGATCCACCACAGTCTGAGAGAAGGAGACAAACAGGAAGACATCAGCGCAGACGTGAACTGATAAAGAAACAATATTGTGTTTGTGTAGGCAGTATGTTTTGTCTATTAGTCATTTGTACATCCAGGGGAATAACAATACATGCTGTAGAACATATCACACACTCCCCTCTCTGTTTCTGTGTGTGTGTGGTGGACGCAGCTCCAGACAGATTCTCAGAGACATTTTCGCCGGTTTTTGGTGACTGACTGTTTGATGAGTGTGTGTGGGTCTCTAAACCTGGCTGCCTACTTTGTCTCCTCTGTTCCACACTCTCACCCACACACTGCACACACATGTAGACACATAAGTCCTGGTGCTTTTATTACAGAGGAGAAACTTAAGCCATGAACAAACAGCCTGCAGCCAGGCCCTTTCCTCTCCCCAGGAATGACTTTTTCATTAAAACAAATCGCTCTCCCAACAAGCCCTCTCATGACTGCGAACCCTGTGCCAGTCCCGCAGCATACTTCCACATGTATTTATGTTTTTTCTTCCTTTTTTTCCCAACTTCATAGTTTTATTGTCCTCCTGACAATAGGGTTCGTGTTAGCAGGGAGCTTGGTGCTGGCTGAGGCAGGTCTGCTAACAGGCAATGTGGTGTGAATTAGGCAGAGGTGAGTGTACATGCAGGCTCAGGAGAACGCAGCTTAATGATCGAGGTCTTAGGTTCAAGATTTATTTAATTTTCTTATTAATGTTAACCTAAGCTTTACAGAAGTGTGTGTTGAAGGCTTTCAGTGTTGAGATGCCTGTAAATGTACATTTATGAGTTTGTCCTGGGCAGCGTCCAGAGTTTTGCACACCAAACTAATGATTTACCAACTCTGGTTGCAGCATCAAAACTTAAAGAAACTGACTTAAGTGATGCATATAAAACATCTGGTTTAATGCCCAGTGAAAATAAATATACATTTAAATGGATGTCACTTTTACAGCACAAGCTATAGCATTACAACTTCCAAAAATCACAATTTAAACTTGGAAAAATACCATAATTACCTGCCAGTCCTTTGTAAATGTTTGTTTTCTTTGAGGAGAAATGACTGCGTTTCAGAGTTAGTGTTCAAGCAGTTCAGAATACGCAGGAAAGATCAGGTTATGCAAACCTAGCTGACATGTTTTGGTCATTTACTTATGTGTTAGTGACATAAGTGGACAGATTCACAAAGAACAGATTGTGGCTGCTGATCAAACCAGGAATTGTGCATCACTTGCAGCCACTATCTGCCCTGTCTCTTGATTCACAACAGATATCACACTAATGATATTAAAGCACAAACATGCCCATAAAGTTTTGCAGCTGAGTGCAATATTTACCCTTCATTTAGCGTGTGATTGTAATTATCTGTGTGGGAAAGTATCAATGTTGCCTTTGCACCAAGAACACAGGAAACAGAATAATGACAGGGAGAAAAAAAAAGTTTCCAAACTTCAGGCAAGGAATTTAAACATATTCGTATTTGGGTCAGTGCTGGGCGTGACAAGTCTTTTAAATGTGATTCAGTTACCCTCAGTTCTCTGATGACGCTCATCGTTTCACTGTAACTGTGTGTGCCTGCAGAGCACTGCAGGGATGATGTTTTATGTCAGCCAACGTGGAGGCTAACATTGCCCTGGATCCAAAAACATGGGCTGCAGTCGGAAAGTCTTTTTTGCTTAGGAAGGTTCCTAGCTGAGTGAAATGACCCGGAAGTATTTTAGTGGCCGCCATGATAAGAGCTGTTCGAATTCTCTAAACACTAAGGAAAGGAGGTTCAATGCTTCCTTTCAGATCTCCTTTAGCATAGGATACATCGGACCTTCCTAAGCGATAGGAAAGGAGATAATTTAATCCCACAATGCTTTGCAGGAGCAATATTTAAAGCGACCGACCATTCACGGAGACAAACGAATAAACCCGAAGAAGTAGGAGAAGAGGGAGAACGAAGAAGTGACGAAAGGTAAAGAAAAAGAACAACTGGCTCTCAACATGACTGAAAAGTCACGGAGATCACCATGTAAGTCACCGTTACATGAAGCTTTGCCCGTCTCATGCCATAACTTGATAATACGCGTAACGTTATAAGTTCTCGACAATATGTTAAACCCATGCGAACTATAAACGTCACGCTACTGTTGTAACATTACCCAATTCAAGTTAATATTGTGGTGTCAGATCTGCTCAGCGTGCATTAATCATGTCACTATTTGAGCGTTGTTGAATCGCCAGCTTTTAGCAATATCATTAATTAATTTTTCTTCAGTCACAGATGCTGACATCTCTGCACTCATACGGGCACGTGTGCAGCTGGAGCACCTCTTCAGCGGGAGGCAGCCCTTTTTAGACTATTAGGCAAATGAATTTCACCCAAACACTTTAGAATAAAGCCTCCCACATCTCTACCCTGCTCTTGTTACTTATTCTTTTCTTTTTTTCTGTGTTGTTATTGTCACTAATATAATGGAAAATCCAATAAACACAATTAAAAAAATAAAATACAAATAAAAAATAACTCCAAGGCACAATCATGTCAACATTTCAAGGTGTTTTGTGTTCGTTTTTAAACTATTGTAAGCAAATGACAGATGATGATTGATTGGCATATTAACACAGAAGTTTGAAGAAAAAGGGAAATGAAACGTTTTATTTAGATGATGTTTTTAATTCAACATGTTTGCAACTTAAGAATGATATGTAGCCTGCAGCAGTAGATTTATAAGCCTTACATATTTGCCTCTCTTGCATACACTTGAGCATTTGTCATAAATAATCACAGTGAGTCAGGAGGAGGGTGAGTGTGAGCAACCCTTTTCAGTGTTTCAGTTTTGTGACTGCCTATCTATCTTTTTAAATTCAATTCAGACGCTGGTAATTAAGTCATATTTTCATATCATATTCACTGTGCTGTCCACGTTTATATAGCCTGCATGAAGCAACATGGTAAGTAGGCAGAGTATCTGAGATGCGCTTTTTGTAGTCCATCTTCGGTAAACTGTAGTTTCACCACGGCACGGTTGCCTACGTCACTGACATCCGCCGTCGCATGATGACGTAGCCCAGCGGAAGTGCGGTTGGATTCTCTCAGCTCCGCGGTTCTCTTTTCCTAAATCCTTATAAATTCTCCTGCTCATCTTTCCTTGACCTTGTGACGTTTCCCACCGAGGTCAAGGAATAGTGATTGGGAACAGATGACAGGAGGGACTTTAGCGGAGCAGTGGACAAGAGTGTTTTTTGAATTCATTAGACGGACAGGTTTACACAGTAGAATCTAATCTCTGATTCACACACCGGAGCAGAAGATGGCGGCAATGCACGTAATACACTGGTTCCCAACCGTCGTTAAAAAAGAAGAAGAAGAAGCGGAGCAGTGTAGCGGTAAAGAAACCATGCCCGGTGAAATTGAAAAGACATGCCGCCTCTGCAAAGTAAACCTAGTAGTTAAGGGGGTCATAACACATTCAAAACTTTTATATAGATGCTCACAAGCGAATGAGAGGTTATTAACCGAACGCTTCAGAGATGTCGGTGTCGTCCTCCCATGTAGACCCGGCGTCTATTCTGGGAGGATCTGCATGAAATGTTTCAGACTGCTTGCCAGGGTTGAAGAATCCCAAAACATTTTAAAGAAATGGCAGTCTGAGCATAACGTGGTGGTCAAAGAAGAAGAGGAAGGCCAAAGCACAGAGAAGAGGGACGGTGACACGCCAACGGAGACGCCAAGGAAAAAGAAGCTGTGTCTCCCGGCATCTCGTGTCAGCACGACAGAGGTAAACAACTCACACACGGCCAACATAACATACTAATTTTACTGTAGTTACGTTAGCATTTACTCCCCATCATCTCATGTCCCTGAGTAAATGTTGGGAGGTGGGTGCCACTTGGTAACTTTATTACAATTTATCAATTTACGATCATTTAAATGTATATAAATGAGCATCACGACTGCCAGGACCCTGTTGAGCTTGAGTAAGAGGTGAGCACCTGTACTGTCTGCAGTCAGCTAGCCCTTACACCCTGCAAGGACCCAATCCTTATGGTGGGAGAGAAGCTAAATAACATAACCAAAACAGAAAAATCTTAAAATATAAAACCATTAGAAAGTTATACCTTCAGCCATCATGAGGACGCAATGAGTCCTTACTGGGTGAGAGCTATTTTTGTTTTCAATTTAACACTACAAAAAAGTAAAAATGCATTAAAAACTGATATTCCCCATAAACATTGCCTGAGCTCAGACAGTTGAAATCATTTTTTAAAAAATCCCTAAAAAACTAGAGAATATTTCATTTTTGGGCTGTTTTTTGTATAAAAATGAGTGGTACATCACAGAAACTGGCCTGTAAAGGGTTAACTAACTAATTATATTGTTTGAGTTATAACAATCATGGTGGGAGAGAAGTTAAATAACATAACAAAAAAATAATAATCTTAATAGATAAAGCCATTAAAAAGTTATGACTTCAGCCATCACAAGGACGCAATGAGTCCTGACTGGGTGAATGGTTGTAAGGGCTAGACATAGTGTGTCAAGTGAATGCCACATTTGCTTGTCCGGATGACAAGGGCATCAAAAAGTTAATGTCAGCCCCTGCACAGTGAACTAAGTCTTCCTAGAATCAGTGCTGCTATAGCAAGGAGCACAAACCATTACTCTGTTCACTCTGCCACCCACCAGACCTGTTTTCACCTTGTGCTTGTCTTTTACGACTTGTTCTGCATCGTTTGCAGTATATATTTTTATAATGCCAAACATTTGTTTAGTTATCTATCTAATTCAGCTGTTTAACTGATACATTATTTGTGTGAATATTACTATTATTATTATTATTATTATTGTTATTCCTCTAACTGTTTAAAGCCAATGGGAATTTGACTTTGATAATTAGGAAAAGAGTAAATACATAGCACTGATCTCTAATGCCATACATCTTTGTTAATGTAATTAATATAGACCCACTACTTGATGAAGTTAAAAGAAAAAGTTCATGTCTTTGAAGTTCTGCCTCCCTCTCCCAAATTCCAATGCCTCATAACTAATTATTGATGTCCATGGGCCCCAGCCCTCTCCAATTATGTTATAACTATAACTTTATATGTATATTTTTAGGCAGGGGTGTTGTGCTAAATACAGAGGCTGGTAGTTTACCCACCCAGTTTAACTTAATTGATTGTTTAATACAGTAGATCTGAAAATTGATGACTAAAGCCTGATTTATGGTCCTAGGACGTACCTACGTCGTTGCCGTGACGCCGTCGTGAACCCTTCGAACTTCTCCATCACTCCATTTCGTCGCGGTGCAATTCACTGCCAGAGTGGTAGGGGGCTGCGTTCCTTTCCTAAATGGTTATCGTCGTCTCTAGTTGATTCTTTGTTTAGCTTCCGGTTTTTCCGGTCACAGTGAACAATGGCGACTGAGAGAGAGAGAGAATCTTGGAGTTGGAGTTGTTGGATGTCGAAGAAAGTATGTTAATACTGCAACATCTACATCGCAACAGAAGATGTTTATAGATGGTGGGGATGGTGCAATCTGGAAATGCGAAACCAGAAATGCGTTGCTACCAAGCAAACCCATCACAGCCCTCTCGGTCTGCGCTGGGTCTGCGTCGTCTCGACGTGTAGTTACATTTTTTGGGAGGTGCACATCAGGCTACACCGGGGGCTACGGCGAGCCTCCTGCGTAGCTATGTATCCTACGACGTAGGTACGTCGTTGATTTAACGGACCATAAATCAGTAAGCATCATGTCAAAGAGTTGGTTTAATTTAACAAGATTACCCCCAGATTATAGACCATTATCTTACTTTTGTTAAATAACTGTGGCCCTATGATCCTATTAAAAATTCTCTTATTTTATTCCATCCTGTTTAGGTGTACATCAATTACCCCAGTAAGGTAAACCCAGAGAGGTACAGATGTGACGCTGACATTAGTGGCGTGATAAATAATCTGGCAAAGGGCAACTTCACCACGGCAGCCAGACTGATGGTGCAACATGAGAGTCTCATGGACGCGCTCAAACCTGCAATGGAGACAGTTATTGACAAGGAGTGCCAGCGTCTTTGCCACCAAAGGGAGGGTTTCATGCTGTGGAAGAGTTCCCCAGAAGAACTGAGGAATTTCTCCTTACACAACCTTAGAAAGGATTTGGAGCGGATGGCACCATTCATGTTCTCTCTTATCTGCACCATATCTGGAATGCAACACAACCATGCCTGTGCAGCTGCTGCCATTGCCCTTCGAGGGAGGGAGAACCATCTTTCAGCCTTTTCGTACTACATCAACAGTGTACTGCAGTACGGTGGAGCCAAGAAAGCAGTCTTCGAACAACTATGCAAGATGGGGATCACCACTACACATGCCAGGGCTGTCCTCAAACAGCATGCCATGTCAACACTCTGTGGAGAAGAGCTACAAAATCAAAGAGAATCACGTTCCACTACCACAGCACAGGAGAGCATAGGACAGCCGACTACTCCACATCTCAGAGATGCAAGCCTACTCAGTTGAGTGGGCGGGGTCTATGGTCTGGAACCAGGCTAATATATAATCCCTACCACTGCCCAGAACGCCTCAAACAGGAGACGCCCAGGAAGATAACGATGCAATGCCCGAACTACCTCAACTGACCCTTTCAACACGAAGGAGCAGCAGCTCTACTCCGAACTCACTCCGGATGTCCGAGCTCCTCCCCCTATCTCTAAGGCTCAGCCCAGACACCTTACTGGGGAAACTCATTTCCACTGCTTGTATCCGGGACCTCATTCTTTCGGTCACTACCCAGAGCTCATGACCATAGGTGAGGGTTGGGACGTAGATGGACCAGTAAATCGAAAGCTTTGCCTCCTGGCTCAGCTCCCTCTTCACCACAATGGGCCAGCACAGCGCCCGCATCACTGCAGATGCCGCGCCAAACCGCCGATCCATCCCATGCTCCATTCTACGCTCACTCGTGAACAAGACCCTGAGATACTTGATCTCCCTCACTTGGGGCAGTAACTCTCTCCCAGCCAGGGAGGGCTGGGTATTTATTTACTGATGTATTTTTTAAACCCACTGACTCTGAGACGAGGGAACTGAGAGCGCTAAAATGCTAACACGTTTCCTAGTTTAAGGACTCATTCATGCAGCATTCTCTCAGCACAGATTTTTGTGAACTGGGCTGTTTTTGGAATGAGGCTCATTTGCTTTGAAAAAGGCCAGTTTGCACCAAATATGTTCATACAACCTGCTTTAAATGTGTGCAAACAGCACAGGAGCACTGAGATGCTGTTTGCTTGGCAGAACAGTTAGAGGAGCATTTCTTTGTGGGTGCTCTGAGTATCACACAGTTTCTCTTTGTCTTATTTATGCAGTTTCAGCAGCTGGAAAAGCCTTTTGTGAATTCGGCTCAAAGTTTTGTAATTTGAGATATTTGTGTTACTTCTCTGAAATGCAATTTCAAATCTTTGGTTACATCATTACTACACAGCATTCAAATAAAGTGTTGGGCCAGATGTGTCGACCCTGTTCCACGTTACTCCTCTCTCTAGTTTATCATACTGTGTATTAACTATATGCTAAACAACAACAACTAGTTTAAATAGCCTCTACTTAGTAAACACTTGTGTTATAAGTAGGTTAAGATGTGTTTGTATGGTCTTGTTTGTACCTATAGATGTAGATTTTGGAGGGGAAGCAGGGGACATGTCCCCCTTAATATTTCAAATGTCCCCCACAATAAAAACATAAACATTATTTGACAAAATGAAAGACATTTACATCGCAAATTGAGCAGGAAAGGCAAAAATTTGTGTGTAAAAATTCACCAGAATGGAAGAATTTAAGTATTTGACGCTTTATATTTTCTGGAGGAGGACCCCAAACCTCCCCCACATTCATAAGTAATCTACGCCCCTGTGCGTACCTGTGCATGAACATAATGTGACGTCAGTGGGAGCGCGCTCTGAGCTGCTGTGGCAGTAACTGCACTCCTGGGCAGGAGCGTTTGGCTGACTTAAAGCAGAGGAAATGAACAAAATCCTGCGTTCTATCAAAGCTCCCTCTCCAGCATCCATCTTCATCGCTGCACGACTCTACACTGATTTCCTCATTTGAACTGAATCACAGGATGCATCAAGTTCACTCGAAACCTTTATACGCCTCCTCCCCGCTGCTCCCCCCGTTCCACCCCAATGTTTTTCTTTCTGAGGGGAATCATTTAACCTTAACATTCCTCCTGAGAGAAATCGAAGTATCATTTGGCCTGTTAAAATAAATACTCCCCGAGATGTTTTGTTGGCCGGTCGAACATGTGCTGCAGGGTTTACACAGCAGACGGCCCCGTCTTCTCGGAGCAGCAGGCTGCTTTATACAGCCAGCACCCATCAGCACCTCCAGGCCTGCCAGCCGTACCTGGCCGAGGGTTACAACGGTGACTGTTATCCCCATCTCTGCTGAGGTATCACTGTCTGCATCATTAGTGCGCTCGTTGTCGGCGTTACACGCTCAAGTCATTTAGGATGGAGCCTGAGTGTAGATGCATGCATGAAGTGGATTGAATTTTTACAAGATATCTGCATGTTCACATCTTTACAGCTCCACATTGAGGGCAAAAATCTGAGCTGGGACACTGTTGAACCCAAAGAACTCCGACGTACCACCCTCTGTTCATACAGCAGACTACACACGGCATCTTCATTATACTCCCAGGGAACAACCAGTCCTCCTGTGATGGAATAAAACTAAATGGTTCCAGGTCGGTTTAGTCTGTGGTAAACAACTCTACTCAGGAATATGCACCATGTGAGCAATTTATAAACCAAAGTAATTAAAACAGGATTTTTGTCCAGAGCCAGTCGATGAAACAGCACCACAAGATTTGCTACTACTGCAAGAAGTGTCTCAAAGCTGCTATGATCAATATTTTTTTCATAACGATTGATTAAATGATGCACAGCGGTCGTTCTTGTGAACCCAAGTAATTACTGGACTCATCAATTCGTTCAGCTCCACAGCAAACGTCTTTTAGTTTATGTTTTTGATGTTTACAGCACATAACGTTACACATTTATGTTTTCAGGCACAGACCAAAAGTCGGTTTTTGTCAGTAACGTGTGTGGATTGTGTGTGTGATGTCACTGAAGTGCCATTTTGAAGGTATAACTACAGTAAGCGGTGCATTAAACAATAATAAATAAAAAAGTTATCCAACCCATCAAACTGGAGAAGCAGAAGCAAACTGAGAGAACATCACACCAAGAAAAACTCAAGTGACATCTCTGAACACTGACCCATACAATCTGACAACAAAAATTGCTATGCCAACCTCGTACTTGGATATTACAAACTATCTCATTTACGGTATAACTGCGTATAATTGTGAACAGTTCAGACACTATAAATCCTTTGACGCCCACAAATATTTCACCAGTGCAGGGTGCAGGATTTGTTAACACTTCCACCCAGGCTGAGAATGTGTTACTGACTCTCTGTATTTCTTTCATATCGTATAAAAATCAAAAATATTACTTTATACTACTGATATTTCTGAGGTCTTCTGCTAAATTCAGTGTCATGTTTCTCTTAGTAGAACTCAAACTTAATACTTCAGCAGTTACAAAAATATGTGAACTGCATCATTAAGGCAGACGAGCGAAACATTACCTGGGAAACATCACGTTGATTCACTTTACACGAAGCTGAAATTAAAACAGAGTTATTTTAAATGTTCGCTGAATGTGTTGGTGTGTGTTACTGAGTTGTAAGAAATCATAAGTCATCTTTAAGAAGGAGCAGATGTTTAAGCAATAGGCTACATTTTATTTAACGTTATGTTAACAGAGCACAGCGAGTTAACTAACACGATGGATTGAAAAAGGAAAACAAGCAATGCTTTAACACTGATAAACAACTCACCACGTGTTCCAAAATGAGTGTAAAGAAGTAAAATGATGTAATCCCACTCTTTTTTCATACAATATAATTACTTAAGCATCATTAAATTTTTTACCGTCATGCTTTAACATGAAAGAAAGTGCAAAGACATTGCACCTCAAGAATGGTGTCATCCATTAAAGACCGATGACTTAAACTGATCTATCGATTATCAAATTAGTTGGCAATTAATTTAAATATGAAGAGTAATTGATTAATCCTCGCAGCTCTACATAGCCCACAGCTGCTTTTAGAAAAAGCACTCCTAAGTGACCAAAAAAAAAAAAAAAGTGACTGTAGCGCCCTCTAAACTCTATGGCAGGATTGCACCAACAAGGATTAATTCAACCTAAGATTAGCTCTTATCAGAATTTGGTGAGTATGAGTAAATGAGTATGAGTAAATCCAGAATTAAATTAAGCAAAGCTCTGCAGCACCGAGTATAAAAGAGAGGTGGGGTGGTGTTGGTGGTTGTTAGCATTGTTGTTAGCTAGCTATAAAGTTGCTAACTTATGGTACTCATGATGGCTCAGCAGAGAGGCTCAAAATTTTTCCTCCTTCGAAAAAAACTTGTTGGCTGAATTAATGGCATAATATTGCGAGTTGTGGTGGCCAAACAGGTCCCATCCACACTCTGGAAACATCTGTAAAATCTCAGGGCCACCAGGAGTTGGGGCATCAGTGGTGCAGCTGTGTTTCTGTCACTGTCTGTTTGACAGTTGGCCCGAGCTTCCTGTTGAGCTCCAAAACAGTTTCCTTGGTGAACCGGAATTGACAAAAATTCATCATCATCATAAAAGTCAACTGGGTCGAGTCTGTCTCAACTTCCTTGGAGGAATTTGATAATTTCTGCTGAATCCAGTCCAGTCTGGGTTTAAAGTAAAAACTAAATTTAATCTCTCTTTTAAGCTAGCTGTAAAGTTTGGTGCAACAGAGTTTATATTTAAACCAAGATTCAATCAGGTTTAAAAGTTAATCCTCGTTGGTACAATCCAGCCTTAAAGGGCTTTTATAAAGTTAAACGTGTTGAATCAATTCAGATCAAACATGAGAATGTAACTGTATTTATGGTCACACAAAATACCATCCTCAGCACTTCCTCATAAATCACAAATCCCCCTCTACAACATGTGTTTTTGTTAAACAGACAACAGGTCCTGGCCATACTGTGAAGCAAAGCAAACAAAGATAATGACAGGCGTGATCCACCTAGTAAATACCAGCACAAGCCAAAGACGGTCTGCAGCCAGCTCTGTCCTCTCTGATTAACAATTACTGAGCGAGCCAGACATTCCCACAGTATTACCTTTTTTATGTGCAGCAAAGAGATGATTCGCTATTGATTGTTGTCTGCCTGTTCTGCAGCCAGCCGAGGCAGCCCTGCTCGAAACTGCATTATTATGCAAACAGGGACTTCCCTCACTACAAGGTGACTACACCTCATAATTACTGTCTCTTCTGGAGACTCATACTGAAGCTTTGAAATCTGGTGATATCAATACATGAATGGCAGCTGGCTCAGATAATGGGGGCTTTAAGGATAATATATGGAGATATTATCTGTGTGAGTGAGTTCATTACTGCTCTGTGAGCACTGAACCATGTACGTGTGATGCCTGGCTGCCTCCCTGCCTGTCTGCACTTTAGGTTAAAGCAGAAAGAAAGAAGGTCAGGAGGTTTGGGTCAGGGTAAGGGCCAGTGTGGCCTCCTCTCCCCCGGCTCTACCACACCTGCCCTGGACTCAGATTTATAGAGCCCTGGGTGTTCACAAACAGCAGCTGGATCCTGCTGTCCACTCCCTCCCCCGCATCATTCCAGCCCAATAGCCAGAAAAAATGTTGGCACTGGACATTTCTGCAGACCATGATACCTTACATTTACATGTTAACATGTAACAAATATGCTAAAACCTTGCGTTTCAGCCATGCACAATCCCTGCTGAAAACACAGCCATGAGTTGCTAAAAAACACCCACATTTGGGGGCTAAAAAGCTGCAGGAAACAGCCACAGGTCCCAAAAAAAACACCCACATTTAGGGGCTAAAAACCCCCAAGAAACACAGCCATGGGACCCTAGAAAACATGCACGTTTCAGAGCTAAAACCGCTGGAAACACAGTCACGGATCTATAAGAAAGACCCACATTAGGGGGCTAAAATGCCACTGGAAACACTGCCACAGGTCCCTTTCATACATACCCACATTCGGGGGTCAAAAAGCTGCTAGAAACACAGCCACAAGTCCCTAAAAAAACACCCACAAGAAACACAGTCACGGGACCCCAGAAACATGCACATTTCAGAGCTAAAACCGCTGCAATAACAGCAACAGGTCCCTAAAAGAATACCCACACTTCAGGTCTAAAATCGCAGGAAACACAGCCATGGGACCCTAAGAAACACCCATGTTTGGGGGATATAAAGCCCTGATTAACACGCCATGAGTCCATAAAAAACACCACAGCAACAACTCGCTAAAAAACAACCAATTTTGTTGTTTGTTGGTCACAAACAGACCCTGCTGTAAAAGCAGTGATGTCTCTGTAAAAAAACAAGTGCTTTTTGTGGCACTATCCCTGCTGGAACAACAGTGACGGTTCACTAAAAAACATCCATGTTTGGTGCCTAAAAATCAGCTGAAAACACAGCAGTGACTCGCTAAATTGCAGCCAGTTTTGTTGTTTGTGGTCTAAAATGGTGGTTTGCAGCTTGGCAGGTGTCAGATCAGGGTTAACAAGCCATCCACCATCTGCTCCACCACCCGATAACAAAGTCAGTTTACATACTGCGTCACTTTAGAAACGTGGCTATACGTAGGAAACGTACAATGTAACGTATTCTTGTTTTGCAGAAACGTACAATGCCAACATTTTTCTGGTGACTGAGGTGCTCATTCAAGTATGATGAGCAGCAAACCCAAAACCGCTTTGGTCTGTGTCTTTCCTAGATCTATCGTTTGGACTCGACCACATCATCCATTCAAACTGAGCCTGTCTTTCTGACATGAACACAAAACCAAATCCCTGATGAGCTCCACTTTTAAGTGCACTCTCATCTTCTTTTATTCCCAAGACAGACAAAGGCTTTGTTGTAACCCTCAGGTCTGATCCACAGTGATCATGTTTGGGAGGAGTGTTGGATCAAAATGCACCGTGTCACCTTGGGTCCTTACTGTTTTCATTATTACAAGCAGCCATGTTGGCAGCAGAGCTCCATAAAACACAACAAGTCATTCATTCTGAATTACCCATGAAATTTCAGCTCGATTAAAGTAAACAACTTCACTCGATGACTATTGTAGAAAGACTGCAAGGCCAGGCTCCATCCAGTAAAACTCCACAGAGAAAGTCAAATTTTCCGTTTGACACGGCATGGAATTTTGTGGAAAGAAAAGCCACCTTATCTCTGTTCGAAGACGTCCACATACATCTGACTCTGAGGAATAGTATGCAGTCTGGGACAAGAAACTGAGTGAGGTCATGGTTAACACTTTAGGTACATCATCTCCGTTCTTTCATCCTGAAGCCTCGGCAGTGACTTCAGTGACATCAGTCCACGTCCAGAGCTCAGCGGAGTGGGAATACTGTGGAAACAGTGGCGACACTGTTGCTGCTTCAAGTGGGTAGAGAGATATTCTGGTCCAGAGAGACAGGAAAGGAGAGAGGGCTCTGTTGTGCAGAAGCCTGGAGAGTGGGGAGATATCCAGAAATGAGCTACCGTAACCTTCACACGTTTGTAGTGCGTCCAACAGAATGGTGCCGTTATTATCACAGAGGAGGGATCGGGCAGTCGAGGATCTGCTGCTGTGGTTTCTGTGAAGAAACGCCATGAAAGACAAAGATGCCAGACCAAGATTCAACGAGGGCTGCAACTAAAAATAATTTCCATTATCGTTAATTATCCACTCGTATATGTAGGGCCAGGCAACTGATCAAATTTTGTTTTCAACTATAACTGTGGTTTCCAACAATTATGAAAACAAGATAATCAGAATAAAATAATTATTGGGCTGCATTTCATTTTGCATTGATGCTCTTATTTTGGTGTGTGTCATAAATCCAGCTCACCTCTTCTCCATAGATTTAGTGACTTCACTTTATTTCAAAGACCATCAGGGAGAAAGCAAAAAATTATGATATTTGTGATTTATGATATTGTAATTTATTTCCATGCACGCTGCTAAGAGAAATCACTCTTCATACTGCGATATATTTATGTAGCCTATTACATATAATATTTATCTTTTTACATTTTTTAAATTTGCTTTTCAATTGAATTCTACGGTTAAACTTAGATAAATGCATGATGTTTCCAGAGTCAATGAGTAATCATGTTAAATAAATGTGTTCTTAATATTGACCAAAACAACTGATCATTTTTGCCATGATTAAGGAGCCCTACTTGCAGGGCACATATGCTGTTTACAGTAACAGTAAAAAAAACCCAATGAATATAGATAAAATGTAGTATTATTACTTAAAACTCTGAGTAATTGTTCCAATAATGGTCCTTCCCTTCAGACAGAGACAGACAAAAGCAGGTGTCTCATTTCTCGCCGCTGACCGTTGAATTTACCACCTGACATGACGACAGTCACTCCGAGATTTTATCAGCTGTATCTTGTTAGCTGATTGAGCTAACGTTAGCTCTACAAGTTGGTTGGAAAAACTGTCTCCTGCAGACTTTTAATGTGTCCAGCTGACTTAAATATTCACGTAATGACTACATATGTGACATCATGCTAGAAGACTGAACCTCATCACCAGCTGTGGGACCATGTGGAAGACAAGCTGCTAATTGAAGACATGGCATTGTTGTCTTGTAGCCTACAGCAGTGTACAGTTAGTTTGTCCAAGGATTAAATGTTGGTAAGAAAAAGTTTTGTTTCTGTCTAACACAACTAGTGTTGCACGGTATACTGGTACTAAAATAGTACCGCGGTACTAGAGTATTCCAAACGGTACTATACTGCATTTGGAAAATACTGGTACTTTGAAATTGATTCAATTCATTAATTTAGTTAATTTATTTTACTCATTTATGCACACAAACGCCTTTCTTGTTCCTATTGGAGCACAGATTGCGCAAGTGGTGTGTATGACAACACCTGTATCAACATTCGCAGCTGGCGCACGTGAAAAAAGACAAGAGAAAGTCTGCCTCGCAAAGGGAGACAACACGAGACAACACAAACTTGGTGGGACATTTGAGTTACCAAACCGTGACGTCCGTACTGAGGTACTTACCGAACCATGATTTTTTTGGTACCGTTACACCCCTACTATTTATTGTTCTAAAGGTTTGAATCCAAAAGGACTTTTCCTTAGGAAAAGTACTGAAGAGTATCGAAAAGTATCGAAATTCATATTGTGAATCAAAGATTTTGGTATCGTGACAACACTAAACACAACACTAGATGTCTGCTCAGCTTAACGTACATAAACTAGAAGGGCATTTGGAAAGCGCCTCCATCAAGGCTAAATGCTACAGCGATAGAACAGTGACACTAAGTTTTGGCATTGCGAATTAAATTTGCCATTAAAAAATGAAACACTGGCACTAAAAAAAATAACGTAAAAATTGAACACAGGCATTAAAATTATAATTTTCTAAAATCTTGATATATTTTGCATTCTGATGTGTTTTCCAAACAACTTTCACATTTTTTTATTCATGTGACTCTTTTTACCACGCACCAAAAAAGTGGCAAAAGCTGGCACTAAAAGAATGAGACAGAATTTTTTATTTATTTAATTAATTTTTTAAAATAAAATTAATCTTTATATATTAAGTACTAGTATTAAACATGGTAGCATAACGCTTATTTTATTTCTATTTTAATGCACATTTAATTTCTACTGTATTTTATTTATTGCTCTATATTTACACTCTTTCTTTCATACTCCTTTTCTTACTTCTTATAATTCTCTATTCTTTACATCGGAGCAACTGTAACGAATCATAATTTCCCCTCAGGGATCAAGAAGTATTTCTGATTCTGAGATAAATAAATAAAATGACACTAAAAAAGAGTGACATGAGGAGAAAAATATCAAAATATATATATTTTTTAAAGATAGTGTTTAATGCCCGTGTTCTTTAATGCCATATTTTAATATCAATCCCATGACTTATTGTCACTGGAGTGGCTACTTAAAATGCTCTATCTTGCAATGAAAATGAAAATAATTTGTGTATTCGCACCATTACTTTGATCTGCTTGAAAATCTAATGAGTTCTTTCTTGGCCTGTGCTGCACCCCTCCACCAAGTTTCATAAAAATCGGGCCTGAAGTTTTTCTGTAATCCTGCTGACAAACCAACCAAACCGCAAAAATAACCTCCTGAACAAAGGTAATAATCATAATGCTAATGTTAAACCTTTGAAGTGACGATCAGTTACTACCGAAAACAGTAAGCTAGTTAGCCAAACATGCTAACGATTGCAATTGATGTTAGAGCAGATTAACACTGTTTGTCATTTTGGAAAGTCCTCCTCCAAAGTCCTTCAAACTATTTAATTGCAGAGTATCACTGATACTACAGCCTCGTACACACCACTACAGCATGTAGAGAAACCCGAAGCTTGACAGGACATAACTTTAATAATTTGGCACGATGACCCAAAAATCTAAATTCTTCCTTTCTCCTCTTCAACTGGCCAAAGACAAATTCCTGGTGCTCAAAAACTAATTAGAGAGTCGTAGCTGGAGGCCAACAGGCAGACGAAATTATTAAACAGCATGCATTTTATGTAACTACACACATATTAAACGTGAAGACCTATCTCTAGATCTGAAGTTACTGCTTATTAAAAGACGTATCATGTGTCATGGGGCAAATCAAATTTCATAAATTCTACCTCGTTTCTGTAGATACAGCTTCAGCAGCATCGCCGAGGGCCAGACTGTTTAAAAAGGGCCCAATATCTGCAAAAAGATCCAGTCTGGGTTTAAGAATATCTGAGGAGCCAAACCACACAACCACAACACCATCCCTCCTTACATACCACAATCCCTCTGGTTTAGAGCTTTAGGACTTTGGGAGTTATGAGACGAAGGTTTCAGGCTTAAGGAGTGCAGATATTGAGATGTCTCTCTTAGAGGAGACGGTGGGAAAGATGCCTCACACACACACACACACACACACACACACACACACGGACAGACCCATTGAAGTAAAGTGGTGGAATATAACTTCATTCTTTTGATCAATTACTGTCACAAATTTAAGATGTCTGTACTTTACTTGATTATTTCTGACTTTAGAGGGAAATATTATGTTTTTCTCCACCATAATTATTGGAAAACTACAGTTATTAGGTTCTTAGCAGATTAAGATATTACATAATAAACTCTGATCTTGTTAACACTGATGAGGGCAATGCTCCTGCATAATGACTACTTCTACTTTTGATACTTTAAGTGCATTTTACAGATAATACTTCTGTCACTTTTCTCAAGTAAAGTTTTTAATGCAGGACTTTACTCTATGAGAGTATTTTTTAAGTATTTTATTGTGACTTTCACTTAAGGGAAGGATCTGAAAACGTCTTCCACCACTGAAAAAAGTGTATTTTCATTAAGACATTTAGAAAACAGTTAAAGTTTAATAAACTTGAAACGTACATGCAGTAGAGTGCAGATCTCCGTCAGGCGACCACCCAAGCTGATCGCGGCCAATCTAGAAAATTCCAGCAGACATTCTGTGGTGTGTGTCAGAAAAAAACATGACTCTATTTTTGACTGATCGGCTGCGCGTTGCACAGAGCAGATACAGTTCTCCTGCTAACAGGAACTGTATGTGGAATATAGATACAGTCTAATTAAAACTGTTTGTTTTGTTTCATGGGGTGCTTTGTAAACTAAACTAAACTAAACTAAACACAGCCACAAATCTTTGATCCATGACCCATGGACTTTTGAAGGTATTAACTTTGTCTGTAGGCTACAGCACAACAAAGCAGGAAATAACAACAATAAACACAATTAAAATAAACAAAACAAGACCAAAAAAAACCATTAAGCTTCATAGCCTGGTTTCATAGCCTGCTTTCTTAATTATGGTAGAGGCACAAATATCAAGGAAAATGACCAAATCAACAAAATCTGCAAGTCTACAAATCAGGCAGGCAAAACGCTTCACTTCTAAAATGGCATGTCACAACTGCGCCCAATGAAATTGTTCCTCCTGGCTCCCTTACAGTGAAGATGGCAGTAAAGATAACAAAAACAACTGATTCATTATTAATTTCACATCGTGCCTAACTAAAGTAAATTAGAACATGTGTGGAATTAATCTGCAGATGCTCTAAACTTTTCTACGGATGTCAGTTTTTGAGCCACGCTGAAGCCAAAATGTGACCCGGAACAGACGGTAAGGCTTCATATCCATATCCAAAAAACTTACGGCCCCCACTGGCCGGTTAAGAGAAATGAGGAGTCAGCTGTCAGTGACAGAATAAATGAGTCAGTGATTTTTTTTTTAACAATTTTGAATCACCACAACCACGAGAGCTTCTTGTCCATACACTTAAAAATGTGCACACAAAGTATCAGGCTGATTGGTCCAGTCGTCTGTGAATTAGCTGCTGACAGACAGATACACACGACCAAAGCACACACTCCACTAGCGGAGATAATAATTGTAGCTCTGAGTGCTGAAATAATCAGTCCATTCAGTGATATGTAAATCAACTGAAATTAACTGACAATATTTTAATAACAAAATAAATAAGCAATAAATCAACCTGTATATTCACTTGTTCAATCATATAAACTGAAACAATTTTCTTGGGAAACTGAATTTTGGACTGCTGGTCAGAGAGAATTTGGAGACTTCACTTCGACTTGACAGCTAGAATAATTCTTTTTTCGTAACCATCCAATTAAGGTTCTCCTTCAACATGGGTGGCCAAAAGATTTTGTGGTAGGAATCATCAGAGGCCCACCAATACAATTTTGTCATGATACAATATTATTGCGATAAATAATGAATGCAGTGCAATATGCAGAGTATTGTGATAACACATACTGCAATATATTTTGACATGCTTTTGTAACTGCAAATTAAGTAAAAACTTTGTCAATATCTTTTCATCTAATAAGATAATGTTTTCCATCTGTTCATCTCACTTCATTTTGTCACAGCTCAAGTTTCTTAGGTTATGTTTTTTATTTCATTCATTCATTCATGTTTTTTCCTGTTTTACTTTCAAACACATCTCCTCTCATTTCAGATCTCTTCACTTCCTGCCCCTGTGTGTTTTCCCTCCCTTCTGATGACTTCACCTGTGTCTGATTGTCTGTCCTGCCCTGATCAGCCTCACCTGTGTCTCATTATCCTTCCCCTCACCAGAGTATTTAGAGGCCGTTTACACGTTGCCGGCTATTTTCATAAACGGACATTTCACCGTCTCCGTTTTCAAAAAGATCTTCGTTTACACTGACCCGTGTATATATACACAAGAGCATGCCAAACCTGTAGGTGGCAGTGTAACGAGAAGCTCAAGCCTTCCATGTATCCATTGTCACCATAGCAACATAGGTCGCACTTTTGACATAGGCGCAAGTTCCGGCACATACTGTGACGTCGGCTGCCTATAACTCTGTTTATCTCCGTTTATCTCAGTTTACATGCAAACGCGCAACCGGAGTTTTCCAAAATCTCCACTCTGGCCGGAGTTTTTAGAAAGACTCGTTTTCAGAGGAGAAATCTCCGTTTGCGTGTAAACGAAGGGCACAAACGAAGGAAGATGTCTCCGTTTATCAAAATCACCGTGTACGTGTAAACGGGCTCTTAGTATTAGTGTGTCTTGTTTTCTCTCAGTGCCAGTTCATCTTAGCTCCTTGTGTGTCTAGTGTTCCAGCCTTTTGTGTCCTTTTTTTGTTTTTTTGGATTTAGCCTGTTGATTGACTCTGACTCTGCTCTGCCTCATCCCTGTTGGATTTGTTTGCCTCCACCAAACCCAACGTTTGACCAGTAAATACTATTATTAGTTATTTTACCTGAACTGCCTCCGGAGTCGTGTGTTTGAGTCCACTCTCACCTGGTTCACCTGTTGTTACACATTTTTATGGCAGCAACATGTATCTAGTGGACTGAAAAGGCAAGTGATTTCATGACTTTATCGGGCTACCAAAAGATTAATTTGTTTTTGCAATATTGATGATTTAAATGACCAAAAAAAAAATCAATACTTGGCATCCATGTATTGATACAATATCGCCACACAAGGGGCGTCGGTAGCGTAGTGGATAGTGCCGGCGCCTCATGTATAGAGGTGATGCCTCACTGCAGCGGTTGCAGGCTCAACTCTGGCTTGCAACCCTCTGCTGCATGTCGTCCCCACACTCTCTCTGTCTCCCCATTTCACACTGTCCTGTATATTAAAGGCAAAAAGTCCAAAAAATAATCTTTAAATAAATAAATAAATAAATATCGCCACGCAAAATATTGCAATATTGTATAGTTGTCTTTAATTCTGTCAAAATAAAACTCCTCTGTCACATTCATGTTTTTAACTGGGGGGACAAATGCGCATGTTTTAAATATTAAGGGTGATATGTCTCCTGGGTGCTCCCCAAAATCTTCGCCTATAAATTCAATAATGGAAATACTTGCTAACAGCAGCCCAAATGCTTCCTCTCCTTAATAATAAAATGTGATGCCCAAGAGATCTTAAGTGCAAAGAGTTTGTTCAGGAGGTAAAAACGAAACAATGACATTATCTGAAAACCTGTAAAAAGAAGTGACAAAATGGAGCCTCCCAACTGTTGCAGCCGTATGTTGTGAGGAACAGAATTTCTCAGTCCACGTCACCACATTTTGTTCTTAGCAGTGGGGAGCATGTATAAATATCTCCTGCCCACCTTACTTATGGGTTTTTGTTCTCTCTCACACACACACACACACACACACACACACACACACACACACATATGCAGATACACAGGGGCCGTGTTGTGCTGCCGGTCTGGGGCTCTAAACATTGCTGGTGTGTGATGGCACACGCAGAGCCAGCTCTTCAGAGGGATCCTCCGCTTTATCGCCCCGGCCAGCCGGCAGCTGAGTACACAGTTGCTGTCCAGAGACGGGTCTGTCTGCGGTGGTGGTGGGCAGCTACACAGACCCCGCTGCCACGCACGCAAAACAGGTGCATCAAAGGATGCCAGAGGAAGGAGGGATCAGGGAGAAATGACAGGTAGAGTGGGGGAGGTGTCAGTTTTTTGAGGCATGACGAATACCTCTCCCTACCTCCACCCCTCCCTCTCGACGTCTTCACTCCAACTACATCATCACTCTCCTTTCTGATTTGCTCGAGTGCTTCACCGTGCCCACCCCCCCTCCTCCTTCTCTACCTCACCTCCCTCCATTGTTTCACCAGCTTTTAATAAACTAAAGGGCAGATTCCTGACTGGAGCGGAGTGGGGGGGGGGGGCAGACCCACAGACCTGTCCTCCAGCCACACACACACACACACATACAGTATACACACTCACACAGTTTGGCATGCAGAGTGCCAAGCTCTTCCACTGTCTACTGACGCCAGCTCCTGAAACACACACACAAACTTACTCTTTCCTCTCACACTCACACACACACTCACCCTCTCTTACCCTCCCCACGCGCCAACCTCCTAAAAGCTAAGCTCCTCACTAAATATATCCCCCCCAGTAAAGATAAGACAAACAGTGTGGATTTGAGAGCAGCGTGCAGCCAATGACAGGCAGCCATGTGAGCCCGAGCTAAGCTTGTGTTAGCTTTACAATTGCGGCTTCTCAGAAACAATGGAGAGACAAAGACAGAGAGGGAAGACAGAGGACATGTATGAAGGAGTATTCTCCAGTTTCTTTTCTGATGAACACTCTAAGAGTGTGTGTGATAGAAACCACAACCTTGCTGGGTCAACACACACATGCACCTCAAATAATAAACCTGTTCTCTCCATCCTCAGCAGAAAGAAAGAGTGGGAACGTAGCGAGCTGCAGGCTACAACCAGTGCATGAAACTAGATCAATCCTCCATTCAGCTCCAAGCCTGAGGCGCCTTCGAAAAAGAGCGAGCGAAGGAGTCGTGGGCGTGTTTGTTTTATCACGTTGGACCGGGTTTCTGCGGGGCAGCAGAGATCTGTCACATGCTTGTCTGGCAGGGCTGGCGTTAAGGATCTTCTCGATGGCCTGCGGTTCGTGCGGAGCATCCATTTGTCAGAAGCACATTCCTGCGGCGGTGAGACATTGTGAACTGCCTATCGAAGCTTCAACACTGTCCAAATAAATACACTCACAATGGGCCCCTGTGTGTGTGTGCGTCTGCATGTGTGAGAATATGAAACATGAGAGTGCAGACACAAACCCGACCGTGCGCTGCTCTGCCAGAGCATTGCTGTCTCTCCGCACCTGGCTGAATGTGCGATGTTTCAAACACACCTCCTACTCCTCTTCCTCGCCTTCTCCAAACAGTCCAAAGGTGACTTTTAGTTTGAGGTGAGGATGCGGACTCAATCGGCGCGGGTGAAAAAGCGCAGACGTTTTCTTGCCGAACAAACTGTTTTTCATCTGGTGTCACTGGAAGTGAGGAGGGATGTCTGGAGGGATGTTTGCATCACAGTCTCAATCTCTCTTTTTCTCCCTCCTGTGTCAGGCTCTCTGTCACTCTCACCTCCTCCAGCCCTCTTTCTCCTCTCTCCCCCTCTCGCACATCTCAGTTTCATTCTGTTTCTCCTATTTATCGTGTCCTTCTCTGGCACTGCCTGTCCTGTGAAGAGTTCACTGTTCCTGTCTCATTCTCAGATGTTTTCCTTCCCTTTCCTTTCCCCCTCTCATTATCCCCGTCTTTTGTAGTCACCTCATTTTTCATTTAAACACCTTCTCCCTTTCTCGTTCTCACACACCTCTCCTTCTCAGTGAGATGGAAGTGGTAGCACGTCTCCTCCTCCTCCTACCTACCACAGAGTCTATTATATCTGTCATCATCTCCTTCCAGCATAAGCCAGCAGCCTCAGGGTCCAGCAGAACGGGCCAAGTCAATCACACACTCACGGACATAAACGCACGCACCTGTAAAACACATATCCATCCACATCCGAAGTTATTCACACCCCGGTTAACCTCGCGCTCCGGCACACACACTCCCTACAAGCTCCGCGAGCTCCGCTGTCCTTCCAGCCCCGCTGTCAGTGCCTGATTAGCGAATCCGCCGGCGCCAACACAAACATGTTTCCTCCTATTACACATCATGTCACGCTGGTTCCTAATCACAACCACTTGTGGTTTCTGGTCACATGCGGAGCAGAAAATACCTGCAATAAAAGAGGAATGTGCACCTGAGCTTAGGGATGTGCAGGAGAGGGAAAGTGAGCAGAAGTTGAAGTCAGACTCTGCAGGAGTGTGTCCGTGTATCATGCATGAATAGCTGAAAATGCATAAAGGAACATGCAACACATTATTTCATCCAGAATGTAGTTTATAGCAAATTCTTGTACAGCTAAGGGACTAGAATATATCTTCAGCATATTAAAAGAAAGACAAGATGTTCCTGTAGCTCTAAGTGTTGGTTGAATGGTTGTCTTACCTTCAGTGCACGGCAGCAGGAAGACAGCAGATATCCAGAGAGACGCTGAGATCCTGCACGCAACACTGGATTTGTTGTTCAACTATTGTTTCCCAGCCAGCTCTTCTCTCCTGTTTCTACCTCTCTCACACACACCGATTGTCTGAGCGCTATTCTCTCCTCCCTCTGTCTCACTGTCTCTCCCACCTCCTCTCTCCTTCCCTCTCCTTCTTCTCTGTCCCACAGTCACACTGCCTCACTTCTTCTTTCACAGGGAAATCACCAGAAAGAGGGAGCAGCCTGGATGCTCTGCCTGTGAGGACGGTCGTCACATGTGGATCGTGACACAGCAATCGTATATCATACGCCCTTTCTCTCTGTCTCTCTCCTTCTCTGTCTCACACACACACACACACCAGCTGACGCACCGACACGCTCCACAGCGGCAAATGGGAATTCCAGCCCTGGACGGCTCTGCTGGCCCCATCAGGCGAGAGCTGACCAAAAGCTGCAACCAGTTTTTACGAGGTCGGGGTTATAAAACTGTTAGCAGATTTAGTTTATTTAAAAACAACTGGCCCTTGTGGCCTTCCTCTTCACGCGCTTTCTCCTACCATGACATGCGGGGTGGGGGTGTGTGCAGGTGGGGTGGGTGAGGGGGGAGGAAGCGAGTTAAATAACTCACCTCAGCGATGATCTTCTCCTGATGGGAGCATCTGGGCTGTAAGTACAGTTAATGCAGCTCAGATTGTCCTCCACCTGCAGGCACAAAGCATGTTCAGCTTCACTCATAATGAAAACATTCAGAATAATACCCAGATGAAAAGTCATTTCTCAAACACTAAATATGAATTTGAAAGAAAAAAAAGCATTCATCACTCACTTTTTAAAAACGTACAGGACCCAGTGGGTCAACTGTTAGTACGAGTCACTCTGAGGATACCTAACTCTGGATTATTTGTCTTCATCTGTAAACAATTACATGCTGTGGCTGTATGTGTGGAAGCGATGAAAACAACAGCGATGGAGCCCAGCGCAGCGTAGATCCAAACTGTAACGACCTCATTCATCTCTCTCACATGGCTCAACATGAACGGCCCAATCCCAGTTCTCCCCCTTGGCCCTACCGCTCCGTTTGAGTGCTGCTGCGTAAGGCTGGGTGTCCCGTTTCTTCTGTGGGTTAGTGGTCATTGAGCCCTCCAGGTGGCCCTCATAATGGAGTCTTTTTAGATGCAAACATGGCTGCTACCGGTGCAGGAAAGAAGCCAATAAATGCAAGTTTATCTTTGCAAATAATCATGCACAAATGTCACAATCCGTTGGGATATCTTAGTTTAATGTTTGATGCAAAGGAACATGTAATTTGACTGCTATAACATGCATTTCAGAAAAATCACTAAGGCGTAAAACAGCCCTGTCAGATGTTTCAACTGTTGATCCATTACTTTTCGTAAGCTAATGCTATTTTAACCGTTTATCAGTTACATTTAGCTAACTGTTTCAACCATTATCTATTACTTTTATCTAACAAATGCTATTTTAACTGCTTATCAGTTACATTTAGCTAACTGTTTCAACCATTATTTATTACTTTTAGCTCATGAATGCTATTTTAACAACTTATCAGTTACATTTAGCTAACTGTTTCAACCATTATCTATTACTTTTAGCTAAGGAATGCTAGTTTAACCGCTTATCAGTTACATTCAGCTAACTGTTTCAACCATTATCTATTACTTTTAGCTAAGGAATGCTAGTTTAACCGCTTATCAGTTACATTCAGCTAACTGTTTCAACCATTATCTATTACTTTTAGCTAAGGAATGCTAGTTTAACCGCTTATCAGTTACATTCAGCTAACTGTTTCAACCATTATCTATTACTTTTAGCTAAGGAATGCTAGTTTAACCGCTTATCAGTTACATTTAGCTAACTGTTTCAACCATTATCTATTACTTTTAGCTAATGAATGCTATTTTAACCGCTTATAGTTACATTTAGCTAACTGTTTCAACCATTCTATTACTTTTAGCTAACGAATGCTAGTTTAACCGCTTATCAGTTACTTTTAGCTAACTAATGCTATTCAAGCCGCTTATCAGTTACTTTTAGCTAACTGATTCCACCATTATCTATTATTTTTAACTAACGAATGCTAGTTTAACTGCGTATCAGTTACTTTTAGCTAACTAATGCTATTTAAGCCACTTATCAGTTACTTTTAGCTAACTGTTTCCACCATTATCTACTACTTTTAGCTAGCTAATGGTATTCTAACCACTTATTGGTTACTTTTTAACTAACTTATGCTATTTCAACTGTATATCAGCTACTTTAAGCTAGCTGTTTCAACCATTATCCATTACTAATAGTTATCTACTAATTGAGTTCCCACACATTTTCATGGACAAAATTTCAAAACTTTTTCATGACTTGTTTAAGATCAATCAAAGACCAAAGATTTTTTTTTTCTTGGCCAGCATTTTTTAAACAGATTAGATTCAAACTATTTAAATATAATTTAAGCTAGCGGGCATACATGAAGGGAAAAACGAAACATGGGGAGAAAATGAAGAAACATGCGTGATGGTAAACAAATCATTGTCACACATTGACCCAAATTAGAGCAATGTTACCTTGACAGCTTCAGAAAATAAATTTGCTGGTATGTTACGTTACGTTACGTTATGTTACATTAACAGTTTCATTTCACACAACAAAGTTTCATGACTTCCAAACTTTCAATGATTTTTTACTAATTCCGCGACTTTTCCAGGCCTGGAAATTGTGATTTTGAAACCCCATGACTTTTCCACGTTTTCAATGACCGTGGCCATTGTTGCCATCATGATGACACAATGAGTGGCGTCCTATTTGCTAGGTTAAGATTTCAAACCCTATACCTTGTGGCGTAGGGCCAAAGGGGAGAGTTGAGACTGGTTTGAAGACAGACACCCTGAGGACAGAACAGGGGACAAACTGCGATGCATATAATGCTAATAATGACGGAGGCATAGCTGTTACCCTGAGACAATGGGCGATCATAGCTTCTCTGAGACTTATGCACAACTGCTGCCAAATTATTGCGGTGCATTACGACAGCCACTTTACTTTGTTTCTGGATTATAATCTGTTTTGTTGTTGTTTTTTACCAAAATGAGCAGCGTGATATCAAAAACTGTCTGACGGTGAAGGTATAATCATCTAATTGGAGCGTGAAGAGAATCCAGAGGGAAAGAAGAACACGCCACCAGACAAATAAGTCAGTCACATCATCTCGTGCCTCAGTACCGAGGATGCATTCTTTCAACATGCCTCACACAGACAGAGGAGGGGGAACAGGTTGGGGAGGGCACAACATGACAAACTAATGTATTTTTTACAGCCTGATTAAATAAGACTGGTCAAACAGTGTGGGAATAACAACGAGTGCTATGCCAAGATAGGTGAAAAAGAATAATACAAGCTGTGTGAGGCTGACAGCATATGTTCAGATACTCATTGTATCACACACACATATACACACACGTCCTGGTATGCAGTCAGAAACTCTCGGGGGAAATAAGGGGAGCAGGCACCATACTAAGTAGAGCTTAGTGGGTCAAAAGTTTAAGAAGCACAATTACCTGAAAGACCTCGGCTGACCCCCAAATTTCTCACCTTCTGTTCCCTCTCACACACACACACACACACACACACACCTTCGACAGAGGCGATTTACAGCCGACAGCAGGAGAGGGTGAAAACTTATCCACCAGCAACAGGCTCCTGGAGAGAAAGAGAGTGAGAGACCCACGTAAGCACGGTTTGTATTTTGATTACACTTTCAGGCATTGTAAATGATCACCACTGTGAACAGTGTCAAATTAAATGGTCATAACTCACCTGGACAGAATCTGACCGCCTCTCCTTGGCTTACTCAGCTTGTGTCCACGTGAGAGGTGGTGACAGGGAGTAAATGGCTTCAGATAATGTATCATAATATCACATTAAGAAAACGGTCAGCGGAGCCAAATGTGAATCCCATATGCCGCGGGAGGAGGGTGGGGTTAGAGGCAGAGATCGGGGGGAAAAAGCCAGGAGACGGAAGATATATTGAGCAAAAGGAGGGGATCCAGTGAGATGACATACCACCACTAAAGCTGCTTTCTGACAACTTGTAAAAATGCTTTCACTTTCTGTAGCAATAGAAGGTAAATGGACAGTAATAAAAAGCAAAGTAATGTTGTTCCTATGTGACGGCTGCTGAAAGGTTTTTAAAGGAACACTTCAACTCCCAAATGACCATTTGTGAATAGATTTCTTACCCTGTGTTACAATGAATTTGTGAAGTGCTCTTTGTTATTCCTGCATGCCTCCACGGTGAACGATGAATCTAAAAATGGATGAAATTCTTGATGAATTGAAGTCATAGGGGTCCACGTTTAACAACAGCAAAACTACGTCAAAACATCCGAATACAAACTCAGACAACTCATGCAGTGTAAGTCTCATTTATCAAGTCGTATGCTCTGCCCTTTACGATGGGGAACTGGCCTGCTCTGTTCAAAGCCAGACTCAACTGACAAAAACAGTAATTCTATCTTGCTGAAAACAGGAGCTGCCGGTCTACCACTGAATCGATTGGTTAGTTTGTGTTATTTTGTGACTTTGATTTTTAACACTTAACACAGAGTATATCTCGTCAATGGTGAGGAGGCATTCTGTCGTAAATGACGGAAAATCTCGGCGATGGCAGGGATAGTGTTAAAAGGGTTCAGATTCACCAAAGTTACAACTACCAAATGAGGCAGCAGTAGACCAGCAAATCCCGTGTTCAGCGAGTTAAATTAACTGTTTTTGTCAACGGAGTCTGGCTTTGAAGAGAGCATCAATTTGTTTCAATTTTAGTTCAGTTCCCCGTCATAAAGGGCTGTCTGTTTGAGAAGTACTGTGCATATGACTGGATAACACTTCGATTATACTGTGCGAGTTGTGTGAGAGTTTGGGAACAGATGTTTTGATATAGATTTGCTGTTGTTAAATGCGAAGACTTTCATTAATCAGGAATTTTCTGAGTTTTTGGATTCTTCGTTCATCTCAGATGCATGCTAGAAAAACGAGGTTTTCTTCATGTATTCAACGTAACAAGGAATTTGACAGGTGAATGGTCATTTTGGGGAGTGAGGTATTCCTTTAAAAACCCTTTACTTCCAAATTTCAACCTGGATACAAGCCCATCCTGGTGATGTGTCACCGCCTGGTCAGGACTTTGGACCCTGTGGCTGTTCCCACTCGTGATGAGGACGCAGGTCAGGTTACAAACCAGCGTATAAGCCAATGACTAAAAGGAGTGTGATGTGGCAGTTGTCCCTGTCTTGATCATGTCCCACCTTGGCTGTAGGCAGTCTGACATGCTGTCCCCATGAGCACCAGCAACTGAGATGTGACTGAACCTGACGTGACAGGGGCCTCATCAGAACGGGATTAGCAGGGCAGGGTCACATCACAGCCGGCCTATGGGCATGGGGTCCTAACACATAGTATTGTGGCTGCTACAATACTAAAACTCTGGTCCCTGACCCAAAGAGTCAAACATCTCTGTTAGTTTTTACCCAATGCTGGTTTCAATTTTCAATCAATCAATTTTATTTATAAAGCCCAGTATCACAAATCACAATTTGCCTCACAGAGCTTTACAACAAAGTTTTTACCAAAGTTGGTGCGCACTCCTGTGATCTTGATGGTTTGCTATAAGGTGGTGATAAAACTCAGTCCAAGCTGTCTTGAGTCAGTCTTCTTCTTGTGTTGACGTTCTAATAAAATCAAAAAATGTTTAATATTATTGTAAGTTTTTAGTCTTGGCTCATGCATTAAGTTCAAGGGTATGAGCACTGTCAACAACCAATAGCTGCGCTCTTTTCAGCACCAAACAGGAAGCAGCAAACCAGGTGGACAGTAAACACTGAGGAGACTCCAGGGAAGCGCAAGAACATGAACAAGTCTTAGTTCTCTTGTACTGTGAAAAACGAGGAGAAACTGCTGGAGTAAACAAGAGTTGGTGTTATATTCAGCATTTATCTGATCCACCAAGCAGCACTTATTTTAGTGGGAAATCTTCATTTTGAAACAGTTCACCTCTCGTTTGCTCCTCCTACTAAAATATCTCAGCTCTCCAACGGAGGTCGGTCGCAAGTTAAGGTGACAAAATCCAAAATGTAAAGGTTGTACAAATACAGTTTATGAAATACTTTATGGATTATACAGATGCCAAACTGACAATACTGTCAACACATGACGCCGTTTATCTTGTGTTTCTAGAGTTATGTGTTTTTGCGGAAATGTAAGGAATTGTAAATATGTCACATTTCTTAAACAGAGTTTGGTTTTGTATTTCCCATCTGGAGCAGGATGGGAAATTATATCAAAAGGAATCCAGTTGGAGTTGTGCAAACTGTGACCCGCCAGATCCCCAGTCTTTGCAAAATTTGACGTCTGTGACTAAAACCTCACACTGTCTTTAGATGTGAGAATGTCTCAGACTTATAAAAGTGATTTCGAAGTCTTCAGTGTATGGTAGGCATAAAGCTCTCTGTTCTCTCCTCCAGTGCAGAAAAGTCTATTTCAAGCCGGTTCATATTATCTGCGAGAGGCACAAAGCTGTGGACTGACTGATGGTGCACAGACATATTCAGTCTTCATTTGGATGATTGATTCCCAGTCTTATTTTAAGCTACATGAAAAAAATGGAAGGGGGCTATAATTTTGGGAGATTTATGTGGACCGGTGTGCGACACAAAAACAGGCGTGTTTGCCTCAAAAACGGTTTCCGCTGGGAGCCAAAAGTCTGACCAAAAAAACAAAGTCCCATAGTTGTAATTTATAGCCAGTGTAGAATAACTTTTTCTTTTCTTGACCAGGTAGAGTAATGTCACAACAGCTGCCAAAGACAACTGACGTTTGATGAGTGTACCAGGTCTGGTTCTGGAGTTCAGGGGGAAACACAGTTAGCCAGTACAAGTGCTCAGAATCAGGGGATAATGTCTCGTACAGGAATAAAACACCGGTATCAAAGAGAGAGTGCATTTCTCAGACGGCGCAGTGAGTGCAGACCACAGTGTAGGTAATGATCTTAACACTCATTTACACACAAATAGCCATGTGCATGATATTGCATGTGGGACGGGAACAGCAGCCCTGGGTGGGGGAGGGGTGGGCAGGGGGGTTCATGGAGAAAAGAAAGGGACAAAAGAGAGAAAGTGAAAAATTCTGAGACAGAGATAGAGGGAGATATGGAATAATGACAGAGCAGCTAAGTGTTTCCCCATGTGCACCTGGGGCAGTGGCTGACCCTGTAAAGCGGGGTCTAAGCCTTAGCTCTCTCCCTCTCCACCCCCCTCGCTCTGTGCCAATGCCCATAGGCACTGAGGAATCACTGGAATGAGGGAGAGCGGCCAAAAACAGTCTGCTAAACTCTCTTCATCTCCATAGAAGTGCCGTTACAGAGGGCCGGCAATTTGGCCCAGACGGAGAACACTTAGCAGGCTGCTCCATCTTTTCTACGGCCCTCCTGGGACACTGACGGCTCTGACTGACTCAATTCTTTCTGAGCCAACAGGTAGATATACACCAATATTTGCCAAGGTGGTATAAAAGAAATTGTATCTACACTGACTGCATCATTTGAAACTATGTTTTTATGCCGTAAGGCCCAGTTCAGGCCAAAGATTCACAACGAGACGAGTTCAAACAGACAACTACTTCCAATGTGCCGTTCTGCAATGTTGTAAAAACCTGCTGGTTCACACCAAGTCACCGCCATGAGACGGTGTATCATCTCTAGTCAACAACTCTCTGTACTTCGTTCTGATTTGCAGCTTTTCAGACTTATTTTGTGGTTGAATATAATTTGCAGCTTCTTAAAATCTGAACGAGGATAGTGATAGTGAGATACTGGCTACAGTGATGAAACAAAACCAGCATCAGATGGACTGTATTCATAATCAATACGCCACAATGATATATATGACCAGCGCCAATTCATCAGTCAATGAGAATGTGTGTGTGTGGGCGGGGCATAAGCACATACAGCCAGCAGCAGCAGCGACCCACCGTCCGACACCAGCACACCGTGAGGACGGAAACAGCAAGTCAACACGCCATCAGGTAACCATAGAAAAATTACACCTGCTAAACATTAGCATTTTAGCATTGCCATTTCTGACATATAAACTTGTGACTTACACCCCTGCTTTAAACTAAATGCTACCCACAAGTTTAATCACAATACAATATCATATCAATTCTTTGAACAATGATACAATATTTGTTGATACCATAAAGTCTGCAACGATACAATTTTGATTTTATTCAATTCAGGGAGCTGCAATCGATATAAGACGATCTCAGTAAATATCCTCATTGTCTTTTTCTTGGCTGCTTACCAGTGTCGTGTTACCTGGTGCTAGGCCGCTAGCACTGTTTGCGTGTTGAGAAGGGGATGTGCTTGGAAGGAAATGGTGACACAGACGTGCAATGGGAGTTTTAAAAAAGAGGCGCATCTTAAAGATGATGATATGTATCGATGCTCTAACTTTGCATCAATGACACTGAATCATTTATCGTTGAATTCCTAGTTTAAAGCACCGCTGTGCGTCACCGAGCTGCTCATTTATACAGCAAACCTTTCAATTTTGAATAAGGAAATGCGTAGACTACATATACTCAAAAACAATCCCAAAATAGGTTTTTCAATTGTTTAAAAATCAAGTGACGCAACCACATTAAAATATGAGACCTACAGTGATATCAACTGACAGAAGCTTATTCAGAGTGAACTTTGGGGCCAAAACTTGCTGCTCTGGGGGAACAGTTCTGAGAAAAACATCTGAACGCAGGTGCTCCGTGATGCGTGTGTGTCCGTGTGCTTCCAGGTTCAGGATTTGTTGTCATGAGAAAAGAAAGGCACGCAGCCAGTAAACAGAAACTTTCCCCCACTTCTTCTCAGATATCTGTTTAGACTTCATAGATTAGCCATGACTCCATCAGACTTGCATTAAGCCCTCACATGCGTGCGCCACAAACACTCGTGCAGACATGCATGTGCACAAACACACTGAGATCCTCTCAACCCTAGAGACATTTATGATCTTCCTGTATATCAGTTTTTACAATGCAGTGGTTTTGAACAGAACAGCAGTAAAGTGGAGAGCAGACAAAACGTGAGCATCAGATTCTTTGCAATGAGCCTCCATGTTCAACTTCTGCTGAGTGTAGAGACGCAGACACAGCAGAGAGCAGCCACTCACACCGCATCAACAAAACATGGCCTGCTGAGAAGAGACCTCATCAGGGACGGTGATTCATGAAAGTTTAATCCCACCGTTTGATGCAAAGTTTGATTCACATGTTAGTCAACGTGTTGGTTGGGGTTCGACAAATAATTCTTGGATGATGATACAACAGATGAAGCCAATGGCTGAGCCAAATACAATAAAAGTATGAAACTATTGTTTACATTTTTTAATCCACACATAAATGTTCCACCACACTAACCCTAACCCTAACCCCACGATATAAATTGCTAAATCCAAGCTGCCAAGCTGCAGAAGATCATTCGAGACCAACAAACAACTAATCCGGTTGTGTTTTAGCGAGTCACCGATGTGTTTCCAGTGGCTTTTTAGGCTCCAAACATGGGTGTTTTGTAGCGATCCCTCAGTGGAGGTAGTGACAGGAAAAGCAGGTGGTTTTTTACCAAGACATGGCTGCACTTTCAACAGGTATTGTTTCCCCAAAACTAGGTATTTTAAGACAAAGCAAAGTTTCAGCATATCCCTACATAATAACATACAAATGAAACCTATCCATGGTTTGCAATGCTAACTTTTTTTTTGCAAACTGAATTGGGATGCCCCTGTATATTATTATAAAGACATATTTTCTATCAAAAGACCAAAACTTGTGGTGCTGTCTGTATATCTTATTCCTCTGTGTCACTGAGCTCCATTGTCCAATAACTATTAAAAACACATGAGTCATGCTGTTGCACTGCCTGACCTCAGCGCTGAAAGCCACAGGTTGGTGTTGGTCTTTTAATGGGATTTCATGACCTTTAATTGGTACTATATATAAAAATCAACATACATATTTGTCGCCTGTACATCATGCATTGCAGCCAGATTCCAAATGATGAGGATGCAACTCATTCAGCTGGCTGTTGCTGTGCCACAGAGCATGACAGGGCAGAAAATGGGATGAGTGGGTGCACAGAGACGAAGACTGACAGGAGGGAGAGGAGCAGTGAACGAGGAGGGAGGGGAGTTCCTCCCTGGCCGTCCTCCCTCTCTCACAGCGAGCCTTGCCAGGCAAAAAAAGGCCAGTCAGGAAGCTCCCTGCCACCGCCGACCGCATCGACGTCATCCTTTGTGTTTTGGCGGTGGGTGAGTGAGGAAGCTAATATTTTAGTATGTGTGAAAGCGGGCAGAGGGGACCTGATAATGCCCGCGGTGATGTAATGCACTGTTTCTGTGCTCAGTGTGAAGGGGGTGAGGCAGGACGGGTGCGTGTGTGTGTGATGTGTGTGTGCGCTGGTTACATAGAGGGGGACTGGGTGGTTGATTACCTAATGTTTGACTCATCCCCTGACGAGAATTTGCAGCGCAGGCTCTGATTACAGTGGCGCCTCAACCTGAACAACCTGTGCCTTTTTATAGTCTAACACCGCCACACACAGACAGACAGACACACACACACACACACACACACACACACACATGATGAGGCTGCTGTTCCTTGTAAATTAGACCTCTGAAGGTCTAATTTACTCACCTCTCTGTATGTTTTCATCCAGTTCATATAAGAGATAAATTGTCATTAACATTAAACCTCTGATTCTGCAATGAGCCCTCAAAGAGTCTCAAACAGGTGCTGAAAACAAAAAGGACATAAAATAACTCTTTTTTACTTTTCTACCTTAAAGCTGCAGTGTGGAGCTTTTGTCTCCCCCCTCAGGCAGTGAGAGTAATTACACAAACACTGTTGACATGTCTGTTTTGTAAGCTGAAACCATTTCCCTCAGGGGAGACAAAGCTTTTATTTACTTTAATTTCACAGATAAGAAACAATAAATTGTGAAGACAATGAAGCCTCCACAAAAATAACATTTAAAGTCTTGTGTGTGATTTATCCTGGCTTCATATGAGCAGAGGAAATCTCCACTAGTCGCTAGGTTAATTTATACAATGTAAAATGCCATAGGTTTGTGCTAATAATGTTAGCTTGTTGCATTTGTTTGGAAAACATGTTTAGTATAAGACAGTTGTTTTGTCGGTGGCTTTAGCTCGCTGACGTTGTCCCCGACAGCTCCATATATTTAGCATGTTAGATGTCTGAGAAGTGTCTGCAATGCATTGGCGAGCCTCTCAACAGTGTTAGAATAGATGGAAAGAATAAACTAAGGAATTGCGTCGTCAAATGAGGTAATTTTCTGTCTCCCTAGCTGCTGCTCCATCACTAAGGTCTCTCCCCCCATCCTGCGCCGTTTAGCACTAGCTGGCTGACGTAAACGTAGAAATACAGAGAGATTACCCTGGTGGCGGCTGGCTGAATTAGCCCCAAATCTAACTTATGTTCATGTATACGTTATATCCCAAACTCCAGCTTTAACATGTGAGGTTTAAACAAATGAGGTCTGTTTGGCCTGGATACACCTCCCGGCTTTTGGACTCATTATAGCCCATCTCTGTCTGTGGACTCCACACATATGAATGGCTTCTGTCTTATTGGTAAATGTAGCCAATGTACGGTCAATGTAACGCACTAATCATTCACTCCAAGGACAATGTCCCCTCTTATCAACTTAGCACAGTGCTGAAGGACACAGTGGACGATCCTATAATCATAATGTGTCTGAGCACACGCTGCCAGAGCTGAAACATGGTTCTGCTTCAACGCCTTGTGTCTTTCACCATGTCTCGAAGGGATCCACACCAACTCATGTTAACACACACACACACACACAAGTACACCAAAAAACATCTGTGTTCTCAGAACGTGTCCCCCTAAAGCATCAATTTTCCAGTTAACTGAACTGTGTTAGCTCACGCTTGAGCAGATCATTAACGCCAAATTATTCATTAATACCAGAAAACAAACTTTCTAATTATCCAGACACATCTTACCCACATCTCCATCATGACACACAATGACAACACAGACGCTGCTTAGCCGATAGACCACGTTCTTTAATTGAGGAACAGACAGTGTGTGTTTGTGTTTGTGAGGCAAAACCTTGTGTCTATGTTGAGGCGGTGGTTGTTGGGTCAGCGGTGTTGGAGGGAAAGCTGAACACGTCCTCCAGAAGGGACGAGTAGTTGACGTTTTTCACTGCAGCCTCACCGGCGTCAAACCTCATGTTCACCTCAAACTGGAGACAACAGAAACACTCGAGTCACTACACAGCTCAGCACACATTTAAATTCTTTTCTGTTCAGTGTTGCCAAATGTTAAGTATTTCAGTCTCCACTTAGGTTTTACTATTTGCTGCTCGCCTGTTAACATTTTAACTTTTATTATTCCTTCTCTGAGACAGATCTCTCCTTTATTTCTCTTACTCTGTTTTAACTACTTTGTACAACTTGAAAAGCTCCTTAAGTTGTCAGTGTAAAAGATGTGCTATGTAAATAACACTGCTTTGCTTACAGTTTTAAAAGTGAGGGTTGCTCTTAAAGGGATAGTTCAGATGTCTTGAGGTGGGGTTGTTTGAGGTACCTATCCATTTTCGGGTTATAAGGGATACAGCAGATGTTAACACGTCCCCAGTTTGGTGAAGCAGGCTGGAGTTTGATAATGTATTTATGCTACATTTAGAATATTTTCACTGCCTTAGCTTACTGTCAGACAGCAACTTCCAACAGGGGGCTGAAGCCGTGGTATATGTCCTCTCAAAGCCAGACTCCATTGAGACAAACAGTGAATTAACATTGATGAGCACAGATGCTGCTGGTCTACCGCTGCCTCAATCAGTTATGTTGTTTGTGTTACTGGCGTTTAAAATGGTTGCGGGGGAGAGCTCGGTAACTCTGTATTGCCAAGGTCAAACCAATACTTTCCAAATCCACAGCTGAACAGCTTATCCACACCCTTGTTTTCTCACGCTTAGATTACTATAACTCCCTATTTACTTGCCTTAACAACGCATCAGTTAACCATTTACAATTGGTACAGAATGCTGCAGCATGACTTTTCACAAATACTCGATGTAGGGAACATCTCATTACAGTCCTGGCTGAATTACACTGGCGCCCTGTTCAGTACAGAATTCAATTTAATGTTCTATTAATTACTTTCAGATCCCTTCATGGTCTGGCGCCACTTTACATTTCAGAACTCATAACGCCCTATTCTGCTCCAAGATCCCTCAGATCAGAGAACCAAATGTTGTTGAATGTTCCACGGTCCAGACTTAAAACAAAGGTGATCATGCTTCATGGGGGTCTTTGCTGCTGCTCTCCCTGCCTTAGCCTTTCCATGTAGGCACGTAGAAGGGCAGACAAGTGTGCTCTCTCAGCCTTATGCTTTCCACGTGGGCGCATGGAGGAGGCCTTCTGCGTAGGCCCGAGGAAAGGCAGAGGGGCCCCAGAACAGAGCCATACCGCCAAATATAATACTGCACCAAATATAATACTGCAATGGAAATAAAGTTTTCTTTGACAAAAGTGTTCCTGACTGAAATATATTACTCCTACATTGCATTTTCTGTAAATGATGTTCTTTTACTTCTTTGTTTCCTCATACAGTATGACATTGTACTGTGAAGCACTTTGCAACTCCTGCTCGCTATAGAAATTTAAGAAAGTTATTATTACTATTATTAGTATTAACCCGCTGTTAATGTAGCATTACTTTAGCTAACTTGCTATCGTTTGTCTCAAGATGTTGTTGGGCTGTGTACATGCCCTAAGTGATCAAGACTCCAGTACACCAGCAGCTCCTGAGTTCAGTGAGTCAAATGACTCCACTGTCAGTGGAGTCTGGCTTTGACGAGAGCACAGACGAGGAACTGTAGCCATTAAAGGCTTCCCTGTTGGAACATCCTGTCTGATGAAAAGGTAAAGTGGTGAAAATACTCTTAATATAGTGTACACTTAAACTATTATTGATTTTTTTAGGTGGCTAAAGTACATTTTTTGTTGCTGACCCCTCCGCAGCAGTACACTGCTTAGCTTCTATCTGCACTCCTGTCGCTTCTCCAAACTGGGAGACAGACGTCTGCTGTAGGTTATACACTGAACAACCTCCATTAGACTGATTAAACCTCATACTTAGAAAACAAAATAACTTTGTTTCAACATTAGAGGACAAATGTAATTAAGCTATTTTTTTAAAGCAGGCCTTTTTTTTTGAATTGGTCCCAAGATGGATATTATGATTAGAAAGAAAGAACATAATGAACGTAATGAGAAGACTGGCAGTACCAAACAGAATATGTATTGCAGCAAAGACCAGAGAGGCCCGGGGAGCAGTTAATTAATCTGAGTCTGACAACATGACATCACTGCTGTGTCCTCGCTGTGAGGCGCAATAACCTTCAAAGATTGAGCAGAGACTGAGCAAATAGTTCGGGCTAAGAACACAGCGACAAACAGAGCAGCTGGAAACCCCTGACAGAGGGAAACGGAGAATTAAGTTAGCACTGCGCGCACGCGCGCACACACACACACACACACACACACACACACACACACACACACACAGATTCAGTCCAGTCTCCCTTTGTTGTCATGCCATGTTGTATATCTCTCCTGCTCACCTGTTTCTGCTTAGATTTGGCTATGGCAAAGCATACTAAATCAGCATTACACAGGAAAGATACAAATGCAGGGGAGAAGAACAAAGGAGCTACTTCCTTCCTTTTTGACCACCTCTGTGAGTGGTGAGTGTGTGTGTGTGTGTGTGTGTGTGTGTGTGTGTGTGTCTCTGTCTCTCTTTAACGTCAGTGTCTGTGCACGATATATTGCCCTCTTGTCTATTTGACCATTCCTTCCCACTCACTTCATTCTGCTTTTGGCTCACTGCTCCACTGAGTCATCGCAGGTAGCGGCAAAATTTAGATTGATTTTCAGTTACAACTGTTTAAAAATCTGTGCACACACTGGGAAATCACTTACTGTGCTTTCCAATCCACTCTCATATAAAAAAGTTTTCTCCCTCCCCACTTGTCTGCTACTTCCTGCCCCTGTCTCACCTTTAAGGAGTCTTCGGGCATGACGGGGGGAGCAAGCTGCTCCATCCAGTTGATGCCAGCCAGGAAGGCGTGGTAGTCGATCTCGTCTCCTTCTGCAAACCTACAGCAGACATGCATCCAGATTAGAAACAGGCAGTGGTAGAAGAAGTACCCCGATCATTTTATTAAAGATATATTATGCAGTATTTTCCTAAAAAAAAACAAAAACAAAACAATGTATAGACTCAAACAGCAGTGATCCCTCTCCACCATCACAGTGTAGCACTGTATTTTCATGCCTGGATTTTATTATTTTCTTCTTATTTTCTGTGTTCGTGATGTTGAGAGGTGTGTAACCCCCGCAGCACTCAGGTGAGGTCAGGGCGTTATAACAGGTAGCAACCAGGTGCCAGACCGTAATCAGCATGTATCCAAGAGACACAGCGCAAAATAAACACATATCTAATGAGGAGAAACGCCAAGCAGCAGGGATAAGGAGTTGGGCTTTGGTCTGTTTCTCGTCCCAGTGATCAGCACATCTGGGTGATGCCGTCAAATGTCCGTTAGTGTGTCATACTAACCGAATCACATGCCAATCCATTTGCTGTGCTAAACTCAGCATTTGTCTATTGTGTATCATTTATAGGTCCACAAATATTTATCCATATCTCATAACTGATCAGACTCTGATTCTGTCTGCCCATCCCTCTGTAACGCATTACTCTACACAGAGAGTAAAATTATCAAGAAACTTATTACTTTAAAATGAAGGTAACCAGTAATATGTAATGCATTACATGCTCAACACTGTTAGTAACATTCCACCACAGGAAACAAGAACATGCTGTTTAGAAACCTCAGAATAACAGACGACAGCTCTCCCTCTGTTTAAATGAAGTTGTTTTGCTCGACTTCCAATGCATCATTTTTTAGTGGTAATCAGTCTAAATGCTGCTTCAGACATTTTTCAACCATGCCAGGAAAAAACTTCTGGGCAAAGAGCTGAGATTTACTTTACAGTGAGTGAAAATGCATCATTAAAAACCATTCTGAGGACACAGTGGGACCTTGAACTGTTCTACAGCGAGCTGTGTGGTGATTAGTGGGCTCTTACTTGCTGAGCAGACCTCCGAGCAGGTTCTCGGGCAGAGGGAGCTTGAAGGCCTTACAGATGGTCCTTGTCTCTTTGGTGGACAGACGGCCAGTCCTGGAGACACAAAACATCCAGCATAAGAAAACCACATCTGGTCGTTTTATGTTTTATGGAAAATATTGTGATATCACAGTGAAGTTGACCTTTGACCTTTTAAATATAAAATGTCATCACTTCATTATTTTATACTATTAGACATTTGTGTAACATTTTGTCAGAAATAGCAAATGAGTTCTTGAGTTTTGGCCATGAGAATGTTTTGCGAGGTCACAGTGACCTTCGACCATGAAATTCTTTTCATTTCATTCTTGAGTCCAAGTTTGTGCCAAATTTATAGATACTACCTCGAGATCTTCCTAAGATATCACTTTCATGACAATGTGACCATGCTGTCATAGTGACCTTGAAATTCTAATCGCTTCATCTTTCATTCAAAGTGGACGTTTGTGCCAAATTCACAGAAATTCCCTCAAGGTGTTTTTGAGATATTGTGTTCATGACAACAAGACTGATGTAATGTCACAGTGACCTTTGACCTGTAACCACCAAAATCTAATCTGTTTATTGCTGAGTTCAAGTAAACATTTGTGCCAAATTTGTAACATTCCCGCTGAATGTCCTTGCGATAACACAGTCACAAAAATGACACAGACAAGGTCACAGTGACCTTGACCTTTGGCCTTCAACCACCAAATTTTTATCAGTTCACAGGAGTCCAAGTGGACATTTTGTGACTTGCAATTGTGTCAAGTTTGAAGGGAAAAAAACCCCCACTTTATTTTTATGTACAGTAAATTTCCAGCACAGAGCTTTTTTCGATGTGCTATTTCCTGCTGTAGAGTGAGTGACTAATGGACAGCTACTTGACAGAAACAGTAAAATACGATGCAGAATGTATTACACTGTGGGACCACGAACTAATGACTCAGGAGAAATCTAGACCACGTAGCTGGACCACTTGGGAACCACTGCCTTCGGGTTGCTTTCACTCCTGCCCTGTTTGGTTTGATTCAATCAAACTCAAGTTTGTTTGCCCCCTCAGTGCAGTTCATTTGGGCAGGTGTGAACACAGCAATCACACTCAGGTCTTCTTGAAGAGTTGGTCTCAGTGAGAAGGTGTTCCGACCTGGATGTGAAGCAACTGCAGTCGCATGACACATTGTTTGGGTTAAACATGAGCATGTTACAGTCCTGGAGGATTATTAATGTGCACCTCCTCCTGTACTGCCTTAATATGCACATTCAGCACATCCAATGCATCAAAACATTGTTTTCTAGTTGGAGCCGCGCCTCGTTTTCAAACTGTATGCTTTGACTAAAATGAACAATGACAGCAATATAGTCCACGATGAGCAGCGCTAAAATCAACCTGCGTAGTTGTCCCTCCATTGTGACATTAGAAAGTGTCACATTTATCTTGCAAGTGTACTCTTCTTCAACGTTTGCTTTACTTCCTGGATTTTTCCCACATGGAAATTCTGACCAATCAAGAGCAGCTTTCTCACACAAGGCATTTGATCTGGTCCTCTTGTAAATGCTGCCGTGAGAACACCAACCAACTCTAGGCAATTATACAACTTTGGAACAACATGAGTCCCTGATTCAGACCAGAGGAGACCACTCTAGGGCTGACAGCACTATGAGAGACTATAAACTGAAAACAATCCACATTCTGGGATATTTAATAACCACTGGGCAGCATTATTAGTCACTGTTGACAAGTTAAACACATAATATCAGAGCAATGAGTTGCTGATATTTTAAAAAGCTCCCACTCATGTGTCAACAAATTATGTATATAAAAATGTCTCAGACTGAATGTGTATGAAGACAATAATGTGAAACGGGATGCTTGTCCTCTAAGACCACAGTTGTTGTCCAACGTGATGCCAGACGCTCCAGAGGCCCATTCTTGTCATGCCATCTTCATTACAGGGACGCTGATGAACAATCTGACACTAACTGAGAGTGTCAACACAACACACACACAGACCAGTCAGCTTAACCTCGTGGCTCCGTTGACCCTCAATTCCAGCAACTATGGACGAGCAGTTCTGTGTCTACATGTATTAAACATGTGATTTTATGCATAAAAGAAAAGAAAGGCGACAAGCAGAGAGAAAGACACAAATACAGGAAGAGACCAAGTGTGTGTGTGTGTGTCCTGTGGCCTGCAGAGCTACATGCCATACAGGTCTTCAGGGTCCATCTGGTTCCAATGCTCCACTGCTGGAACTAATCGCTGCTCTGAGATGTGGGGCCACTGACTGCACGATTGATGTCTTGTTGTGACGCTGCCTGTGTGTGTTTCTGTTGCAACACAATTTTGTCTTTAGCTAACATCTGTTTGTGTGTGTGTTTGTGCATCCGCCTACTTGTGTCGGTCGCTGTGCATGAAGGCTCTGGCCATGTGAGGGAGCTCTTCAAAGTGCTTCTTCCTGAGGAAGTCCTGGGCCACGGCCAGCATCAGGCCCACGTCCACCTCAGGCTGCTTGCGCTCTGAGAGATGTCGGCCCAGCACCAGCACCTCGTGCTCAGACAGGCCGCAGTCCAGGCCGCTCAGCAGGCCCCTGCAGTGCATACAGGCACACACACATATAAATACAATCACACACAAAGACTGACACGACATAACCACATCTCACAGTCCTCAGTTTAAAGCTGTAGTTGGTAACTCTTATAAATGTTTTTGTCATATTTGCTGAAACTGAATCTACATCCTAACAGTAGTATGGGACAGATAATCTTTAAAATATATCATGTTCCTCCTCCTCGAAGTGTTTCTAATGGAATTTGAAAGAAACCACCGCAGCTGAATGACAACAAGCAATGAGAGCTGAGGAGTCTCTAACACAGCTGCTTGTGAACTGTGGTAAAACTGTCAAACTAGTCAGTGCTGATTAAATATGAATCAAGATTCTGTTACTGTTATGGCTGTAAACTTCTGGAAGGTCGGTCTTATCTGACCAAATTGGTCCAGCCAGACCTGTATCTGGTGCACTGACCTCCCCATGTCGGGCTGGTGCATCGTGTGCAGCAAGTAAAGCACATTGTTGCTGTGAGTAAATCCTGGTGCAGATGTACGCCGGTCCACGTCACCGTCTGCAATCTTGAATGTCTAAGGCAAAGTTTATAAATTCCTCTTGCACTTAGCTGATGTATTTCCTAGCCTTGTTAACTTGCTGGGGAGATGTGTGATGTACTGTGCTGTTGAATACCAATGAAACTGGTTCTGCTGACGTGAAGCTGATTTTATTCGTGGAATCAGATCGGATTGGATCGACCGATCAATTATCCACCCCCCCGACTCAAAACTCCTCAAAGTGCTGCTGAGCAAAAAAGGAAGAGTTGTGCCTGTGTTGCGTTCACAGACTCGCAAAAACCTCAAGCTGAAGAAGAGGTATTTTATAAACGTTACCAACAGCAGCTTTAGACCAAGTATGTATAGACTTCCTCTTTGCATCTTTTTGTCAGTTCTTCCAGACATATTAAGCTCTTTGAACTGAACAGTAATTACTTGATATCATTTGTACTTCAGTGAGTACGTCTATCTAAGCTTCCTGCCAACTACCTGATTTGTTCCTTTTGGTTATACACACATGTAACTGAAAATTACCACCATAATGTTAACACGGTTTACACTTTATGATTAGATCTTACATACTTACATACTTAAATCTAACTCTAACTAAAACTGGCTGTATTACTGTACCTGAAGGACTCGTAGGGGATGAAGCCGGAGTTGCCGGGGTCACTCAGAGTCAGAAACTTCCTGATCTCACTCTGTTTCTCCTCTGGAACGGACCGCAGTTTACTGAGGATGTTTCCCACGTTGGCTTTGGGGAACTGCGGATAAATACACATTCAGTCTGTCATCACATGAAGCATTTGGTACCACCACAGAACAAAGGCTGTAATCAACCTGCTCCAAAGACCACCACTGCTGGCGACATTAAATCCTTTGATTTACGTAAACTTTAGAAAACCACAAGAAACAAATACTTCCTCCCTACCTCCTCAGCATGTTGCTCCATGTAGTTGAGGGTGTATTCATCAGCATCCAGGAGTTGGAAGTTTTTATTGTTGAGGCAGACGGTTACTCCGACGTACAGATCCTGAGCTGTGAAGTACTCAGAGAGCTCGCTCTTAAACAGCTCCTGGCCGGGCTTCTTCACACGGCCGCGCTCCAGAAACTTCCCACCAAGCACACCTGTGTGACAGAGGGGAGGACGGCGTTAAATCATCACTGATTTATTTTCATTTTGCTGAAAATTAACTTTACAACTTGGTCCAGAGTTAAAGCACTGGCGTTTATTTTTTAGATCACATGTTTTAACTTTTAAATTGAACTTGAATCACTAAAAAAAATTTGAATCTCTACTGGTTTTGTTAACATCATTGCAGTGGTTGGATATCTCATTTTGGAGCCCTGCTGAACGCTCCTTTAACCCATAGCATATTATTCATCTTACACTGTAAAAAAATACTGTCAAATCCTGATTTACACTGGAGGGAAAATCCCCATCCCTTTAAAAGTAGGTCTACGAACTGAACGTCATCTGTTTCATCTGTTCTCAAACAGTTCTGGAAGTGGAAACTGACTCTGACAAACCAAATGTTTACCATGAGACTCATAGATTTGTATCTCCAGTCCTCGGAGCAGTTTGTTTGCCGTTATGGTCCAAACGTTTTTTACCTGAGTTCCTCTGCGGACGTTCAAACACGCTGATGGAGTCATCGCTGAGGTAGAAGGAGATGATGAACACCCTGTCTCTGTCAACTGGATCGCTGGTCACCATCTTGGCGCGAAAGTTCAGCACATTGCTGTCTAGGCCGCATCTATGGGGACGTACACGCAGCAGAGTTGGGGGTTGCCACTAACGCACACAAACATTTCAGTGAGTAATTCGATTGTGACTGTGACTACAACTCATCCAACCTGTCTTTCTCCATGAACTTGAGGAAATCTTTCTGTGGGGGCTTGGGCAGCAGGCCCTGGCAGGAGCTTAGCGAGTCCTCCTCTGAGCCAAAGCCGTTGTAGGGGGGCACAAGCCTCGGGGGCTTCGGGGCTGGGGGAGCTTTGTACTGCACTGGGGTGAAGTCCTCTAACAGGAAGAAGGAGAAAGAAAAGACAAAACACTTTAAAGAAGAAAGAAACCCAGGTGGAGGGCTGAGGTGATCAGAGGGCAGCAGGTAATCCATCCATGCAGGAGCAGAGCCGCCTGGGTCCGACTGTAACCCTGAGCTGACCTCTGACTGCTGGACAGAACGCTCCATCACAGCAGCCTGTCACTGGCGACTCCGCCTGCTCTGCTACTGTGACGAATGCTGCAAGCCCCAAATCCTGCCCAGGGTGGCAGACACAACCAGGACCAGCTTGGGTTTCTCCTGCTGGGGAGCAGCGTGCCTCCTGTGGCCCCAGTGCCTTTAACTGTGGAGGCATCAACAAATATGAACACTGGGGGCCAGAGTATCTGATGACAGACGAACAGTGGTGCTGAACTACATACAATTACTTCTTACATTAACATCCCTCGACTAAGGAGCGACCGTGAAACAGAACTTATATTGGCTACCAGTGGTGCAATGTAACTAAGTGTATTTACTCAAGTACTGTACTTAAAGAAGCAGTATGGAAGATTTAGAGGGATTTAGTGTCGTCTAGTGGTGGTGAAACTTTTCCTGGTTAGAATCCCTCAGTGTTCATTGTTCAGGAGGTTTTTACCAGGAGCCGAATTATCTGCAGAGGTCTCTTCCTCTCCAAAACAAACAGATCAGCTAATTTAAACCAGTAAAAACATTGAATTAAGCAGTTTGATGTTAAAAAATCAATGTTTCTCTGACACTGTTCGGCTCGTCAAACACCTGCTAATGTGTGCTCACCTTTTTTCTCTAATAATATAAGATCCAGACGTTCAGGAGGTTTTTACTGGGAGCTGAATTATCCACTCTTTCTCTCCAAAACAAATGGAGCCGGTAATTTAAACCAGTAAATACACTGAATTAAGCAGTTCCACAATTTAAGAAAATCTGTGTATTTCCAACACTGCTTTTTGAGGAGAGTTGCTGACTATAGCAGCCATTGTGACAATTGTGCAAAACCCCTTAAGTTTTTTTCTTAAGTATGACACTTAAGGCTTAATTTCTCCTTAGCTGAGGGACTTACACAGTTGCGCAGAATCCCTTAAGAGGTTGCTTTTGTTAAGGAAAAAACCTTTTACTGTGTTGAAAGAGATTTTGCAGTGGTAAATGTTTCCATGGAGAGTACTCGTTGAGCTTTTTAAAGAAAGAACATCATTGCTGTTGTACAAACTATATACAGATGAACATACTTCATCCTCAGAGTAAGGAATCTGTAATGTAGGCAGGTATCAGCTCCTGTTGGTGTTTGCTCTTACTGCCCCTCAGTGTTCAGATTGAAGTACTGCAGGTGGGAGCAAGGTTAAATCCATTCAAATATTCAGATTCAGATTCAGAATACTTTATTAATTCCCGGCGGGAAATTGTTTAAATATATGAGCAGCTGAAATGTCACACTGTCATTAGAGGAGGCAAAGACAGTGTGAATGTACATATTATGCATTTTGTTATGTGAGATCTGGTTTGATCCATAATTTAGTCTATAAAACATCATAAATATATCCTTTAAACTCATAACGTAATAAAGCTGCATATTTTGGTTGAAGAAACAGTTTGAAAACAGCACTGAAATAAAAACAAAATCAATGACAATAGTTACCTATGCCGTATTTGGAGCGGTAGTAGTCTTTGGTGAACTGGTCACAGTCGGTGATGATCACTCTCCTGCCCCACACATTCACCTCCCCTCCTACAGTCAGATCACAGTCCTTATAAAACTCGTCTTGGACAGCTCCTGTCTGCAGGAGACAGAAGACAGAGGACAGGATGAGATGAGTGAAAGACATCTGAGACATTAGTAAACATTTTTAATTTAGCAGAACGCACATTAATTGTACATGCAGCTCAAACTGGTTGAGTCAAACCTGCCTCTGATTAGTTTCAGTCAATGTTGTGCTCAGGTACAAGCTTGTCTAATACAATGCATGGCCAAAACACACATATCTGTCTCTGTAGGCTGAAACCATTTCCCTCAGTGGAAACAAAGCTTTTATTTACTTTAATTTCACAGATAAGAAACAATAAATTGTGAAGACAATAAAGCCTCCACAAAAATAGCATTTAAAGTTCTGTGTGTGATTTGTTCTGGCTTCATATGAGCAGAGGAAAACTCTGCTAGTCACTAGGCTAATTTATACAATGTAAAATGCCATAGGCTTGTGCTAATAACGTTCGCATGTTGTATTTGTTTGGAAAACGTGTTTAATATAAGACAGTTGTTTTGTCAGTGAACCTTGTGAGCTGTAATGGAGCTGAATTTGTAACGTTACCTTTGTTAAATGTTGCTGTTGTCCCTGGTTTTATAGTAGAGTAGAGGAGAAGTTCACTAGCTGCTAGGCTAATTTATATAATGTAAAATGCAATGCAAATTTATTTATATAGCACATTTGAAAAAACAAAAACAGCAACCACACACTCACAACTCTGTGCAATCATCAATTTATTTCTGCAAGCTTTCGGTCTGTGACCTTCTTCAGGCACAGACCGAAAGCTTGCAGAAATAAATTGATGATTGCACAGAGTTGTGAGTGTGTGGTTGCTGTTTTTGTTTTTTCAAGTGTCTTAGCTCAACTCCAGCACCTCTAAGAAGAATCTTGCCCACGGATGAGCGGTGGCTTTTTTCATTTTTTTCATTTTTTCATTTTTATATAGCACATTTAAAAACAACAGCGTTGACCAAAGTGCTGTACATCAAATATAATATACAAAAAGTCAATAAATAAAACACAAGAAAAGGAAACACAAAATAAGACTACAAAAGGCTGCCAGCTCTCATACAGGGGCTGAGAAGGCCGACGAAAACAGGTGGGTTTTTAAACGAGATTTAAAAACAGGGAGCGTATCTGCCAGTCTAACCTGGAGGGGCAGCTCATTCCAGAGTTTGGGGGCCACAACTGCAAAGGCTCTGTCTCCCCTCTGCGCTAACCTTGTTCTTGGGACAACAAGAAGTGATCTGGCCGCCGATCTCAATGACCGTGATGAAACACATTTTTGCAAAAGAACGGAAAGGTAGGATGGGGCCAGCCCATTCAAAGCCTTAAAAGTAAACAATAAAATCTTAAACTGGATTCTAAAATATACAGGAAGCCAGTGGAGGGACTCCAATACGGGGGAAATGTGCTCTTGCCTGCATGCTCCAGTTAATAGTTGAGCAGCAGCATTCTGGACTAACTGGAGACGAGAGAGGGAGGCCTGGAAAACACCAACATAAAGGGCATTACAATAATCAAGTCGGGTGGAGACAAATGCATAAATAACCCTCTCAAAATTATTAAAAGAAAGGAAAGGCTTAACATTTGATAAAATCCTTAACTGAAAGAAGCTGGATTTTACAGCTGAATTAATCTGCTGATCCATTTTAAAACCATTATCGATTTTAACCCCAAGATTTGTCACAGTGGATTTGACATAAGGAGCAAGAGAGCCCAGGTCAAGAGGGGCTTTGGAGGCACCACTGGGTCCAAACATTATGACCTCAGTTTTACTGTCATTAAAATTTAAAAAGTTCAGAGCCATAAGCACATGCCTTAGGCTTGTGCTAATAATGTTAGCATGTTGTATTTGTAGGGAAATGTGTCCAGATAAAGACAAGTGTTTGTCTGTGAATGCTGCGAGTTATAGTGAAGCTGATTTGTGTACTTGGATTTGAAATTGTCTCTATTAAGCCATGTTTAATGTGTGTTTAATGTGTGTTTTGAATCAACAAAACTTTACAGCACTTCACAGAAACCCCACCGCCGACTATTGTGCAGCTGTATATTTTCAACCAGGGGTATAAATTCCCTGTCTTTGCATTTTATTTTGATCACAGTCTGTTCTTTTAAAAGTGCATGTGACATCTCAAATGTAGCTTTGACTTGCAACTGAAAACATGTGGCCCATTTCATAGAAATTACAATACTGAGATATGGATTTTTGTCCATATCACCCAATCTGCAACCTCACCACTAGATGCTACTAAATCCTACACAACTCTCCTTCAATTGAATTGGAACAAAACTGTACTTTAATTGGACGAGGGTGTCCCCAAACTTTGGCTGTATAGAACAGCTTGGTTTAGGCCTGACAGTCTCGCTCCCTGCCAAGTCCCTTCTTGGCCCAGATACAGAATTTCATGTTTAATTTGTTTGTAATGTCAGTATGTTTGTAACTCGAGTGTGGCTGAGACAGGACATACATTGAGGCTGTCCAGTATGTGGCGTTTCCCCTGACTTGAGGAGGCGAACACATTGAGCACCGTGCGGTCTGTGATCTGTCCAGGCTGCTTCATCTGGGCCAGAGGACGCTACAGAGAAACAACAAACAACCACAGGAAGGAAAAGACAAACTCTGTTACACAAAACACATTACCCAAGGTCCTCACAGAAGTGAGCAGCATTCTGCATGCAAATATGGACGCACACATCTGGAGAAAGAGAGACAGAGAGACCCAAAGACAGATGGACAGGGAGGGAGGCAGACTAATAGAATAAAGAGACAGAGTGAGGAAGTCATCTGTCTTTAAGGACGTGGTGATTTCCCATTGGATGGTGGATTCTGGTCAACCTTTAGGGCTGACATTTAATAAAAGGCATGAGAACAAACAAAATTACTGGACTGAAAACACACACTCACACACACACACACACACACACACACACGATTGAGGCCTGGCTGTCTTTCATGTTGAATTAGGCTTCAGTCGGTAACTGGAGGAGAAAGCCAAAATGCTTGAGGGAGCCTGGATGCCACAGCCGTCCTGTCAGAGTGAATGAGGTCTCAGTGAAGGAGGGGATCTTGGGAGAAGGATGGAGAGAAGTCATCCAACCAGAAGGAGAGCCACTGCAGGCCTTTAGGTTTGGAATAACCATCTACATGTAAAACGTGCCAGCAGGCATCAAAATGTAACACATAAATAAATGCATGAGACAAAAGTATTCAGGAATATCTGTAGCCTGTATTTTCATTAACTTCCTCTCCCTGACAACAAATACAGCCCCTGTGACCCAGAGACACTCTTGTTAAACAGATCCTATTCTGGTGCCTCACCTTAGGTAGTTTGCTGCGGCGTAGGAATTTGGGCACGGTATCCCTCCCGGCGTTTGGGGGGATAATCTCCAGGACCTCTATGGTGTCATCAGCCAGGTAGTAGTGCAGTACGAGCTCCCGGGGGTCCCCGAACACACTCTCTGTGTCGTCCCAGAAGCAGCTGAAGCGCAGGACTTTACGGTCGTGGTCCAGGAACTGCTTCAGGGTGTCGCGCCTCTCGTACGGCCGAAGTGGCTTCATGCTTTTCTCCATCTGAAGGAGGGATAGAGTGAAATGTAGAATACATATGATCACACATGCAACAGAGAAACTGTTTTGGGAATTACATTTTTCAAAGGTAGGTATCAGTGTTTTTTAACAGGGCATCAACAGTGCAGCAGAGTTGAAACTGAAACAATAAGTTGATTAAATTATAATAATATAAATTAATCTAACAAATACAAAAATATATTATAAAATACTTAGATAATTATTAAAATTAAGAATAATAATTATTAACTATTAAAGATTAATTAATACAGTGAATGGAATATTTTAGTGTTATTGATGTTTTATTGACTAAATTATTAATAATTTATTTAAAAAAAAAATAGATTGTTTGACAGTGAAAATATTTGTAGTTTTGTCCCTGATCAGAAAAAAAGGAAACTTGTAATTCCACATCTGATCTGACCTGTCTTGTTTTTCGAGATATGATCTGCTTTTTTATTTTGATGTGAACTAATTTTATATGTAAGACTTGATTCTGCCAGTGCGATTTTTAGGAGAAGGCCTTAAAATAGTAAAAAAAAAAAAAAAACCTGAAACAAACAAATCAAAACAGGTCTGACTCTGGTGCCCACCTGTTCTCGGAGGCTGCAGTAGGGGTCATCAGGCACACTGGCAGGGTTATTCAGACGCAGCCCAAGCTTTGTGAGGAAGCTCCTTGTGAAAGCGTCACAGTTGGTCACAGTGAATGTGCGTGAGTACAGCACCATCTGTTGGTTGATGTTGAAATGAAAAATGTTGTAGAACTGGTCATCATCTGGGGGAGGCAGTGGGACACGCTGGCGACGAATAAATATTCCTGAACACCAAGAACACAGCAGAGGTAAGGGACCCACAATAAATTACCCATGATAAATGATATTTATAAATCAAATATTTTCATGTGAGCTACATTCACAAGACATTTCTGTGATGTCACAGACACCTTGAGGGATGCCGCTGTTCTTGTACTCAGGCTCGACCACCTGTATGGTGTCATCCTCCATGTAGAAGAAGATCTTACACTTCCTGATTCTGTATGTCTCATCTCGTGCATCGAGCACAGCTTCCTGAAAGTATGCATCAAAACACAGAGCCTGGAGGGGGAAAAGTAAAGAGTATTTTCTGAATGAGACATCGTCAAATTATGGATTTGAACTAAAATAATACATTATCTAAGCTGTATGCAACATATTAAGTTCTAAAGCCACTGCTAAATGGTAGCGTGAATTCATAAAACAAATACTCAATACAACTGTTATGGACAAAAATAAGAGTGTCTGTCACAAAAACTGATCAGCTCACCTGTTTGTCGAAGGCGACCCATGATGGTAAAGCACTGCCCTCTCTTTTAGGGTAGACAGAATACTTTGGTTTAATCTTCTGGCCGACTAACAGCTCTCCTCCAATGCCCGGCTTCTCTGATCCAGCCAGCATCGGGACTCCATTGGAAAAGTCAAAATGTTGGGACTTGTGGAATCTCTCCTTCCCCAGCTGCAGTACAGAAAGAAAAGCATCTCTCCTTAACTGTCAACCTTGATGGTATCAAACATACTGTAATGTGGGATTACTGTGGTATACAACTATTAAAACAACTTATTAGTCTCAAGTTATTGATATCAAATGCACAACAGTTATTAAATAATTAAATATGTAAATGAATAAACTGAACATAAAAATTTAAATGCATACCTTTTTTTCCTTCTTTCTTTATTAAATTTTAACTATTACTGTTGTTGGTTTTATTAATAATAAAGAGGAGGGTTATGACATATTTTGTACTTTTGCACTTTATTCTTTCTTAACTTGTGTAATTGTGCATGGTTGCGTGCCTCTATGTATGAAGCTTTAACTTACAAAAAAAAGCATAAAAATATGAAATGGACTTAGTAATGATTTGTACAAAATATTTGTAAGATGTTGAAGGAAATGTTGCAATAAAGTATTAAAAACATAAACACAACACTTTCGTTTTAGCTCCCATTTTTCACAGGTTTAAGTTGCAGATTTAAGACTTTTTTATGTACTTAACAAATTTATTTCTCTCAAATTATCTGGTTGCAAATTTGTTCAAATCTGTGTAAATGAGCACTTCTCCTTTTCCAATATTATCCCTCCACCTGACAGGTGTGGCATAGCACACAGCACAGCATCATTACTACACAGATGTATCTTCAGGTGGTCACAATAAAAAGTCTCTCTAAACTGTGCAGTTTGATCAAACCACACAACGACACACGTTCTGAGAGAGCGTGTCATTAACATGATGACAGCAGGAATGTCCACCAGAGCAGTCGCCAGTGAACTGCATGTTCATTTCAGGCTGTCACACCTGTCGCTTCAGTTCATTTGGCAGTACATCCAACCAGCCCCACAACCACAGACCATGTGTGGCCACACCAGCTCAGGACCTCCACATCCACAACAGTTGGTTTGTGCAACAAAAGAATTTCTGCACAGACCATCTCAGGGAGGTTCATCTGCGTGCTCCTCATCCTCACCAGGGTCTTGACCTGACAGCAGGTTGTCATTGTAACTGACCACTGTGTGTAAGCGTGGTTGGATGTACCGCCAGATCAACAGAAACAACATTGGAGACTTGTTATGGTCCTGAAATGAACACTCACTACAGAGAGGCAACAGCTCTGGTGGACACATCTCCGCAGTCAGCATGCTAATGGCACACTCCCTAAAAACTTGTACATCTGTGTCGCTATGTTGTATAACAGACTGCACATTTTGTGGCCTTTAACTGTGACCATCCTGAGGTACACCTGTGTAGTAATGATGCTGTTATATCAGCATCTTGATATGCCACACCTGTCAGGTGGATGATTATATTGGAAATGGAGAAGTGCTCACTAACAGATTTTTGACAAATTTGTGATCGAAACTTGAGATATTGAGTGCATAAAAATTGAGTAAACCTGTAAAACAAAATGGGAGCCAAAAACAAAAGCGTTGTATTTAAATTCTTGCTCAGTGTAGAAATGCACACTTAAAAAACTTGGAATCTCCACTAAAGCCAAATCACTGCTTACATATTATTTTATGGTTTAACTTTTATTTTTTGCTATACTTTATTGAACAATTTATAATTACAACAATAAGGCAAGTCCCTCATATTATCAAAGTAAATGGGAATAAAACTGCGCAGAAAAAAAGACAAAAAGAGAAAAAAGGATGTCAGCCAAAATAAGGGGAAAAAATAAAATATTTCACACAAAAAAATAAATGAATAAAAATACAAATGATAAATAATTCAACACAAAGTTATTTGGTCTTTATTTAAGAGTGAACCATGTTATTTTCAGGGTACATTCCTACAGAGCTGAGCAGTTTGTTGTTTTATGGTTTAACTAATATCAGGTGTCTGTACTGTGACGTCACCACAAGGTAAGTATAACTCTTACCTGTGTCTAACGGCTACCTTTGTCATTTTAACTTGTATCTAACATGCTTTCTATCAGCTGTCTACCCACATAAACTAACTGCTACATTCTCAAACAGTTAGCTCGTTAGCTCAGGAGCTAGCTTGCTAACTACTTTAGCAAGCTAACTTCTCTGTAGTAAGGCTAACGTTACACAAACTGACCTGAGCTAAAGAAAGTCAAAACATTTCAGTAAAACATATTTAATGTAGTTAGCAGTGAGTCTTACCTGTTTGTTGGGAGAATTCCCGGGTAGAAACGGTAACGCCATCGCTGTATAATACTTAAAACAGGTCTTCTTCATGTAACGCAGCTGCAGTAGATATCGGTTGCCATGGAAACGTATTGTTGGGGCGTCTCTTAGCAACGTTCCTAACAGGAAGGAAGTTGTAGCAGGTATGTGCACAAAATAAAAGAAATTTAAGGATATTGATGTAATTGTTTATTATTTATTGTATTTTATTTTTATTTTTTGTTCGACTCATCCAGAAACCGTGTCTCATCTTTTTTCTGTTTACAAATTAACTGTTAGCATTGTGAATATAGATATTTTGCATTATTCCGTGTTAATATTCTGATTCTTTGCCTGTGATGGGAAATGTCAGGGACAGGGATATATCATAAATCTACTGATTATTCTTGCCGAATTTTATATTTAAAAACCAAAAGCCCCTCTTTACTGTGTTTTAGAAAGGTTTGGAAAATTACATAAATACTATTGGATCATGTACCAGTGTAAAAGGCCATAAAACCTGTTGTGGCATGTATTAACTGTATCATATGTAACTGAAATGTGATCTAAGCTGTTATAAAGGAAGTGCTCTCTTGGAGTAATCTTTGGACTTTGGACTGGATTAAAAAAGAGACACTTGTTTTCCATCTATGAGCTGTGTGCTAATGGTATGTGGGCCCTGATTATTAAATAGTCTGTACTGTTACAGATACTTTTATTTATTTTTTCCTTTTTATTATTTATTCAAAGTAAACCCAATGGCTTATTTTTGCACTATGGTTATTGTTATTGTCAAAATGAGAGATATGTGCAATTTGTTATATAAAATTTATGGGAAAAACTTAAATCCTGGCACAAATGTAACATTGTCTCAAAACCACATAGAAAAAGAAAACATTTTTGATGTGTTTTCACCAAATCTGTGACCAGCAGTGAAATGTAACTAAGTACCCTACCTGAATGCTGTTGTGCAACTGTTGGGTATTTCTTTATACTTCTAAACTACATTTTAGAGACAAATATTCTTTTTACACAACTACATTTATTTGACAAATTAGTTACTACTTACTTTGCAGATTTAGATTATTAATAGAAAATATAAACCAACAAATAAATTGTTAAATATCATGAATATTATTGTAGTTGAAGCTACTCAGGCGTTAAAGTCACTAAAATCACCACCACCTTTATCAGCTACATTAAAGCAACGTATACGTTCACATTGATCACACAACAAAAATCTACCAACATCTAGACTTAAAGCTAAAAGAGAGAATATACTTTCACTGTTTAAATTCATCTCGTCACCCTGTTGATTTACATTATTTCAGTTCGGCACACAATTTGACCAATATTTAATTAAAGTAGCTATCAAGATTGAATAAATAGGCCTACACGAAGAAAGAAAATTGTTCACTCATGATCTAATACCTTGCAATAATTTCCTCAATGTTTGATTTTATTTTTCTCTAATCATTCACTGGAGGCTTTTTTTCACATGTGGCTACCTCTGCTTTTCAAAGTAAGAAAACAAGGTCTTTACAGCAGATACAAGTAGATACTAAATATGCGTGAAATGAGGGGCCCACTTTTGAAAATGTCGTCCCCTTGTCTGTATTTTCTAACGGCTGGCCTGATTTTGTGCACAGGAATCTGTAAGTGAAAGTAAAACCAAGCTCAGATCATAAACACGCAACATGTTACGTCACTAAAGACATTAAAGACTCTAGGTCAAGGGTAAAAGACACACTTGTACCTTTGTACATAAACTGTCATAAAACAAATGACAAACAGTTTAACTCATGTTGTAATTTTTACTTAGTCATCAAACTTACATTGAAGACAAACCACAGCTTTAAGTTCTTAACACATTAATTTATGGCTGCACAAAACACATTTAAAAAAAGAGAATCAGGGGAGGCTGACAGAGCCCATCCAACTTGTGGCACCTCTCAGAGAGGCATAACAATCTTAAATCTATCAGCACTTTAACCCTCAAGATGATTGATTACTGACGCCTGGAACTGAAAAATACAACACTGGCACTGGAGGAATCCCACGGACACCACCTGCCACATGAAGGTGAATTAAATCTAACGCACTTAGCTGCACCATGCTCGGCTCAACTGTGCACAAGGTAGCGACAACAATGCATCATCTTTCTCTGTGGTACAATGACAGTTTGGTAAAAATAAATAAATACAAACATTCTCATGGCCTTTACGCTGTTTTTTTAAATTAATTTAGCGTGATATGTATCAGTATTATTTGGCCTGGAGAGCGGAGTTGTTTTTAAGAGGGTCATTCTGGTCTATCCAGGAAGTCCCATATAACATCGACAGTACTCGTCACATGTGCAGTATTAAAGTAGACAAAAGGATGTGCAGCTTATGTAGAAACACACAGCTACAAACTAATCTGAAACAGGCTGCTCGCTGCCAAAACACTTTAAAACCCTCCAGCAATGATTTATAATGTTTCCCTACAGTTTTTCCTCGACATCAGAGGAATACAGACTCTTCTCATTTGGCGGGGCCTAAGATGCCAGGCCGAGCAGGAATCCTCCGATGAAACCACTCGTGACGACGATGTTTTTCTTCACAAACTCTGTGGACTGAAGGAGACAGAAAATACGGTTCAGTATTAAAGTCACAATTGTTTACAGACTGATATTAATTCATACTTAATACTGAATCCAAATGTCAAGTTATTAAGCTTTTTCTGATTCTATAATGAAATACAATATTATCAAAAACTTGTAACGAAGTGTTGTTGCAGTTAGCTGCTTCCTTGGCTGTATCTGAGGCTGGAAACAAAGCACATATAACTAAAGTCCAGTATATGCTGTGCAATTATGGGTTGTCTCGAAAGATGAACATCATGACAGAAACATGGTGATATCTTTGGTCATGGCTCTAAAACAATCGTCCTATGTCACACAGCAAGAGATGTTCAAGGATGGCCATTGTCACGGTCACGATTGATCATAGACAGCCTGGGAAAAAAGTCTGACAGTATCAGAAATTTGGGATGACCATCTCACTGTGTGACTGCTGTTACCACCTATAGAAATGCAGCATGAAATGACGTACTTATCAGCACTAAACTCAAACAGAGAGATAGCAGCTCGCAATGGAGGCAAAACGCACTAAAAGAAATGTGTGGGATTCTAGCAAAGATGAAAACCTTGTGGAGTTGTGGCAGCAGAAGCCTTGCCTGTGTGATGTGTCCTCCAGCTCTGACCATGATCTTGTAAAGAAGGACAAAGCGTGGAAGGAAATAGCGGCTGCTGAGCAACATCGCAGTATATAGTGCCCACAACACTTTAGGTTATTGTTTAATGTGAGCCTCTATGTTGTGCTTCACAGTTGGAGAAGTAATAACCTGTGCAGCATCCTGGAGCACTCATTATGGGAAGCTATTGTGCGTCGGAGCCTGTGATTCAGTAGGCACTGTCATCGTACAGTCTGTAGACATCCCACTCCATCTTTGTAGTCACCTTCACAGCTGAATGAAGCACCCAACATCAAGGTGTAGCAAGAGTGTAACTGGTCCCAGCCTGGTTAGGTCTGCAGCTTAAGTTACCATGGTGATCTAACCAGGTTAAAAGAGAGCCATCTTTGCAGAACACAACCCTGGCTCTTGACTCAACATAACTCGCTACCCACTAATCTAGCTTTCTGATACACACCTCAGGGCTTCCCAGGTTTCTCATTTTCAAGTGTGACAGATGGATATCTTTAAAAAAAAAAAAAACATACCTTCTCGAAAAATGTGTTTAGCTCTGGGCCGGCTTTATCGGTGCCCTTCTTTAACTGCTTCTTGGCCTTGTTGACATCCTTCTCTACTCTCTTCCAGTCCACCTGGATGTAGCCGCTATTGTTAGCGATCTGGAGAAAGAGTCAGGCAGATCAAACACACATGAGAGGCAGATTCACAAAAAAAAATTTTATTTCTCATTTCTTATTACTCATATGTGTAAACGCCCAGTGATGAAAGAATACCTGCAACAGAAGAAGACCTCCTCCTACAGATGTCGCAGCCACTTTACCAACCTTCTGGAAGAGATAACCTGCACACCTGAAATTAAGTCCAGACAGAGCATGATGGTTAATCTGACAAAAAAAGTAGGGTTGGGCAATAACAAACTTTTTTAATTTTATATGATAATACTTTTTAATACATATAGACCAATAATAACAAACGTATTGTCGTTATCTTGTTTTCAGCCTTGTTATAACTTTCAAGGTGTGTCTGTTGCTGCTGTGTGGCACTTTCTTGTCACAAATTGTGCATCTTGCTGTATTTCTATCTCAAGACTGAAAAGCAGCACCACACCAAGCTACGTTTCCTTTCTACCAGTCTCCAACATGTCTGATGTGGAAGTGTGCCACTGTGAGCGGCTGCTGTGATGTCACATAGGTCTCCACAGTCACGTGACCAGGGCTGGCTAAATGTCAGGGCTGCTTTGGTACAAACATTAAGCACAGGAGTGATGCAGCCACCCATGTTTTTTATTTATACAATTATATTCTTGATATTCTTTTGAAGGAATCGATACCAGATGAGTAGCTTGTGAGTATAAAGTATCAATCCCGCAGGATGGATCTGCCCATCCCTAATAAATAATGACTTCAACTATAACTAAACATCAGGAACATTATGTATTGAACATGTACTCTTACATTACCTATACCTCATATTTGATCCCTGCACCTTATTTGCACAGTTGTACCATAATGTTATCTTAAATTTTCATATGTACACTTTTCCCACTTTGTCTTGCAACTGCTGCTCAGCAGTCTCCCTCAGGATAAACAGTTTTATCTTGCCTTAAAATGAACGCTGTAAGGTTTGCACGACAATGTACCCCAACTGCACAATTATACAATCTAAAAAGGTAGAAAGCATGGAATTTATTTTTATAACTAGCCTGTCTGAGCTTGTGAATGATTCAGATGCCACCTCATAGCTACACCTGTGTTCAATACGATACACGAGCAAGTTTAGGTGCAAAATCTGTCAAGACTGACAAGCTGAGCTCATCTGCAGGTCCAGCGAGCAGTCGAGCCTTTTAAACAGAAAAGTAGCAGTAAGAACGAACAAGAGAGAAACGAAAAGGAGGAAAAAGCAGCAAAGCTCCCTAAATTACATTCATTTGACCTTTTTTATAAACAGCTGGTGTGTGCATGTATGCTTTATAACTGGTAGGTAACATGCACTAGGGCCCGTCACAGCAGCGTGCACTGGGGCCGTGGTAACTACCTTACGCCACTGCAGTACACACTCATGCTGCAGCGGCAGAATGCCTGGCAGAACATACAGTATACTGTCAGGAGCCCTCGCCATTCAGACAGTAATAATATAGTAATAACGTCATTTGTAAAGCACTTTTCGGGCTGAACGGGATACTAATAAAACAGAAGCATATACATACGCCTACACCAACATATCCACTTACACACATATATACCTGTATGCATGCAGACATGTAATCATGGCTGCACACATACACACACTCCCACACACACAATAAGTCTATCAACTGTCAGGAAGGGCTGCTCTGTAAAAGTATGTTTTGAGATTAGATTTAAAGATGTGATCAGAGTCAGCTGGTCCGATGCTCAGAGAGAGGCTGTTCCAAAGCTGAGGAGTAGGAACTGAAAAGGCTCGACTATCCTTCGTCTTTAACCTGGACTCTGGACCAATTAGAAAACCCAGACGAGCAGACCTGAGGGGCCCGTCTGGACGGTACGGTGTGAGAAACTCAGTTATATACTCCGGTGCCAGATCATCGAGAGCCCTTTGTGTTATTTAAAACACTTTAAAAATGGATTCTGAAAGAGACTGGGAGCCAACGCAGGGAGGCCAAGATAGGTGTGATGTGTGAGGATCATTAGCTGCTGAATTTTGGAGCTGATGTTTGGCGTGATTGTTTCGGCAGGTGAACGAGGTGTTACAGTGATCAAGGCGGGACGTTATAAGAGCATGTATGATTTCCTCTGTGTTACTGAAGGACAGAAGTGACCTACATTTGGAGATATTCCTCAGCTGGTAAAAACAGGACTGGACTATATTCTCTACATGTTGCTCCAGGGTCAGAATTACTGTCCAGAGTCACACCCTGACCTGAATTTATGTTCGGAGAGAGGGGGGGGATGAATTTGTTTGTAGGAATAGAAGGGGACAACATGAGATGAAGGTGAATCAGACATTAATCCAAGGCTCCAGGTGCCATGTGTTATACACCTGATTTAGCAACTACTTCTGAGCCAGTCAAAATGTTTCTAACAGACAGTTGCAGAGTTACTGAGGAGCACCTGAAGGCAGCACAAAGCATGACGAAGGAGAATATTTACCATCCACTCACTCCTCCTATAGCTAGCTGAGTGGCCACCGAGTATTTCTCTGCTACAGGGCCCGAGTTCTTCCCAAAGAGCCGGTTCCACCATCGCTGCCGTTTGGCATATTCTGTCAGATCCACGACCTTGTCGTAAATCTCCTCTTCCAGCTCTAAATGGACAAATAAAGCACACATTAGCAACATAGTCATGATGCTATGAAGCACGTTTAAAAGCAGCACTGCCACATTAAATGAATCTATTATTATAAACTTAACATTTTAAACACTATACAGCCACAACTCAGTAATAAACAGCTCGTGTTTAAGTCCCAGGGGTTTGAAGACGACAGCTGCAGTTAGCATTAGCTCCTCTGTTAGCTCCATCCACAACTTAGTAAAGTTCTGAGGCCTGAACAAGAAGTTAGCATCACACAACTAAAGCTAAGCGACAGTTGGAAACTTCGCTGTAAACGCTGCTCTCTGGACATGTCGGGAGGGAGGACGGAGGTTTACAGATTCAGAAATGTAAGATAAAACTGTCAAGACATGTCTCATGTTTGTTTCATGCTGAGAATAGCTATAGTCCCGCTTCACACAGAGATGTAATTAGTTTATAGGCTCGCTGCTTACCCTTGTCGCGGTTCGCCATTTTGGAGTGCTGCTCTGTCCTCAGCTGCCTTCACGTCCGGCGTCATTTGCATAAATTTGACGGTCTCACTAAAAGAGACACCGAGATACAGACCATAATAATCCTCAACATAATCACTATAATAATAATAATAATAATAATAATAATAACAATGATGATGTGAACAGAGAGAATAGTCATTATGATTTATGTCTGTAAATACTGCTGTACTACTGTTCTAAGCAACTTGTTAAATTAATAACTCCATACTCGACTTGTTTATCCTGGCTGTCCTTGTTTTTATGTTTATTTTATTTAGAAAGGAACGGTGCACATTAATTAACATAATCACTTAAGTCACATAATGTGCCAGATTAATTTTGCCATACAGGCTCATTTTCATCTGCAGTCACTGACAGGTTGATGGTATATTTGTATTTAAGAAAAGACATTAGCATAACATACAAAAGCACAGAAGCACAGATAAAAGTGGATTGATAACATGTCCACAGGAGGGCATATAAGCACAGAGCAGCATATAAGCATAGACAAAAGCACATCACAAGGCACATAAGCAAAAACAATAAAACAATGTCAGGTAACACTTTGAAGGTAGCTACATAAGAGTGACATGACACTGTCATAACTATGACATGACACTGTCATGAACTTATAAACATTATGTTCATGTCATAAACGTGTATGACTGCTGTCATTAAGTGTCATTCAGTTTTTGTAATGACAATTTGACATTGTTTGTGTTGTCTTGATTATGACAACTTGACATTAATCAAAGTGACATTACCAGAAGTTGTCTTTGTCATGACAACTTGACATTAACAAGAAATACATATTTTTTGTGTTTATGACAAGTTGACATAATGATTATTATAAGACAAACACATCTTCTGGTCATGTCATCCTGGTTAATGTCAACTCATTATAAGGACATCCCAAACAAATTTAATGTCAACTTGTCATGACAAAGACAACTTCTGGTAATGTCACTTTGATTAATGTCAACTTGTAATGACAAAGACAACCCAAATAATGTCAACTTGTCATTACAAAAACCGAATGACACTTAATGACATCAGTCATAAACGTTTATGACATGTACATAATGTTTATGACAAGTTCATGACAGTGTCATGTCATAGTTGTGACTGTGTCATGTCACCCTTATGTAGAAACCTTCAAGTAAAGTGTTACCCAATGTCATAACCGTATAACCAAAAAACATTAAGAACGTACTATACAAAAGTACAACATAAAACACAACATAGACCAAAACACACAGCCACAAACAAACACACAAAAGCACAAAGCACAAAGCAAGGACAACAACACACAAGCACAATTAGCAAGACAGTGACATCACCATAAAACCAAAGCACATTAAGGAAAAAGTACTGTACAAAAGCACATAGGTCCTAACATACAGTAAGAAAACCAGGACATAACCTCTGATTCAGATCACGACAACATGTTTGATTGTCCAATAACCACCGTTTTATTGATTTGGAGAATAACTTCAGAGACGTGATGTTCCTGAGGTCTGTGTGTACAGTGTTTCAGGTGTGTCCTGTCCGACTGGAAAAGGCTGACTGTCCAAAGCTGCTCTTTCTGTGTGGTATTTAAAATCCACCCTGGAGGCAGATCTGGTAGATGGGTTCCGATTATGTTTAATGAATGAAGAATTTTATATATATAAGTAAAACATCAGTAACTTGATCATATTTTCCCAATTTAAAAAAAATCATATTTTGTTAAAATTTTGCAATGATGATATGAATTTGGCTTTTTATCCTATGTTTTTAACACTTGTTTGTACAGTTTTGTCACTGGTGTTGGTGTGTTGGTGGAGCTTTGCCTGTCTGAGTCAAGCTGGGCAGACAGTGTGAGAATATCATTGTGTTGAAGTACAACTTTGTTTATAGCTGTTAGCTCTACTTCTGTGTAAGTTCACTGACAGTAACAAAAACTGGAGTCACATTCCTTGAATGCGTGCGCACTTTCTCGGCTAATAAAACTGATTTTGATGCAGATTTATTTAAAAGATATTAAAATAAAAACAAGCAAAACTGTACATCTAGGAATACTACTAACAACTGTAATCAATTAATAATACATCTAACATCCTTCTGAGACATTACTGGACGTTATACGTCATTCTGCTTAACTCAGACCTGTTGTCCTCGTCTGTGGACACTTTTTGTGCCATATAGTGTAGTAAGACCACAATACACTAATCCATGTAAAAACAAGATGGCAGCCATCTTTGCCAAGTCAGTCTGCAGCAGATCCTGACATAAAAGTGGACAAGGTCCAAAAGCTGAACACATTTTATGATTGAAACTTGTTTATTTATGATTAATGATGTTGATGCAGTTTGATGTGACATAAAATTTGACTGATTTTAGCAACAGTAACAAGATGCTGTTAGTTAGGAAGGGCTCATTTGAAGACATCAGGACTTTATTATCATCTATTATCATCATTATCATTATACTTATCAGGTCCTACTGAAAATATAAAATGCATACCAAACAAAAGTTCAAGTGTCAGGAGGTTAAAAAATATCTAAACAAGAGCACTCGGAGAGCGCAGACCTCCGCCAAGCAGCTTGGATTTCCCGCCATTTTATTATTTTATCCACTTTGCTTCAACCGATCACCACCAAAATTTTATCATCTGTTCCCCTTATCAACCTGAAAATTTCACCAAAATCCGTTCAGAACTTTTCGAGTTATTTTGCAGACAAACAGACCAATGCCGCCGAAAACATAACCTCCTTGGCAGAGGTAATAAATGTCAAGGCTGGGGCTCAGGGAGGATGATATCTGTTAAGAGATGCAACAAAGAAAGGAGCAAGAAGAAGAATATGCATGACCTTTTCTTTTTTCCTAATTATCATCATTATTATAATTATTTCTTTTAATCTTGAATGTTGTTTGTACATTTGTAATGTCATGTTTGTTCAATTGCTGAAAAAGCAATAAAAAGTTTAATCATAACAATACTGAAATAAAACTTAGATCTAGATCGACCTGCAGAATTATTCTAAACCTATTCTAAATGGGAAAATGTTTCATAACCATGATACATTAAATAAAAAAACATAACCTCCTTGGCGGAGGTAACAACAGATGAGGAGCCTGTAGCACATTTAGGCTACAGCGTTTGTCTGTTCCAACAGATAAACTCTCCCTGACAGAAATATCTACTTTTATAAAAAAAAACATATTTGTTCAAGTGATTGTGGGTTTAGGAAAAGGAATTATGGGATGGTTGAAAAAAACTGCTATATTAAAAGCAAATTAACATTGCTTGTTTACAAAAGACTTACCTTATATTTTGTGGTCCATCTTGCTTCCTTTCCAACATGTATTTTGGTGATGTGCTGTGGATATCTGTGGTAGGTTAATATTGTTTGGAGGTGTATTTTTATATGGTTGCTGATAACTGAAACAAATCAATCATAAAACGTAATGTGGAGACATTTTCAGAGGATCAACAGCAGAGTTTGACTGTTGATTATCTTCAAATGCTCCAGTAATTAAAGTTCAGATATAGAGGTTTGTCACAGATATTAGGAAAACTGTACCAATACTGTGTTTTGAACATCTATTTTAAAGGGATAGTTCAGAGTTTTTGAAGTAGGATTGTATAGGAGTACTTATCCACAGACAGTAGATGTCAGTCAGCACGTCCCTGATCAGCAACAAAACGTCTTCAAGCCACCTAAAAAAAGTTCCACCTGGAAAAATCAATATTAGTTTAAGTGTGTGTTATATTCAGAGTATTTTCACTGCTTTACCTTAATGTCAGACAGTGATTTAGCGCTGGAAAATTAGGCTGTCTTATTGCTCTCTTCCAATCCAGACTGCACTGAGAAAGATAATGGTTTAATGTTGCTGAACACAGGAGCTGCTGGTCTACCACTGCCTCGATCAGTCATTTTGTTTGTGTTATTATGGGATTTTGATATTTAAAAGAGTTAGTTCAGATTCACCAAAGTCACACAATAACACAAACTAACTAACTGATCGTAGTAGTGGTTGACCAGCAGCTCCTGTGGTCAGTGAGCTAAAATGACTGTTGTTCTCAATGGAGTCTGGTGGCTTTGACGAGAGCATAGAGGCAGAACTGATGTCATTAATGGCTTTCCCATTGGAACAGGCTGTCTGATGGAGAGGTAAAGCAGTGAAAATACTCACAATATATTGTACACTTAAACAAATATCCTATATGTCTTTATGGTACACTATCCATAGTCCTAAATACACTCCAATACATCCAGACCTCTTCTGCTCCCATGATCACATCACCCCTGTCCCCCAGAACCTCCACTGGCTTCCTGTCTCACCAACCTGCTCCACCGCCACACTCCTTCCCACAGTCTCCGCTCCTCTGATGCCAACCACCTGACTCCACCACTCAGGACCAAGCACCAAACCTGAGGTGACAGAGCCTTCTCCATAGCCGCCCCCTCCCTCTGGAACTCTCTCCCCAAACACATTTGAGACTGCACCGACCTCTGCCAGTTCAAATCACTCAGCAACACTCATCTTTTCAAAAAGGCTTTTAATGTGTGAATGAAGTTGTGTGTATTTTATGATTGTTTTTAACAAATGTAAAGCGTCTTTGAGTACCATGAAAAGTGCTCTACAGATAAAATGTATTATTATTATTGCTTTTTTTAGGTGGCTAAAATACATTTTGTTGCTGACCCCCATTCACAGCGGTATATTGCTCATCTTCTGTGTCAGACTCCAGCCTGCTTGTCTGAACTGGGGATGCGCTGACTAAGGCTATAAGGACTATGGAGAAGGACCGCATACAACCCCACTTTAAAAATCTGAACCACCCCTTAAAGTAAATGTCACAAGTACAATGTTTTCTTCTCAGCTGTATTAAGAAATATAGCCAAGCAGTCTTCACCATCAGATGTGCCCATGTAGAAGAGACCTCCCTGAAATAAGGGTTAACCATAGTAAACCTTAGTAACTTATTTTGTTGAATACAATGCCATTAAATTCTAATTACAACAGATTAATTATGACATAATTGCATTACCTCCCATGTGTACTAATATGTAATGGTTAGTGTGCAGAACTTGTTTGATAATATGATAATGCTTATTCAGTGAGTTACAGTTTTGTCTGCAGTGGGAGGTTAAGCCAAACAAAACCTGGCTTAAACCCATAAACTGTTATGGACACAAAACCTGCAGATGAGATGACAACAAATGCACATTGGGCACTATTATGAACAAGTCTAAATGTTAGTGTGTGGTCTAGCTGATTGCTTTGCATCTATTTATGTCTTATATTTTACTTTGTTTCGTACTTAGGGACTGTTCTTAACTTATCAGAGGAGCAGTGTGGCTGGGATGTGACTTTGTTTTTTCATTTGTTTTATTTTGACCCTTAAGGCTTTTAAATGAGACACAGAATAAAGTCATTTTGATGGAATATCATTATTTTAAGCTCAGATTTAATTATGTTTTGCACATGATGTGTTCAAAAATAATAATTTATGTTTTCACAGCCTCTACAAAATAAATACAAAATACAAAGATTTAATTCTGCGTGCCCCTCCAGCATTCCTACAGTTGGAAAAGTCATGGAATATCACACTAGCATTTTCCAGTCCTGGAAGAGTCATGGAATTAGAATTAGAAAATCACTTAAAGTTTTGAAAAAGTTTGAGTTTCTTTGTGTATGATGAAATTGTGAAAATGATCCTCCATGGATAACCTATCACGTTATGTAACATAAGAAAAATTTGTTCAAGCTCGTCTCTCCCTGTCTGTATCAGTATTGTTAAAGTTTGCAATATCTACACTTCTGTCGGTCAATAACATAAAATCAGCCATTCAGTCTGTCTCTTTATTATATTCTGCTTCTTTTTGTTGCCTCTTTATTACACTGCTTTGTGTTTTTATAGTCTGCTTATTATACTACGCTTTGCTTTTGTACAGTTTACTTATTTTATGTGCTTAGATATTGCTTTGTATTTTATTTTTCTACGGATGCTTCTTGTTTGCACTGTCCCTTTGCTACTGTAATGCTGCAGATTTCCCTGCTGTGGGATAAATAAAGGATATCTTATCTTTTGTAATTCTTTATATCTTGCTGTAAGACAAATATTATTGGTAATTAATTTATTAGAATATGAGAATTAAGTATTCTACAGCTTTATACTGATAGGGAGCTACATAATTGATTATTATTAATATATGGAGAAGGGGTATAAATAAATAAGTTTGTATTTCCTCCCACTCCTTTTTGGCCATGTAAATCAAATCATTATATGTTGTTTTCAGTTTCCATGCTTCCTTTAGTAACCTGGGATTTTTTTTGTCTTACAATTTGTTTATTTGCTACTTACATGTTTGAAATAAATTGCTACTAAACTATGCCAGCTAGCTGGCATTATGTTTGAAAAGAGTTTGAATCTGATATGTTTGAAAAACGAGAGACAAGTGGGGCAAGAAAAATAAAATTCTTTATATTATGTCCATGAAAAGTCATGAAAAAATTTAGAAATTTTATCCATGAAAATGTGTGGGAACCCTGCCCCTCTTGAGAAAATAAAAATAAAAAAGCATGTCTCTTCTTAGTGCTTAAAAAAATATTTAAAATACCTCCCCCTTATTGCACCACTTCCTCCCCCCTTACAAGTAACGTACAGTCCCTTGCCTGATTGAGTGTCCTTTAATAATGATAATAATAATAATAATAATAATAATATAATTTATTTATGTGATTTGGCCTTTGGTTTGATAAAGTAAAAAAAACTCATGAATATTATATCACATATAAAAAAACTCTATCTATCTATCTATCTATCTATCTATCTATCTATCTATGTGCAACGTTGCAACAAACATCCTTGACAGCCGCCCCCCACAGACAAACATGACAGCTGTCCTGACCAATGGGCTGCTCTGAAATACAGTTACGTAATCATAATATAACGCGAGAAACCAATCGCAGGCCTCGGGGGCGGGCCTTGGAGCGCCCGTTCGATGTGTGCGTGCGCGTGTTCGTCCGCGTGTTCGCAACACATCAACTGGAGACGGCCACGTGACCGCACACGCCGGCCGCTGATTGGCCGGGGCGGACGGAGGGCGTGCCGACGGTGGCGGCGTGCGTTTGCCTATGTGACACAATTACAACAACTTTGAGCCGATGGTTGGGGAAGTTTGCGATATTACCAAGTAACACTCCCTCCTAACACCCAACGTGACATCAACTTCATGCACAAACTGGCACTGGAATACACGCTGTGTTGTGATGTACAATGAGGAGTGTGGAAGGTAACTTGAAGGGATCATTTCCTTGAGGATTTGGCAAGAATTACGCTACGCCCCATTTTAGTCCTGGATAGGCGTGCAACTCTTTCGTTGTTATTGCATTTTGCCCGGAGTTACTCGGTCCCGTCGATCGTCCCGTCTCTTTCCCATGAAATCGTGCGGAGTGTCGCTCACCGCCGCTGCCTCTGCTGCTGCCCGGAGTCTCGGCGTTGCTGGTAATGACGAGGAGAAAATGGCGTCGAGAACAGCGACTGATATCGAAGAGGACTTTCCGAAGCTAACAGCGCAAGAAAAAGAGAGCCTGGTGGGAACTGACAGGTTAGCGCATCTGCTGTGTGAACCGCCTCACCCGCTTCTTTTCTGCTATATGTACCTTTGTTCGCGCAGTTTGAACACAACAAATACCGATTAGCCCCCCCAAGTAATACGGAACCGCCTGTGTGTTGTCTGTCCTCTACTTGCAGTTCACTGTTTGGATTTCATAGGCTTCAAGAAGATGGCGCCAGAACGAAGGCCTTGCTGTTAAAGGTATGCCTCTCTCGGTTATCTCCTCTCATTAGTGCAGAACCCACCTGAAATAAGTGGTACAGACCTCCCAGCGCTGCTCCTGCTACACGGCTAGCGGCGACACACACAAGCCTCCATTTCCCCAACTTTAACCTGAACCACACTGACTGTAACGGCAGCTTTCATTTATGCACCTTTACACTAAGCAACACTTGCACTGCTGAGCTCAGACACATTAACTCCAGGACATTTAAATCAAAATTAAACGGGCCTAGAGAGTCAAACTGCAGGACTGTGTGTGTCCATGTATCCACACCCTGATAAAATCAGTTGTGTCATCGGTTGTTGAAGGAATAGGTAGCATGCTAGGTGAAAGCTTTGTATGTAAACGTGTTTGCTATAACATACATATCACTGTGAACACAATGGTCCATAAGGGGAGACAGGCATGTGTGAAGAAGACACCATAATGTTTTAACTTGGTCACATTTGCTGTGTGGTGGAGCCAAACTAAAGGGCTCCTAAGGTGAGGTGCACAAATGTAACACCTTGCTATCTTACTGTTACATGTAGCTCGCAGGTAAATGATTATAAGCTTTAATGGAAGCTAAATACACACTTCCGTAACGTTAAGTTGACAGAGCCGCTTGTATCCCACTGAACCACCGTCCCATCCTGTATAACGGCAGTTACTTTGGCTGGTGCGTCAGCTCACTCTGTTAGCATGTAGCGGCTAACTGCCCCAGCGGTTTTCTCCCCCCTCTCCTTACTCGCACACACAACCGCTACGACGCCACTTAGCTGACATTATCGAGATGGAAACAAACACACACTCGTTACCACTTTAGGGTTGCATAAAATAATGGCTGCTTGACTTGGCCCAAGATGGCGGGGATGGGAAGAAAATACCCACAAGCAAACGTTTGCTTGCTAACTAGCATTGGTGGCTAGGCTAATCAGCATTCGCATAAAACCATATCACGACGGAGGCGTTCAGTGTGTGTGTGACAAAGGTGGTTGATTATAAAGCGGAAGCCCACTTTGCTGAGTGTACAGTGCTGCACATAGCCGTGTCCACGCAGTCCGTGTGAGCACCGTTACGTCGCCTGTGTTTGATGTGTGTCTTCAACATGTGGCTCCTGGTTTCTGCTTGATTACATTGTTTTGTTAGGGTGGACTTTCAGATCAGGATCAGCCATGCGCTCCGGTATTGCCGTCCTTCATACTCTGCTGACCGTACCTGACCAGCACATGCAGGCCTGCACACACCATAAACGTATAGGATCTGATCGTGGGACCTTTCCTCGTGATAACACCAAATACATAAGGCTGTGTCACATTAAATACATGTGTATCTCTGGTGGAATAAATCAACCTAAGTTCCCTTTACATCCTCTCTCTGGACTCTACCATTTTAAAACAGGGGGGATGGGAGTGTATTAGTTCAGCCACTGTTAAAACTGATCCACTTATCATTGAGAACAATAAGAAAACATTATTTTAGTACTATCCCAATGTAGTTTGTAAAACTGTAGGATGCATGTGTAAGTGTATTGTTTGCTGAATCACACTGTCCCTGCAGGGTGCTCTGCTGGGCCTCAGCTAACCCCTGTTGCACAATTTCATAAGTAGAACGGCTTGGCACTGAGCCAGCACTTCCAAAATGTGTGTGGTAATGTGTGTGGTAATGCATGGTTTTAATATGCTGCATAATGGAAATGTAAGGAAATGCATATTTGTGAGTGTTTTTTTTTCTGTAAATGTGAGAATTGGTGCGTTTTTTTCTTACAAGGAGCTTGAGATAAGGTGGTGGGGTTGAAGTGGTGGTGATTCCTCCAGCAAAGACTCAATTTGATTCTATAAATATTATATTAAGGTACTAGTACATTTGTTTCAATAAAATAAACTAATGCAATATTAATTTTATACATGAATGTTTAGATCCCATCTTTTCAAATCAATGTAGTGGCTTTCCGGTGATAAATGATGCAAGCATGATTTATTACAACCTCAACTGAGGTCCATCTTCCTTACAAACTTATCATACTGTAGTGTAGACTGAATCACTGTGACCTCACGCTAACACACCAACAGTCACTTCCTGGGAAACATCTGGCAGTTGATTTTAGTTGCTTGAATATGTCAAATTGGCAAACTTGTTTGTTTTATTTTGTTACCATGACTGTACCATTCAGAAGTATATGGTTAAACACGGTTGTGCGACCTATGTGACGTTTCTGTTGTGCTTATTTTATGTACTATGCTGCTTTTCTGTCATCTTTAACACACCAAATCTACTGGCAGGGAAGCTAAGCAACGTTCTGTTGGTGACAGGGCTGCAGCAAAACATATTTTAGCCACCTAGAAAAATCAATATCGGTGTAAATTTACACTGTATTTGGATATTTTCTGCTTTACCACACACAAAAACCAGTCAAGGCTGGGGTAGATCAGCAACTCCAGTGTTCTGCTATGTAAAATGACTGTTTTTGTCAATGGAGTCTGGTGGCTTTGATATAGCGGCTTCAATTCCCTGTTGGAAAAGACTGTCTGACAGTAAGGTTTTTTTTTTTGGTGGCTAAAAACTAACCAAACTGAAGCAGCATTTGCTCAGTGCTGTTCAATTTTATGTACGTGACGCAAGGGTTTTCTACCCGGAAGTTGTTGTAAATAAACATGGTGATTGAGTCTATACAGAATCTTTTATTACATGCATATTTATATACATATAAATGACTGTAAATTATGTCACATCATTTATGAAGATTTAAAAAATGTTTTTTTTCTATTGCATGATGAGGGTGACGGTCATTAGGTTAGCAAATAAATTGACCAATATTCATCTATTGGACTGTCCAGTGCGGGATGCAACCTACTAGTTTTTCTGATACATGAGTCGGACAGTTTGGTATCAGAATTCATCCTTTAATGCGCTTTCTGAATAAATGTTTTAGTAATTTCTCTAGAGTGTTGTCATAATAAGTGAAGAGCCAGTTCTGCTGCGAACAGATATTGCTGTTAATGTTGGTTTGGTCAATTATGACAAAAATTATAATTTTGATTGTTTTGGTCAGTATTGATATGACAGTACTTTATGATTACTAATTGACTTTGGAAACATCATGCATTTATTGAACTGAAAAAAAGTCTAATAAATGATATACAGATACAAAGACAGCACAAGAGAAGAGGCTGGGATGTAGCACTGTCGGCAAAAGAGCCGTTGACTGCATTTACTTTGAGCAGCATGCACTGCAATGAATTACAACATAATACATTTCTGACTTTTCCCTTATGGTCTGAATAAGTCGCTAGATTTGTCACTAGTAGCTTTTAGAAATAAGGCCACTGAGATGGTCTAAAAAGTCGATTAATCCAGTGAAAAGGTCGCCAAGTTAGCAACGCTTAATACATTAGTTTTCTAAAGGTCCTGACACACCAAGACGGTCATCCATCAGTCAGTATCTGGCTGTTAGTGAGCTTCTGTCACACTAGTTTTTGCAGTGTGTCTGCACTGTTGACCCTTACTGCTCCTTGATAGCGTTTTCTCTGCCGATTCAGCATGTTGAATAGGCGTTGGAGCTCGTAATCCCTCTGTCCGGCAGTTCAGCTCAAAAAAAAAAAAAAACAGAAGTGAGCAACACAAACAAACAAACAAACAAACAGCTAATGTCATGAGCGGTGAGATCAACACAAACTTTTTAGATGATGTAAAATTATTTGTTAGTCATTGAGCTCTTTCACGGAAATGTTTCATAATTGATTGTTATTGATTGCTAACACACTGTAAATATAATCTATTCTTTCAGTATCAGGTTGTGTTTTAATGTGCTAACTGGCTGACTAGCATCTTGAATCTGTTCTGTCAGTCTTCCGTTTCCCTTTAATGTGACTACTGCCACCTGCTGGTATGGAGAACTATTTTATCTCAGCAGATACAGAATGTACGTGCTAGTTTGCGGTTGGCCGTAGTCTTTGCGGTGTGTTCGAGTGCAACCTTTTGGCCTGGACACAGGCGACGTGAGGCGACGCAGCATTGCTGTGAAACAGAATGTGGCACAACAGTTGTTTCATCTCAATTATCTTGTTTTCATAATCAAAATTAAAGATAAAAGATGATCAGTCACCCAGCCCTGACTTTAAGTACACTAAAGTTTGTGTTGGTTTCACAGACTGCGTAGAGCTGATCATATGAGACTTACTTTGTTAATCTACTTTCAGCTTTGTGCTGCAAAGAAACTGCTCAACAGTATGTGATAAGAATGATCACACAGTGAACATACTGTGTGATAAGAATGATCAGATGTGGTTTGCAAGTTTGTCTAAAGAAGAAGCAAATATAAGACATATTATATATGGCCTGCTCCGGTAGAAATTCTTGCATGAGCATTGCTGATCTTGATCTTGATTGCATCACTAACCACAAGACAAACACAAACAATATATTCTGAATGGTACGTACAGATGAAAACGTCTGGGTGACTTCAGAACAAACTGTGCAAGAACATAATGTTAAAAAGGTACAGAAGTAAACTAGAATCAGTGTGTCACAGTAAACTGATTTCATTTCACCCAGTCTTGTGCTTTAGGCTTTCAGTCTTATGAGAAACACATCACTGAATCATTTGTAATTTGGGTCCTTTTGATTTAAGTGATGGCAAAGCTCAACAAGATGAGCACACACTGAAGGTGACGCTCTGTTCAACATAAAATTACTCAATTTTATTCTTCTGTTTTTTTTTTCATGGCTTATTGCATTCAACATAATAGTTATGTTGACTCTATCTCAGATGCGTGCACACACACTGGTACTAAATTGGAACCTGTTCCTGACTCGTCACTTCAGAAATAAGCATTATTAAAAAACCCGGCATATCCCCTGGATGGTAAATCACCATCATCTCTGACATGAGTGAATACAGCATCTGCTGTCACAACAGTCACTGTGATGTAAGATAACAGGAATGTCTGTAGTAATATCCGACATATTTGGGTGTATTTTATGAACCTTAAAATACAAGGTTATTGTCTACCAGCGGTCCCTGTGGCCCTCTGTGCTGCCCCACAGTCTTTACAAGGAAACGGTGGTGCTGAGAGCCTCAGAGAGCCGGGGATGAGAACAGGCGGGCGGACAGGTGTCAGATCTGTGCAGAGCACCAGAACAAAACACTGACACATCACAGACAGTATGATAATAACATCTAAAACACAAGCTTCACTCTCAGTGTTTATTTGTGACATAAAAAAATACTTTCAAAACTAGTGAAAACACCCAACAACACTGTTTCAACACAATATGTTGCGTGTGAATGTGTGACTTTGATATACAGTTTACCACAGTTCAATCAGTCTTTTACAATACCTTTAGGCTATATTGCACATGTTAATATCACGATGCAAATGAATTTCCGATATGTTGTTTACCCCTACACTCGACATGAAAGCAGTTGGCTGACTATGTCGTATTTTCTGTATGCAACAGACTTATTTTTTAATTTATTTTTGCCCAGAAGCTAACACTAACAGTTGTGCTGTTTCAGTGAGGGCTCCTGTGTGATCGTATCCCTTTGTAATCCAGCCTTGAACTGTGGTGTCTTTTTGGACAGTTTGTAAAACAATCAATTTTTAATAGATCACTATTTTTTTTTCGTGTTGAAACCGCATACTTAGCGTGTGCCAGTGAAGAATAACACAAACCATCAGGAAACGTTTCTGCTAAGAAGCTCAGAGGCTCAAGAAAAATAATCTTACCTAATATAACAAGTTCGTTTAGTCTCACTTCCTCTTGACTTAAGCTCTTTGTTTACTGTCTTACCCGTTTCTCTTCACTGCCAATCGGTGATTTCATTCACCGATGGGGTCTACCATCGTCGACACAGATTTAACGTGTTGATTCAGCCAAAAAAATAGCAGACGGGGGCTGACAAGGAGAACACACTACTTATGAGGGCGACAAAAGCTTGCTAACAGCCAACCGTCGGCTTGATGTGTCATAGCCTTAAAAATCTGAAAGGACGGAGTAATCTTATCACTGATGCATCCTGGGGACACGCCCTATTATTTTCCCTGATACTGCCACACTGCAAACAACAAAACCATGTTGAAGTCAAGTGGCGTTGTGTGATGTCACTAGTTTTTGAAGTATTTCTCATGTCGAAGAAACCACTGAGAGGCAGTCCTGTGTTCTAGATATTAAACTGTCAGTGATGTGTCGCTGCTTTTGTTGCGGTGCTCTGCATACATCGGAGACCTAACTGTGGTCATCCCCGGCTCTCTGGAGCTCAATGTGCCATGGCTGCAGTGTTGGCGGCACGGTACGCAGGGCCCCAAGGACCGGGGTAGACAGTAACCTTACATTTTTAGTAGGGCTGTACCCAAATATTCGGATATTCGAATATTCATTTTTATGGGTAGGTATTCGTTATGGAAATTTGGTATTCGATATTTGTTTTTTTTTGTTGTTGTTGTTGTTGTTTTTTTAAACATTTTTTTTGGTGCTAAATGTAGTCTTTTTGTTGTTGGTAAATGTAGGTTATCAATAAAAACTAAAACTTTTAAATTGCATTGTTAAAAATGTGAAAATATAGTATCGCCTACCAACGGAGCTTGTGCGCACGGCACGCTTGAGCGCATCCGTCTGAGGCTGTGGATCAATGCCAAGTTTTACCACTTTATCACTATTCCCTCTAACTTGTAGCTGTTTTTTCGTTATCTTTTGAATTTAATATGAATTATGGAACCGTTGGAACCGACAGATTTAACAGACGATCACTGCTGCCCGACCCGCAGGTCCATTTGCGGGTCCTGCGGGTTATGGGTCGACCCGCGCATCACTACTCAACTCAGTCTATAAGGCTGTACACAACAGTAGATATTATATTCTATTCAGGCCGGCAGAACCAGCAGCGCATCGGCTCTACAGTGCACGGCACTGCTGATTAACCATTTTATCGCAGCACAGAGTGTCTGCCAGCAACCAATTACTTGCAGAGGCTTCCTACAACTTGTTTCAACAGTTCCGATTTAATCAGAAGAAAAATTAAACAGGATGACTAGCCAATGTGAAAATCAAAAGAAAGCATAGAATAATGTACTGAAGGAGACTGTTGTGCCATTGAGCAAAGATCTGGTCGCTGCTGTGCAAAACTCCGCAATACAATTAGGTCCGAAAAAACCCCGGAGGCAGACCGGGGAGGCAATACCCAAATCCTCCACTATGTAGGCTATGACTACAGACATTCCTATAATATATAAATCTTGTCAAAATTTTGGCTTCCCGCAATTCCACATACATGATCGACTGCATTTTGACTTTGCTGCATATCAAATAAGGTGTCTTCTAAACTGTCAAATAGCCTCCGTTTTGGAGGATCCGTTGTTTGGAATAACATCACTAACTGTACGTTCAAACCAACAGCAACCAGAGCTCCCAAAATTTTCAATGAGAGCCCAGCGCCATGGGCGACCTGGTTGTTAGCCGCGCGTCTTGGGCTACTAAAGAGACCGGAGCGGGTCTGGAGGGGAGTTAAAACTCGTTTAACTTTATGGTAATGAGCCCTGACGCGTTTTGGCGACAACCAATCGGAATGCTGACGTGCTTCGATAAAGCGGGTCCCAGAGAACAAGCCATGTAACTTTGGTTCGTACGGCACACTTGTTCCGACGATGGATATCGGGAAGTTTATTACTTGCGTTCGCACCCACTCAGTCCTTTATAATGTGTCGCTGTTCGGTTGCAGAGACCAAAATAAAAAGAATGAGGCTTGGGACCACGTTGTGGACGTGGTCTGGTGAGTTTTAAAGTGTGTAATGTTAGTAATAGAGGAGAGAATTGCAGGCTAATGTTGCGAATTAGCATGCAAGATGTTTGGTTTGAATGGGACGACATACGTTTTCTGTTTTCATTGACCAAACATAACTTTCTGTAGGCCAACTATAAACGTTTTGACTGGACAACAGCAAGTAGCAACTATGCTGCTTTCAAGCCAGTAGTCCGCTTTGTGTCTCCTTTAAATTGACAAGCACGATTGAACTTCCAGTGATTCACGTGATGAGCAACTAGAGCGACCAAAGCTGCCACAAATATTTTTGACAGTCGTGCTTCTTGGGTGTCCACGAGAGACTTTGCCTGTTTGGAAGTTTGTTTGGTTTTTTTTTTTTGTTTGGTTTTTTTTGGGGGGGGGTTAAAGTTATTTTTTTTTTTTGGCATTTTTGCCTTTAATGGACAGGACAGGTAAGTGTGAAGGGGGAGAGAGAGATGGGGGATGACATGCAGCAAAGGGCCACAAGCTGGATTCGAACCCGGGCCTCTGTGGCAACAGCCTTGTACATGGGGCGCCTGCTCTACCCACTAAGCCACCGACGCCCTGCCTCTTTGGAAGTTTCTGGTTTGAACGTACAGTAAAGTTACTTTGCATCACCACACTGAATCCCCGTCCTTGTCCAGCGTCAGCTCACACACCCATAACACTATCGCTCTACAGAGCATCACCGTATCCATCCAGCCCCTAAAGACAGACTGAAGTAACCAATAAAATTGCATTTGGTCCGAGTTGCGTGTCCAATTCACAGTGCTTCCTTTTGGTTGCATTCTGTGATGACGTATTCATTTTAAGTTAGTTTGTTTTATTTATATTTTTGCTTCTATGTGGTGCTCTGAGTTCAGGCGAAGAAGAAAGAGAAAGCCTGTTGATTTGGTACAATTTTATTTATGTTTTGTCTGTAGGAGATTCACTGTGAATCAGCAGCTTACACAACTGTTTAATCTTTTTATGTCATGTCTTAATTTATTTTGCACCAAATTACAGAGAGTAGTATGAATAAGAGTATCAGTAAGGTGTTGGTATTAATAAGCAGTACTGAAATCAGCATCAATAAAATGCTAACGATACCCATCCCCACTCTCTCATCATTCCTCCTCAGTGGCTGCAGTATGGGCCAGCAGGAGTCATTTGTTTAGCCAATGTTTAAACCCTAACTGACATGGTCCATATTTGGGCATTCAGCTCTTGCTATGCAAAACAGTCCTGGAAGGCCTGGAAACATACTCTTTGGTAGTTTATCAGTCAGCTGTGTCTGATAAGCGTTAAGGTAAAGCAGCAGGCTGGAGTCAAAATTTGCTTGCTGTATTGACCGTTTATCGTTGTGTGTGATGCATGGTATTGATCAACCGTTTATCTCTGTGTTCTTCACTACAGCTGTAGCACCTCTTTAACTCTTCACTGCTGTTGTTCTTTCATTCAGGCTGTTAGCTGCTATGATGCCCTCATCCTGAAAGCAGAAGGGAAAGTGGACCCTGACATTTTCTGTCAGCTCGGCCACTTCAACCTCCTGCTGGAGGACTATCCAAAAGGTGAGAGTCTCTATGTGTAAAGCCTCCTGCGTCTTGTTTATTTTGTACCTCTCTAACATTAAAATCTAAAGTCCCATTTTACACAGAGATCACGCTATAGAGCCGCTGTGAAGTCCCTTCTTCATGCCACCTTTTTACATACAACCAAATGACGGCTGCATCATTCTGCATCCGTGTGTAATTTTTAAATAGTGTCCCAGCATTGTGACATGTAGGGCTGCCCCTGACTAAGAATATTCCTAGTCGACTAATAGTCGTCATTTAGGGCCATTAGTCGACAAGTCTCCTGCATTTTTCTGATATGAATGTAATGATATATTTTGGTGGTTTGAGTTAAAGGTGTGAGAAAGAATAGTATCAGTAACATTGTTAACACTGTGTTACATTACAGAGAAATACAAAACCGTACTAATGAAGCTTCATTAACATAGGCCTATATTTTATCTACAAGTGCACGTCACACACTGAGCGAGCCGCCTGTTAATGACGCTGTGGGCTAATGGGCATGTAGCTACTTCCATGTTTCAGATGATACGTCATGTTTGTAGTCAGCCAATGAAGATGAGTTTACATATCACCTTGGGTTCGTCCTTCACCTTCTCAAAATGATCCCACACTTTGGATTTCCTGCCCGACATGTTATTAACTAGCCTGTGGAATAACCGCAGGTACCAGCCCTGGAGATTAACCTGACTCCTGTCTGACTGCTGAGCGTGGACACTTCCTGTGTCTGTCCTTTCACTTTAAAGTCCCACATGGTGCAGTCACATAGCTTTTGATTTATATTGATAAGGCATATCTCCTAATGGAGTTTCACCTTTTTTCTTTTCTTTTTTTTTTGGGCGACCAAGCGACCAATGAAGTCTTGCCGACTAATGACCAACTTTCTGGTTGACTAACGTTTGGTCGACTATCAGGGGGCAGCTAAAGTGAAATGTAACACAACAGCATTGACCTTTAGTGTGACATACGTGTCGGCAGTGCTTTATAAACAGCAACAATGGCATAACATGGCATCAACAATTAATTACCGTCCCTGTTATATGGCAGCTGTTCTTTTTGCAGTTAGCCACTCACTGCTAACAGCTACTTTTTAAATCTCCTGCGATGGGTTGCACGCATAACATGTTGTAAAGTGTCACCCCTGTGCCATCATGATCCTGTTTTGTTTTGTCTTGAAATCCTTCTCACTGGGAAGTGTTGAAAGTGCAGCTGAGTCGAATATCTTGAACATTTTCACAACTGTTGATTATCTCCTTCTGTGTTTCCCCCTCTGTCTGTATCACCTCCTTCTATTCGTCTCATTATTCTCAGCATTATCTGCATACCAGAGGTACTTCAGTTTACAGACGGACTACTGGAAGGTGAGTTTGCGCAACATGTTGGTAAAATAGCACCTTTTATATTTTGTGCCACTATTCTTTCTGACCTTAACTGTTGGTGTGGTCTGCTCTTTGGTCCACATGGTGCCCAGTAGAAACCATTGCAGTGCACACTCAACTGCATTGCCCTAAAACTGGGTCACTTTTTATGCAATGTTCACCCAGTGTGAATGTGAACATCCTTAGGTATTCGTAAAGGTGTAACTTGGCACTGTTGTATCAACATGAAATCCAGTGTGCTAATATACAGAGACAAACAATGAAAACATATCACTGTCCTAATGCTTAGTGAGTAGACTCTACTGTGTTGAAATGTGTCAGGCGATGATGGAAAGATTGCTGTGCACACAAGAAGACTGGGCTGGTTGTCAGCCTGTTGTGTATGTGCTTGATTCTTCGAGGACATGTGGAGGTAATATACTGCTGAGTGCATTTAAGGACACTGAGGGAGTGGGTACAGTCTGTGCCAGAGACACACTGTAAGAACTGAGGGCGGTGGAAGGCCCCACATGCTCAAGTGGCCTGCAGTCAAGTCAGTGTGACTGAGCCGGTACATGTGGCACATTAGTAACAGTGAGCACACAAAGAATTATGCAAATGTTGAGCCTCAGTGTCCTGCTGTGACTGATGCACATTCAAGGGATAGTACAGATTTTTTGAAGTGGGGTTATATGAGGTACTTATGTCAGTCGGCATGCCTCCAGTCTGGAGAAACAGGCTGGAGTCTGACTGCAATGTACTGCTGTGGAGGAATATGAGAAATGGCTGCTGAAATGTGAGTCTTTCTTCGCTCTGTATGGCCGCTCCAGGCACCTGTACCGCAACAGCATGAATGAACGTGCATCAGAATCAGGCAGTGGGCTTGACGGCAGCCTTTTATGGTGCTGCTGTTGTGCTGCTCTGTGTCGTCTGTCCGTGCGCTCTTGGTTCCCTTTCTTCGTGCTGTGCTGTTATCAGTTATGAATTTGTTTGTCACTGCCTCAGAGAATGGGTGTAGGAGCGTGTGAAAAGAGTTGATTGCGTGATTCTTACGGTCAGCGTATGAGAGTTGACAACCCTGAGCAGCCTCATGCACAGCTCAAATTTTAGATGCGCTACTGTGCGTATGAAGGTGGTATTTGGAGCCCTGACTATGATACAAAAAGAGGCTGAACTGTGTTATGATACAGTATTAATTATAATGTAGTAGACTGCTGCTGGTTGTAACCACAGCATGAATGAACTCAGATAGAGCTGGCAGAGCTGGTAAACGTAGCGCTCCCACCCTCTGCTGCACAGGCAGTCGCTGTGATTATGACTATCGCCATGCCTGTGCTTCGAGTGTTTTGTTGAAACTGCTGAACTTCTCCGTGGTGTGTTGGTTACGCTCCTGTCGTATTTGATAGAGGCACAGCAGTTTCAGATCCAGTGTGGCTTCACAATGCTTTCTTGGTTAACGTTAAAAGGAGCAGTAAAGAGAAGTCACAGTACAGCCACCGTAGGCATAGACAACCACAACTGCAGCCGTAGTCTGAGCAGTAACCACATCCACAGTCACAGCTTCAACCAGCTGCAGCTGAGCTCAGAGCCAGTGGCTAGATTCTGTCTGAGTCTTTTGAAAGAATTAATGAGCAATAAATGCACCAGATAAAGTGTCACATTATCTCTATGCTGTAGTATCTGCAGAGTGTTTGTTATAACTGGAGTGGAGCAACACACTTTTCGTTCCTGGGGATCGGAGGAACGCAAAACTCAAAGTCTGGGTAAAGTCTGTGATTTAAAAAATGTATTATTAAGCACCCAGCCAAATTGATTAAAAAAACAAGTATATAAAATTAGGTTTCAAACTCATGAAAAATGGGCAGTATTCTTGCTCTGAGATGCTGGGGTCATGTCTGCTGAGGGAGCTAAAATGAAGGCCAAGCCAATGCCAAATGACGGACACCCTTCAGGAGCTAACCCAGTATCACAGACACACACACACACTTGAACCAAAGAAATGCTGCTCCACGGCAACAGACGCGATAGCAGCTAACCCATTAGCACACACAGTCAATGGTTATACAGCACACACCCTCTGAACCACGGAACAAGAGCTGCTGCACGGTGATAGCCTCGTTTAGCAGCAACAGCAACCAATGTACGCACAAAGCACACACCCACGCCCACAGCAGTGAGCAGTTTGCTGATGGGACAGGTAGCCAGTTCAGCCAGAAATACTTACAGATACATTAGTGACAGCTGTTTAGCTTGGGTTTATATGATTGTGGCATTTAACAAAGATGTTTATACATGTATTTATTAGACTGAAAGAGCTCAGAGAGCTTGTGGGACGTAGCGAAGTTGCCGCTCACGCACAGAGCTTGGACGAAATGACACTGATGCTATGTGCTGCGCTCCAAGTTAAAGTTTGTTGTAACGTAATATTTATATAGTAGGCGAGGGGTTATGATGAAGATGGTCCCAGTGAGTCATGGCCAGGCATGGAGAAAAATTTTCTACCATGTATTACGTGTTTAAAAAGAAATAGTAGATTTTGCTTTACCTGGACTTAAAGGTGAGGGAACAGAGAAGAAGTTCAGAAAAACCATCAGGGGTTTTCTGTTGTGTTATATTGCTGAAACTATTTTTTAACTGAACCGGTCGATCAATGAAAAAATGGCCTTGTTTAGCTCTATTTATTCAGTTTGGATCACGACATCTCTTCTGCTCAATTTAGCTAATCGAGTGACATTTATCATCCAAAGAGTGTAGCTGCAGGGACTTTCACGAAGATGTGATACAGTGGATGCAACGTTTTAGTATTATTTGCAGAAACACTTGCCTCCGTTCAGATTGCCCACAGTTCCTGCTCATGGCCTGGAGATAAATTGTCCAATCAGCTGTGATATGATGGCGTCCAGCCTGTCCTCTCCGTGCTCTCTGTGTGGATGAATAGGCCCGTTTGGTCTGATGTCTCACTGTTTGGAATGCCCATTAGACAGAGGTGCTGAGAGCTGGATTGTGATCAGACCTGACAGCTCTGGGCTCCTCGGGATTACAGATCACCACGGTGAAGTGAGGGTGTGAGGTCCTACCCTCTGGTAGATAATGGCGTGGGGCAGACTTCTCTTGGTGGCCGTGTAGAATAGCCGCAGTTTGAAGCCCCAAGCGCTGGGCTGTTATTGGCCAGGACTAGACTGGTGTGACTGACCAAATATGACTGGTCCTTAGTGGGAAGTGGCAAAAAGATGCATCAACATAATTATGTTTATGTAGGAATTTCACTGATTTATGCTCCATGTGTTGTAGTGCTGCACGATTAATCTAATCGCAATCGCGATGTCAGGCTGTGTGATTACATAACCACATAAAAGGCTGTGATTTTCGATTTCATGTAGGCTAAATAAATGTTAACGTGTGTGCCTGTGAACGTGACTGCCTCTCCTGTAGTGTGTAGAGTTTGTTGACATCACACCCGCAAGCTATCCTGGTGCGTGCAGCCGGCGTGCAGCAGTGACCAACACAGACACTGAAGAAGAGCATGAGCTCGACCAAGAACAGGCTGAGGTGGTGGCGAATAAAACGTCTGTTACATGGCGATACTTTGGATTCAGGTACGGCGACGTTGAACAGAAAGACGTGCTGTGTAAGTGTAAAAGTTAAAGTCGCCACGTCCCGCGGTAACATGACCAATCTATATCAGCACTTGAGACAGGACGTGGCGACTTTAACTTTTAAATTTTTACACAGCATGTCTTTCTGTCCAACGTCGCCGTACCTGAAAGACGTGCTGTGTAAAAGTTTCGAAGTTAATGTCACCACATCCCGCGGCAACACGACCAATCTATAACAACACTTGAGACAGCACAGCACAGGGAAAAGTAGGAAGAGTGCATGTGAGAGAAAGCCGAGCCATGTAACGTTAAAGACAAAGAGACAACTGAAAGCCGCCAGAGCCTCATAAAATAACATCCAAGCACAGCTAAGCAAACATTTGTAAGTGTCACAGGGAAATCATGGACTCCATAACAAATGAAAAATCGAGCAATTTTGCTCGGGTTCGGCCCACATGACACGCACATCGCACATTTTTACCAAATCGTGCAGCACTAGTGTGTTGGTGTGACTCATTGGCCAGATCTTGCTGCAGCTTTACGACTCTACTCTCTTTTTTCTTCATGTAATGTATAATTTACATTATATGGTTTAACACTTAATAAAATAAAATTGTTTCACGCTATGGTGTGTCTCATCACTTGACAGGAAAGACCAGCAAATGGGAGATGTAAACTCACTTGATCAGTTGATATTGTGAGACCTAATTTACAAAAGTCTTGTTTTTTTTCTTCTGAATTTGTTCATAAAAATGGTCAGAAAGAAAAAGGCAACAGTCATTTTTGTATTGACTGAGATATCGTCTCAGGTACTTGTTGATCTTCAGCAGGACATAATTTAATTCTGCTGCATGCCCATCAATTGGTCTCATATGTCTTTTTAGTTATTTTATCATCAATAAGTGGTACATATGTTGGTCATACTGCTCAGTCTGCTTTATTAGATCATTAACATTTGCTTACACCCTGAGGGAAACCAATGCCTCTATAAATACTCAATATTAGTTCACTGACATAGCGGGAAAACTAAACAGGTACTATACTGGAAAACAGTATCTTGTATTAATGTAAATTAGCAAACATAAAAAGAGAAATGAATGTTAAAATACCTCTTAAATGCTCTTAAAGGTTCAGTGTGTAAGATTTAGTGGCATCTAACATTGAGGATTGCAACCAGCTGAAACTTCTCCCGGTTAGAATTCCTTCAGTGGTCATTGTTCAGGAGGTTTTACCAGGAGCTGAATTATCCGCAGAGGTCTCTTCCTCTCCAAAACAAACACACCACCAGGTGATTAAAACAGGTAAAAACACTGAATAAAGCGTTCTTTATAAATCAGTGTTTCCTCCACGCTTTTTGGCTCGTCATAGACAAGCTGCTCGCCCAGCAGCTGCTGTGTGAGCCCACCATTTTTCTCTATTAACTCAGCGTGTACTCATCTTCTGAGCCAGGCATTATAAGAACCTTCAATCACACATTATAAGACCGCAGATAAGACTGAGGCTGATAGATCTGCATGTCTCTTATTAAATGATTTATATTTGAAGGTCCAGTGTGTAAGATTTAGGGGGATTTAGTGGCGTGTAACAACCAGCTGAAACTTCTTCTGGTTAGAATTCCTTCAGTATTTATTGTTCAGAAGGTTTTTATCAGGAGCTGAATTATCCACAGAGGTCTCTTCCTCTCTTAAACAAACGGATCAGGTGATTTAAACCAGTAACAACACAGATTAAAACAGTTACCTACCTTAAACTCGTATAGAGACGTGTCATTTCAAGTAATGAACACACTGTATGTAAAAGTCCCCTCCCACCATCAAGGGTGAAACTGCTTGCTTTTAGTGTCAGATTTTGAACTGTAATCATTTCAGTGTGATAAAGAAGTTTTATGCCTCTGTTTGTAACAATTTTCTGACCCTTTTTTTTCCAGAATGCTGCCTTTTTATACGGCCTTGGCATGGTTTACTTCCATTACAACGCATTTCAGTGGTAAGTGCTTCAAAAATATGTGTTTCATTGCATGCATGATGATTATATTTTCTTGTCTGATTGAAAACATGGTGTATAATCAAAGCTGTAGTCCAACTGTAACCAACACTCAGACATATTGGCATATCCATGTTTGCTGTCTTGCCTTGAGTAGGGTGAGAACACTGATCATTTGACCTGTGTGTTCAGTAAAGAGTTGGCTCCAGACTGTGTTTGTGCGTATTAAACATGTGTGCACATATTGAAGGAAATATTGTGGCTTAACAAACAGTTGAAGTTGCTGAGCTGTAGAGTTGGGTTCGTTTCTGGTTTGTCTTGTCCGATGTACGAGCTTAAACAGGTTTGATTTTTTTTTTTTTTTTTTTTTTTGCAAACCAGCTGAACTGGCAGTTGTCATTATGACACATTCGGGCAAATGAAAATGTTGCAACCTGTGCCGACAGCATCACAGTGCTGAATCCAACTTGTATTGCATCAGTAATAAGCAGTATGACAAGTTTCCTCTTCCTGTTTGGCTCACATGGCAAAACACCATCACATCTTAAATAGAGGCAGTTATATTATGTGCTTCCTGCTGCTTGAGGATTCATATATTTGTGGTGGTCTGACACGTAGTGCAATGGGAGTATTGATGTGCGAAGACGTGAGAAGCTTTGCATGAGAACTGGTTGCAGAACAACAGCAGGGAGGTGCATTATGTGTGACTGTGGTCTTCATGTTTTAATGAGGACACATCTTATTGCAGGCAGTGCACTCACTGACGTGTCCTCAAATGAACCTAATAGCCAAAGTAGTGGAGATAGAAGAGACAGCTTACCAATATATCAAACTGTAGCAGCTGGCCTGGCGTTATCTGTCTTCTACGGCAAACTGCGTGCCTGTTGAGCATGATATTTCTGCTTTAGTAAGTTATCACAACAGAGCATTTCTTTGGTCTTAGTCAGAGCTGAGGCTTTGAAGATTTAAAACCATTGCATTCATTTTATTATCCGTCCAAATAGACAACCTGGATTCTGCTTCTAAGCTGCAAGGAACCTCCCAGTTGATGTGCCCATTAGCACTGGATCCCTATAAGTGGTGTGCATTTGCTATGTTTTATGGGATAGTCCACAAAGGAAAGAATGTCTGAAGTATCATCCAGTATTTTTATCATTAGGTGTCCTGTGATGTTGTCAAAGTCACATCATCCTCCTCAATAGAGGCTCAGGTGGGCTCAGTACCCATGTGGCTCAGTTTCTCGAGGGGATTGTGCTGTCAAACGACTGCTTTTAATCATCCAGATTTAGAGGCCATTTTGGGACTCCCTTCATGTGCAGTGAGCCCCATCTCTCTGGCCCATCGGGAGCAGAGCATTATTGCTTCTGACGGATCCACTAACGGCTTCTTTCTTGCTCCACTAAAAGCTACGATGGGCTTGATAATCTTCACCAGTTTCTCCCAGTTGCATCAGGCTTGTAGAGAGTAAGGTGTCAACATTCAGTTCCCTACCCCAGCACAGTCAGTGCTAAAAATTGTATACTTGAAATCCTGTTGAATTGTCATGCCAGGGCTATGACTTTGATTACTACTTAAAGGCACAGTTAGGATTTTTAAAATGGGGTTGTATGGGGCACTTATCAATAGTCAGTGTAGGATGTGCAGTAGAAGTCAGTCAGCACGCCCCCAGTTTGGAGAAGCGGTCCACTCTAGGCGGCTCAAGTCTGCATGTTGAAGTATCCTTGAGCAAGATACTGAACCCCAGATCGCTCAAGATGGCTGTTCCATTGGTGTGTGAGTGAGTTAAAAAATGTAGCAGGTGGCGCCTTGTATGATAGGCTCGGCTACTAATGAATGAATGTGTGTGTGTGAATGGGTGAACGTGACTCATAGTGTTAAAAGTGCTTTGAGTGGCAGGATGATTATAAAGGCTATGTAAGTGCAGCCCATTTGCCTTACCATTTACCATTTTCACAGTGGAAACAGAAAAAATGTGTACTGAACTGAACTGTACCGTACTGGACTGCTCGGTGGAATCGGAGCTTAAAACACTGACTATAGATAAGTATCCATACAACCCCAAAAAATCTGAACTATCCCTTTTAACTGACAATTGCACTTACTCTTACTCAGCTTTGGATTGGGTGCAGTCTGTCCATTTACAGGCAACACTGATCCGTTTATTTCACTGACCATTTCAGTTCTCAGTGAAATCATTTGCTCACACAGCAGCAGGTGTAACAAGCTAGCAGTTCACACTGCACTGGTTCTGATACCTCCTTCCCCTCTGCTGGTTTGTGATGACCTTTCTCCCCTGCTCTGCCGGCTGCCACCCCTCCACTTCCTCCATGACCTTGAAGGCCTCCGGTGTAGTTGCCCTGCCAAGTTTTGTGCGTCCCCATGTCTGAGGCCTGGCGAATGTGTTAGTGGGGGAAGGGAGGGTGACATGTTGGGTTCGTGAGGAGGGGTTACGTCACCCTGAAGGCCAAGGCCCAGAGGAATGCTGAGCTGTCAGATGGTGACTGTTACTTCACAGGGCTGAAGTGGTGCCTAGCCGGAGAGACGCTGGCCCAACCATGTCCAGCCTGTCCATGTGAATGATAGTCTGGTATTAAATTTGAATATTTGTTTGATCCATTGTTAAAATCCATCCAAAACAAGCTCTGCCCCAGCAAAATATTGACTTGGAAATATCAGCGTGGAACATTAATGCCATTAAACCTCAAGTAGTAAACTAACTAGCGTCCATACAATTGGAGCCAGATTGTGATGTGTATTTGGCCTATTTGGACAAATGTGCAGTTGTTGTGCTGTCACATGCCCTTTTCTAAAGGAGGGAGTCATCCTTTGGCTGGAGTCTGCCTTACGCTGTGTGTCACAACCTATTCTGTAGAGGAGCTGCGCTCTCCAAGCATTCGCTTTGGATTCCGCCAGTGAGGAGGGAGGAGCAGCCGAGCGCTGAGCACAGAGCGAAGGGGAGGGTGAGGGGGAGGGACCAGATAAATGAGGAGGAGGCGCAGGGAGACGGGGAGGAGGGAATGGGGGCAATGAGTTCAGTGTGTGTGTGTGTGTGTGTGTGTGTGTTTGTGTGTGAGGGGAGGAGGGGGTGTCACCCAGTCAGCAGTGAGCTCAGAGCTCTGCCGCTTCATACAGGAGAAAGGCCTCATGCTGACATGCAATTGCCATTGTTGTGATGGCTACACAGTGAGTGAGTTCAGTGGAGAGTGATGTGTGTTTTAATATGCCCTTTTCTCTGTGGACTAGTTTATTTCAATTTTGTTAAGAAAGGAGGAGAAACTCTATTGCTGACACGACAGCAGCTCAGTCAGCTCTGGTCTGCTATACGCTACAGCTGTGAATGCAGCCCTCCAGTCACTGACCAGATCAACTCTGCACTGGACTCTGGATCATTAATTTCATCCAATGAATGACAAATTCCATCTTTTGCTTAAATGTTAGTGTGAAGCATTTCATCACCAAATGGGATAAATGTCACTGGGTCACCAGTCTGGCTCGCAACATGCAGCCTGTCATTGGCTGCAACTCTCAGACCGTAACAAACTTTCATTTTGAAAACCCGTCACAGTAGCCCCTTTTTTACACAGAGATCACGCTACAGATCTGCTATGAAGTCCTTTCTTCATGCCTCTTTTGGATTTTTACACAGAACCAAATAATGGCGCCATCATGCTGCTCCAATGTTTGATTTTAAAACATCATGTGGTCAGCCTGGAAGCAAAAGAGGCATCACAGGCGTGACGTTAACACAACAGCGTCAGCCCCTAGTGTGACGTATAGCAGAGCGTGTTGGCAGAGCTTTATAAACACCACTGGCATAACATGGCAGTAACAATCCTTTACCCTCCCTATGTGACGGCTGATCTCTCCTCTGCTCAGAGGGTAAGGAGCTCCTAAACCACATTGTTTTACAGATTTACAGACATTTTCTTTTGCTGTTCTTCTTTGATTTGGCTGCAAACTGCTTCCAGCAGCTTTTTAAACCTTGACTAAATCATGGTCCCGTCCTGCTGGCTGTCTCTTTTACACAGACCTTCATTGGGTGCTGTTACTACCCTCACTGCCAGCTTAAAGGCAAGACAGCTCTGTCCCCCCATTTCTTGATTGTACCTATTATAAAGAACAGATAGGTAGAATATCAGTGGGAAATTCCCACCTTGAAACAAGCAGTGTAAAAGAGGCTTATATGTAAAAAGACTGTCTTTGGCCGCCCATCTCAGACAGTAACACGCTTCCTCTGTGTTATTGTTTTCAGAATCTCTGTCGCAATGTGAAACTACTCTTAAATAGCCATTCCTATTTCCACACTTCTTTGTAGTGCTCTACATGAAGCGAAAAATTCTGAGCTAGTAACCCACACGCTAAAACGTCTTATGTTTCATGTGGCGTTTTCTTGTGTGCGGATTCAGCCATTTTAATGTCAGCGCACGCCTCTCTGCCAAAACCAGTTTCCTCCCAACACTCTTTGCAGAAGCACCCTCACTGCATCTTTGGCTTAGTACCAACCAAGATATTTTTGATTGGTTCAAAGAAATACAAACAACCCAGAGTGTTCATACTGCCTGTGAGCACAGTGCATGACCACCACCTCGCTGAACTGCTGCGGCGTGCACATGTGTAGTGTTCAATATGTCATGCTTTGATGGGGACAAAAAGTTAACAGAACGGTGCCATCTTGCGGCCGCTTTGATCAAGTCCTCCGGAATGCTTTCTGCGTTGTACGCTTGACGTAAGCCATTTTAACTGCAGCTCGTTCTGCAGAGGATTCCATGCTTTGACTGGGTGAAGCCGGCTGCAGCTTACTGACGCACGTTTTGCAAATTGGTGTATTTTTGTAATCGATGATGTCAAATATATCGATGAATAGCCCCAGCTCTACCAAATATACGTTGCAGACAGCTGGTGCGCTTTGCAACCAGCTGTCTGTCTCTCAGCTCTGGGTGGTGCACATTGCAGTAACCTGAAGAGCAGCAACATTAGCATACAGACCAACAGGCTTAGATGGTCCAAAGTATTCTCAGCAGTTAACTAGTTAACAGTTGAATGTTGACATCCTTTGTTCAGCCAGATCGTTCCCCAATGCCGACACAGAGTGAGATAGATTTGGCTATGCGAGACAAGAGGGTCATTATAACAGACATTATGTTTCCTCTCTGTTTTGATGTCTGAAAAAGTGTACTGCATCTTTTTTGTCTGTTAAGCAATACAGACAGTGAGTCTGTAAGTAACTAGACAGTAACTGTAGATGAGTAGTTAACATCCATGTCTTCAGTTGCAATGACTGACAGCTGGTCGTTGAGGAACAGGATGTCAAATCTTCCAGTTAAACTTTTAAGCACCTCATAGCGGTGTTATTAAAGGCTTATCATCTGAAAAGCCCTGAATCAAGACCTCAGGGATTTGAGGCTGTGAAGTCATTGTTCATTCAGACTGGGAAGCTAACATTAGCTCAGGCAGCGAAAGTGCAGAGTCAGTCTGTTAGAGATAAAGTTTGTTGTAAGTCCAGGCTTGGACTTTTTTTTTTTTACAAAGACAAATGTGTGTGGATCATCTTAACACATTTCAACTGAGCAGTGGACAAAGTGTGGTTAACTGGGGCAGACAAAAAATAAAGAAGGTTCCACCTGTTAGATTCTTTGTCAGTGTAATTATGATATCCAGTGTTTGAACCATCTGTTACAGTTATACACATCCATGTTATATGTGCAGTTTCATTTACATGTCACTGCAGACAGACCCAGTGAGGCCCATACAGCAGCACCAGTTCCCTTTACCTGAGGCAGTGGTTATTGGCACATCAGATAGCTCCACCAACCAGCTTTGCATATTAAAATGTACCTGCAGTGAAAGGAATATTAAAATATCAGCAACACTCTAACGTCAGATGTAAAGGTGACAGCCCATGATCATGTCATTATCCAAATAAAGTGTCCAGATGCACATCTCATGTTGAGAGCAGCTGTAAATGGGGTGAAAGGCTTCACAGTGCAAATGATTATATTTCCCAATGAACAGTGTGTGGTATTAGTGTTAGATATTAACTGGCACCAGAATGGATGGGGAATAACAAGACTTTTTGTTCCTCCACTTTCTGTGCTCATAAGAAGACACCACAGGGTCTATTATCATGACCCGCCAGACCACAGTCAGGTGCACCCTGCAGAGTGCGGGAATGTGCCAAACACTCAGTAATTTGTGGCCAGGTTCCCTTGGCGCACCTGTCGCACACTTGGACACTGGGCGGGATCAGAAAGAGCGCAGGATTAGGTGGTTAAATTAAAAGCTGTGACAGTCATGGCTCATTACATCCACTACTTTCAACCTGTTCAATCAGAGAGCTCTCCCCATCATTACACACTGAGAGTCTGGTGATGCATGGCTGTTACCCTGGTAAACCGGTGTTTTGGAAGGATTCACCAGGTGAAAGTTTGACAGAGACAGATAGTCCTGAGAGAGGGGAAAGCAGAGAGAGAAGTTTTAAGAGATTCACTTTTTTTTCACGTAACTGTAAAAACTTCTTTTAATGTGTTCCGTGTGCCAGTTGATGTGCAAAAGAGCCTGTGTTAATTAATCAAAATGCATGTGTGATGCGCACATAAACACATGGTAACATCCCTTCAGTTCGAAGCCCTTTTTACTCAGAGATGGCGCTATAGAGCTGCTCTGAAGTCCCTTCTCAATGCCTCCTCTGCCTTTTTACACAGAACCAAACAATGGCGGCAACATGCTGCATCAGTGTGTGATTTTAGATGCATACTGGCATCGAGAAATCCAAAGAGGCATAATGGACGTGACACGTGACTAGGATTGTCATGAGAACTGATACTTCAGTACCAAGTTGATGCCAACACGCAAAAAATACATCGGTACCTGTTTGTTTGGGGTTTTTTTTGTTTTTTTTAAGTACCAGCTACAACTTTGCCCTCAGCGGAACGGGGCAGTATACGCGCGTCAGTCTGTGCCGAGGACGAGCGCAGAAGAACACCTGTTCTCCGTCGTCTTTGCTAGAATTTTTTTTTAAATTTAATTGAATTTTTAATTTTATATACTTTATTAATCCTCCTGAGGGGAAATTCAATGACTTCTACAAGTGCTAGAGCTTAGATAGGGCCCAAAAATCCAGCTTGATCCCACCCAAGCCTGTGCATGTTCTGTCCGAGCCCGTCCCGTCCCTTTAACTGTAATTACGAGCCCGAGCCCGGTTTAAACCCGACATTTTTTTTAAGGATACGAATGTGGACATTGAAGGCTGACCCTTCGTCATGTGCCTCTTAAATGTCAAATGAGTATCGAGAATCGTGGAAATTCATTGGTATTGGTATCGACTACTGAAATTCTGGTATCGTGACAAGCCTACGTGTGACACAACGGCGTCAGCCTCTAGTGTGACATGTAATGTGTCGGCAGCGCTTTCTAAACAATGACAATGGCATTAACGTTGTCAAAATGTCACACCTGTGCCACCTGTGGTCCCATCCTGCTGGCTGCCCCATTTATACAGACATCGTTTTCGCACTGTTACTACCTCCGCTCTCAGCTCAGAGGTGAGACAACTCTGTCGCCCCAGTCCATGAAGGTACCTTTTATACACAATGGCGAGGCGGCTTAAAGGTGAGGTATTTTGGCCCTGAATACAAAGTGTAAAAGGGGCTAGAGACGGCAGATGGAAACAGATACCTGCTGCCTTCAGATGGCTGTAAGGAGAGTGATTAGTGTAAAGGAAAGGCGTTGTTTATAGTGTTTATATGATGAAAGAAACCTCTCCCAGCACCTGCAAGCTATTGCTGCTATAACTACAAATACATGCCAAACTCTGTTAGAGCATGCTGTCTCCTCATGACATGATGTCATCAGATGTTACCCAAACATTAGGGTTGCACAATATATTATTATTTCTTTTAATTGTCATTGTGATGTCAGTTGGTGTGATAAATACATTACGGAAGACGGCGATATTGCTAGTTAGTTAAAAGACAGTATCAGAGGGACACTGCATTTTAAGTATACTTTTTTATCGGTATCTTTTCAGTTCAGTGTGGCGTTTGCTTTACTTTTTTTATTCAACAAGCGATTTGTTGGTTTTTAGAAGTTTACTGATAGCAGCAGAAAGGAACTGCGTTCACCATGTCAACATCTGGCTGGAATACATCTCAAACCACCTCCAGGGATGGTTCCAAAAATAGGATTTCACCCCATCCCCAGTGCCCTTTGGTTGCATTTTGTAGTTGGTTAGCCGGTCACATTCATACCTAAATTATCACCATATTATCAGTGTTGAAGTATTGAGTCATACTGTGATGTTTGAGTGTGTCCATATTGCACAGCTCTGGTGAATGTTTGTGAAACGACGGCTGATTAAAAGCAGCTAATCTGGTTGTACAAGAATGAGGCAAGAGGCTGATATTACTGTAACAAGATGGAGTGTTTCCAGATTCACCATGAGTGTTGGCCTGAATATTAATATACATTTCTGTTTTTAATAAACGTACTCTGTTGTTGTGTCTGTTTCCAGGGCAATCAAGGCGTTCCAGGAGGTGCTTTACATCGACCCCAGCTTCTCAAGAGCTAAAGAGATTCATCTGAGACTGGGACTCATGTTTAAAGTCAACACAGACTACGAGTCAAGCTTAAAGGTAAATCTGCACGGCTGGAAAAAGTCTAATGGTGTGATAGGCCGAGTGAGATGGAGTCATGGTGTTTATTTTGGTTCAGGTCACGGTCGGGTCAATCAGGGCCTGGCAGTAAGCTTTAGAAGCAGATATCAGCCTGACATCCAGACATGAGTTTCATCACCACATCATGTTTCTTTTCAAGGTCATATCATTCTGTGGTGTAAATTACAAAGGTAGGGGTGCATTTAGTCTTTTTGGTAACAAAGTGACTGTGAATTAAGCTCAAAATAATCATTTAATAATCTTACTATCTATTGAATTATGCAGACATTGAACCTGCCGACGTGAAACTTTGAAGTGACTGATACCAACATGAACACACTGGAATCATTTTCCGTCCATGCCAGTGTGTATTGTACAGTTTGACGTGTAGTCAAAGAGGCCTCCTTCCTGCCTAAACAGACTTGACCTCACTAGTCCTCAGATTTACAAAGGCTGCTGGATCATCTGTCCCATCTGTCTGAGCTAAACCCCGTCTACTGTCTCCTGACACCTGTGAGCCATAGATGTGCAGGCGGTAACGAAGGGCTCTCTGAATGGAGCCTATGGATCCATTGTTGTCTGAGAGTCCTGGTCCCCTTTAGGGACCGACTGCTATCTGATCCGGGGCTTTGTCCCGCTCCAGACATTCGGTCACAGGAGGGTTTCTGAATGCATTTCAATGCAGAAGGATACTATTAAGCCTTTAAGATAATTTTTGCATCTCAACTTAAAGGCTTTATGTTAAATGGAATATTTCCTGTTTCTCTGATTATGTTGCTGATTTGGAGAAACATTTGATATTATAATTCATATTAATGCTTAAGTCAGCACCTCTGATACAGTCTCTTAAGGCTAACTGAAGTACGGCTGCAAAGATTACCTTTTTTTTTTGACACTCACATTTTTATTGGAGTTTATTACATTTAAACAAAGAAATATATATTTGAGTCATGTATTCCATTGCAGAATTGAATAGAAAATTAGGACAGATATGTTAAGTAAGAAACAAGAAACAGAAGAATAACAGTCATGGTTACCGGCATCCATTATCCCAAACAGAGTACATAAATCCAAATCAGTCAGTCCTTAGTCATCATTCACTGTGTCGTATTGTGTCCATTTCTCCCACTTTGTTAAGACATTTTCTCTCATTTTAAGCCGATGGGTCATTCTCTCCATGGTGTAGACCTCTCTTATGATCTCTAGCCATTGAGTTATAGTGGGTGGTTCAGTCTTGCACCAATTTCTTGTTATTACTTTTTTACATGTGACCAATTACATTTTGGTTCAGTATCTATCTTTTTCTCGAACATAATTATTCAAACTTCCAAGATACATAACTTTACATTCCCTTGGTATTACATATCCCAGAATCTCTTTCATTATGTTATGTACACTTTCCCAGAACGAGTTAAGTTTATGACACTTGTGTCACACTGTGTGTATGGTCTGCTTCTCTCTCTCCACATAACCGCCAACATGTATGTTGGGAACCAGTTTGTTTACTCTTCAATTTAGGTGTAATGAAGTAGCGAGTCAGGTTTTTCCATCCGAATTCCCTCCATGTTCTTGAATTTGTAGTTGTGTGTTGTATTTCACACATTTCATGCCATTCTTCCAAAGTAATGTCGATGTTCAGTTCCCTCTCCCACTTCTCTTTAATGTACAGAGTAGAAGCAGCTTCTGAGTCTCTCAGATTTCAGTACAGTACTGAGACTGCTTTGAATTTAGTTCCACTGTATGTCCTGGTCATTACATCAAGTACACCATTTAAAGTTTTCACAGTTTGTATTTCCTTTATAAAATAGTCCCTTAACTGTAGGTATCTAAAATGGTCCTGGTTTTCTAATCCATAGCTTGTTTTTAACTCCTGGAAGTTCATTACATTCCCATTCTTTGTTAATGTACACATGGCTGTAAGCCCTTTCCTGCCCCAGTCCCTGAAGTTGTGGTCACTTAAGCTTGGCTTAAATCTGTTATCATATGCAAACCAACTTAACAATTTTAAATCTCTCTCTAATTTGTGTTGTTTGGCAAAGTCAAACCAGATATTCAAGGTGTGCAAAGTTATTGGATCAATCGTGTCTTGTAGTGACTTCATTAATTCAGCATTGCCAATCAGAGACTGGGTTGGAATACCTGCCACCGCCCTCTCAATGTCTTTCCACTTTGCGGTATAGTCTTTGTCACACCACTTGACCACTGCTCTGAATTGTGCTGCATGATAATAGTCTTTCAAATTGGGAAGTGCCATACCTCCTTTATCTTTTTCCAATTGTAGTGTACAATATTTTATCCGTGGTTTTTACCGTTCCATACAAATCTGGAGATCATTTTATCCCAAATTTTAAACTTTTCTTGTGGAGGCAGACATTGAAAAAAATATAGTAGTCTAGGAAAAATGTTCATTTTAATTACTTCAATTCTAGAGTTAAAATCTAATGGCAGGGTCGACCATCTTTCTATGTCTCTACTAATTTGGAAATGGATCTGGTCATAATTTGCTTTATAAAGGTGAGCGAGCTGTTTTGTTAAAGTCACACCGAGATATTTAATAGTTTTTGATTGCCATTTTAATTGGTAAGTTCTCCTGATTTGTGGGGATGGGGTATAATCAAAGGTCAAGATCTGTGTTTTATTTACATTTATTTTGTATCCTGAGTGCTCACCGAATTCTTTTATGTGCAAAGATTACTTTTATCATCAGTTACATGCACAGTATGTAATTCTCTGCTGCCAGAGGTCTCTCAGTAGAAACAGTAACAAAAGACAGACCAATGCTGTCATTGCAATCAGTTTCTCCCGGTAAAAATTTATTTAGTGTTCATTGTTCAGGAGGTTCTTACCTGGAGTTAAATTATTTGCCCAGATCTCTTTCTCTCCACAATAAACAGACCAGGTGATTTAAACTGGTAAAAAGACTGAATAAAGCCATTTCACATTAAAATCAGTGTTTCTCTAATGCTGCTCGGCACAGCAGGGACTGGAGCCGAGCTGCCGCTAACGTTTGCTCAGCCTGCTTCTCTGACTTCTAATCCAGACTTCTGATGACATTAAATCCTTCATCCAGTTAAAACATATAGTTTAAAATGACCAAGATGTGAAATATGAAAAAAAAAGTAGCTTAAAACTTGATAAAAAGTCAAATAATGATAGCGTCTTGCAGACAACCATAATCCTGACCTCCAAATTCCACCAGATGCGTGTGGGTTGCGTCTGCGCTCCGGAACGGCAGCGGATCCGAAACATTTCAATTCTAGTCAATGTGTGTGTTTCCACCGGCTGCGGCTGTGCTGCGTTCCACCTCCGTCACAGCTGCAGCACTCCGGAGCCCTCTGCAACAGATACGCAGGACTTCTATTTTTGCTGGACGCCGGAGCACAACGCAGCAATTCAGCACAGAGCAGATTGTGCAGGGCAGGAAGTCGTGCACAGAAACAAAATAAAACATCCGATTAATTTTCAAAATAAAATACACTTTGTTCACGGCTGATCATATTTCCCTGCACTACACCTTGAAAACTACATAATGAGCAGAGGCAGGCCTGAAGTCAACAGGTCAGAGGTTTTCAGATGTCATTTCACCTCGTTGACACCATGGACGAGGAGATGTTAATCATGGAGGTTCACCGAGATGTCTTCCTACTACTCCTCTGGTTTTGTTGTTCTGTTTATAGAAACTACGTCTTGTTATATCGCACGATTACGCGTGAATTCGCAAGATCTCGTCGGTCCTCGTTGCACCGCTCCACACAGCAAACGCAGCCAGTGGGTGTTGGCGGACGGCGGAGCACGCAGCAGATTACCAGTGTAGCCGTTCCGCAACAGACACGCATCCAGTTGAATTCCGGCGTGACTCGTGTAAAGGGGATATGATGCAACTGACAGGCAACGGTAACCAAATGGCACAGACCATGCCATTGATTAAAAGTACAGATCTCTCTGGGTTCAACTATTGTTTAGGAACATGTAAACACACAGCTCAACAAAATATTTAACATTGGCTAGTCCTTTGAAGGTCCAGTGTGTAGGATTTAGGGGATGTACTGGCAAAAGTGGAGTAAAATCTCATCAGTATGTTTTCTTTAGTGTATAATCACCTGACAGTAAGAATCGTCGTGTTTTTGTTACCTTAGAATGAGACATTTATATCTATGTAAGGACCAGGTCCTCGTCTATGTAAATCGGCATGTTCCACTGCCATGTTTCTACAGTAGCCCAGAGCAGACAAACACTGGCTCTAGATAGGGCCAGTCGCTTTTTTGTGTGGACCATCGTAGTTAAAAGGTCTGATTTATAACATGAAACCGTTTTATTCAGAGTTTTTACCAGTTTAAATCACCTGGTTCGCTTGTTTCTGAGAGGAAGAGACGTCTGTGGATAATTCAGCTCCTGGTAAAAACCTGAATTGTTTTGTCAAAAAGATCAGAAAATAGTGAAACATGCCGTGCATCATTTCCACGAGCCCAAGGTAAAATCTTAAAATGTGTGTTTTATCCGACCAATCCAAAGCTCTTCAGTGTATTATCGTGTATGACAAAGAAGTGAAATCAGCTAATATTTGGCTCTTTTTTTTTTTTAATAGAATAGTTCCTGAAAGAGTAATTGATGCTCAAAATGGTTGCCAATTAATTTTCTGTTCAAGTGATTGATTAATTGACTAATTGTTGCGGCTCTGAACTGAATATTTTATTCTATTATTGTTGATTTCAGTTGTTCATGATAGTCTGTCTACCCTGTTAAAATTAAAATGAAGGCTGTGTGTGTCGGAGATGACGCACTATGTGTGTGAATCTGTGTGTGTGTGTGTGTTGATCCTTATGGTGGTTCAGCATTCAGCTAAGTGGGCTGCACGTGCTGCACGTCCTCACTCTGTGTTGGATGCACCCCTCCCTCTTGGTCCTGGCTCTTTTCCAGCAACACACACACACACACACACACACACACACACACACACACACACACACACACACACACACACACACGACTGCCCCAGTTATCTACAGGAAAGGGTGAGTGCACGTTCAGAGGAGCAGAGATTGAATAAAGGTAGGAGAGGGAGAAGTGAGAGAGAGGAAATGGAAAGAGGGGAAAACAGGAAATTGTTGGAAAAGACAGTTTGCTGCAGATGATGAGTGCCGGGAGGAAGGGAAGAAAGGATGCATGTTTCATGGTGCTTCCTCTTCATCCCTCTTTCCCTTTGAGCACGCTGGATGGAGGAAGAGATTGAGGCATGTGATGGAGAGACGCTGCAGGTTCTTAGAATACATTTTAACCTAATTAGGAGCCGGCGACTGCGTCTTCTGTTGCACTTCATCCCTCCAGTCGCTGCTAATTTAGCCAATGAGAGACTTGCAAGAGTGTGATAGTGCGCTGTGTATTTGCAAGGTGATGAGTTGGCTGTGTGTGTGTGTGTGTGTGGGTGTGTGTGTGTGTGTGTGTGGAGAGGAGCTTTGAGCTGAGGAAGGAGGTGAGATAGAGGGGAGGAGGGAGACGGGGAGAGGTGGTGTGCGCTGCCGGTTCCAGCTTTGAGGTATTGTGTGTCATCTCTCTGCACTCTCCACTGCAGCCGTCTGCTGAATAGTAATCAGTGACACCAGGATAGAAGAGGGGGAGGAGGGAGAGGGAGAGAGAAAGAAAGATAGTGGAGAGAGGAGTGAGAGAGGGAGGAAGGCGAGACATGGGGAGGGAGGTGGAATGCCAAGCTGACAATCCTGCTGCATTATCTGCCTGGTGGCAGAGCAAGTGTGAAAGAGAAGGAAGGGAAGGAGAGGAGAGACAGAGGGAGAGATCTACAGGAGGATGCAGTGGGGTTTCAGGAGGAGTGTGATGTGCCAGCGATCTAGGTAACGCAATTGTGTGTGTGTGTATGTGTGTGTTCTCTGACATTTAGGCATCTGGCTGTGATGAGTGTGTCTGATGTTTTGTGGCTCATAGCTCTGCTTAAATGGAGTTTATTCTAAGTCCTGTGTCTGCGTGCACGTGTAGCCTAGATGGCAGATTTTGCCTTTAAGGTTCCAGCATTTTTTTTTTGCTTTCTCTCCAAGACATCCACCACAGTTGACCGGTGGAGTAGGGCAGCAGCAGCAGTACAGTCTGTTCTGTAACTGTGTGCTAGAGCCTTGTGTTGGAGGTATTAATGTTCAGGAGCTGTGAGTTTTAACTGACCCAGATAAGAGACACTGCCGGTGCCTTTTTAAAAGCACGGAGCTGTGTGAGACTGTGGTGCAGCTTTTGGTGACTGCAATAGAGCCTGTCACCTTGAAGCCACCCATGGGCGCCACACTGCTCCCTTTACAGATTAACAGGAGCAGACACCTCTCTTTGAATTCAGCTCAGGTGCCTTTCAGCTGCTGGTATGCTAATCTGCTCTGCACATTTCTGATGCACTACAGTGAAGCATAAGGTCAGAGTAAACGTGGCTTAGCAACATGTCAGCATGTGGAGAAAGTAAGAGTTGTATGGCAGCCCGAGGGGGTCAGGAAAAGAAAACCCAGAGAGCTGTCTCTGATGTGTGTGATGTACTCACAGGCTAATCTGTTCAGTGACCCTGGACGGAGATATTGGCTAGTAGCGTGCCACGCCTTGGCAGCCAGGCTAAGCCTCTGCAGACATCTGTCTTACCCGGCAACGTTGTCTTCAGCTCACATGGTGGGAGAGGACGCCGGAGTCTCATTTTGAGGAGTGTGTCGTCCAGTTTGACGCGAGGAAGGAGGGAAGACTGGAGCAAGATGAGTGAACCAGGGACAAGAATATCTAAGGTTCAGCCCCTCCGGCGATCAGTGTCCTCTCATGTTACGGTCACCAGGGTTCATTCATGGTTTAGTGTGGATCTGGCGGGGCTTTTAGTGAAGCAGATCAGGAGGAGATCAAGAATTTCTTCCTGGTTCTTCTGCAGGCATCAAGTCTTGCACTTTATGTTCTGAGAGCAGCAGTAATTAGGTGATATTTGCATAATGCAGATTGTGTAAAAGTTTATATATTTCCGTCCGTAATAAAATTCCTCTTATTTTCTTCTCTGCAGCATTTTCAGCTGGCTTTGATCGACTCCAATCTCTGCACTTTGTCCAAAGCTGAAAGTAAGTACTGTTGCTGCAATCACCAGAGGCCACACACAAACCAGCCACGCGCTGCTGTTGTAATGCAATATCAGATGTGATGTACCAGCCTGTCAGCGGCAGGGAGCACATATTGAAAGGGCGCAGGAATATTTCTACAGAGCAATTTTTCCTCTCTGCTGCCGTTTCCCTGCTGACTCTGCCCAAGACTGGGGTTGCCTAGGAGACAGCACATGGAGAGAGAACTGGAAGTGCTTGCAAGCACATTGCACATACACACTGTGATTTCAGATTACATGTACACTCTGGGGAAACTGTCCCACTCCCCCTCCCATCTGTGCTCCATACTGTTTGCAATCTGTACACACTGAGGTCTGCAGGGTGACTGTGTAATATCCATGATTTTTTGACAAGTTAAACCCTCACCCTTCTTTTTTTTCTCCACAGTTCAGTTCCACATCGCTCATTTGTATGAGATCCAGGTAAGCATCAATTACTATTTCTGTTTTTAAAATGTAGGACACTTTCAACACGCCCTTCTTTCCATTTTCACTCAAATTCCAGGAATGTATCAAGGTATGAAAAGTAGATACTGCCCGAGCCCAGTCACCAGCTTGTTGACTCTTGTGTGCTTCTGATATCAAAGTGTGTGTGCGACGTTAATACTTCAGCCCGCCTGCTGAAGCGGTAGTTCTAGAGAGGATGCCACATCAGCATTCCTGAGAGCAGGCACGCTGCTCTTGAGCTCACCGGTCTGAAGTACACAGTGTAAAAAACAGAATTATGAATGAAAGTCAACCAGAGGAAGTAAGGTGATGAAACATATGGTTGTAAATCCTCCACTGACAAAGGTGGACAGATTCTAAAAGGTTTGTAGGAGTCCATTAAGAGCGTGTATCAGTGCACCTGTAACATAGTCGTAATAAATGTTTAACTACAGTTATGAGTCAAGTGGATGAAGCTGCAGGCAACCATAGCAACAAAGCTGTGGCAAGCTTTGAGTTCATTACTGACAGTTTCTCCATGTTTTTACCAACCTACAGTAAAACTTCAGTTAAACGCCTTGTCCCCCACATTTTGACAAATAAACACCTATCTCAGTTAGAAGTCTGGTCTGGTTCCCAAGCAGTTCATTCTTTTTAAATAGAAGTTCTTTTAAATGTATCCACCTTATTTTCAAACACGGAAGTAAATAGTGATCAACTTCCGTTTTTTTTGTGCGTGACTTCCGGTCAGCCGCTTTCCCTCATGCTTTCCCTTACCGGAGCTAACGGTGCAAGCTATTTTTTTTTTCAATTTTCAGTTGTTTATGTTAGACAATCAGTTAGTTAGTTTGTCTGTGTATTTTGTGTAGATAACTGTGCCCACGTTTCCGTTATAACGGAAATTTATTGCCTCTAAACGCGAATAAATCACATGTCAATCATAAACTATGAACCAAAAAAGCACAGTCTATCCAGAGTGAGACAAACTGCTTGATCCCCGTCTCCAGTGTACCAGCAGAGAACCTGCAGAACCGAATCAGTGAAAAAACACACCGGGCTACACAGCCTCTCTACCTGAGCAGCTGAAGCTGCGGCTCGCACCCTCAACACACAGACAGTGCTTCTGCATGCCAGCCAAACGTGTGCGCAACTGTGAGAAATAAATATGTGAGGTGTACGCTGCTTTTCTATCTTTTTTTTCCCCTTTCTTTCTTTCTGTCAGTGACATACACTCCTAACACAGGACGGGTTGTTTTAATTGACTGAGTTGATCATTAAGCCATAGTGATGCGCGGATCGGCTCTGATAGCACCTGAATCAGCATGTACGCATCAACCATCCAGCTGTTACAACATGATTGAGCTAGAAAAGCAGTTTTGTGTTGCTATGTGTGGTATTTATTCAGTTTTGGGAAATCACGATGTCTAGAAAGCATCAGTGGCCGCAGCTGACAGGGACAGCTAACACTAGCAGTAAAGCTAACATCAGGATCGTCATCCGTTAAAAGCCTCCCGCTGTCGGATACGACATGAAACTACTCCAGTTAGCTCAATCATGTTGTAACTAAGACATCCGCTGGAGAAAATATTTTCTTCACGGGCCACTTCGGGAGTTTAGTGAGTTATTACAGACACGCTAACGGCTAACAGCTAAAGGTTAGCCCAGCTAATCTACGATAATCATGTTATTAATTACACACAGAGAAAATACTAATGTTTGTTCAGTCATTGTGTTTATAGACTTTACAAACATCAGATTAGTCGGTGATATAGTGACGTGAAAAATGTGATATATACGTATATATAGCTAAACTCAGCAAGGTAAACAACAAGGCGATTCCCATTTACACAGTGGTAACAGTGCTGGACCGGAAGTGTCGCACAAAAAAACGGAAGCTGGCTGCGTTCTGTTTTGCCTCTGTGTTTCTGTGACAAATAAGGTGGATAAAACCAAGTTGTTGGCTTCCTCAAGTTATGTGTCCATTCCTCCATTACCCTGTAAGGTATTCATATTCCTTCAGTCTGTAAGGGTCCTCAGATCAAATAATCAAAAGGGTTTTTCATAAAAATGAATCCAAGTTGTGAGGAATGTTTTAACAGGATAAAGTGGTGTTGTGTCAGTATGTCGGGTGCCGTAATCATCGAATGCCATGACGCTCTCTCTCTTTTGAGCTTCTGTCTGAGTTAGATCAAATGAATGATTCAGAATTGACATATTATCCAAAGCCTAATTCTTAAACAAGTAATATTCATGCTGGTTTAAATAAACAATTTGGTTGTATTTCCTGATCTTTGCTGAGCAACGGTTTTATGTGAAAGGAGTTAAAGGCCTGTCCTCTCTCCTGAGGGCCTGTGTCCACATAACACCAGCATCTTTTTTTAGTTGTTCAAAATGAAGAGAATGCGACCAGCGAGATAAAAAAGCTTTTCAGAAAGGCACTGGTGATGTCATGCTCTTCTCTAGCTAGGCCGCTGTCACAACAGAGACAGAAAAGCTCATTTCTGGATGTTGTGCTCTAACCACCGAACCGTTGTGAGGTTGTTGTGAACTGTGTAGTCGACCCTCTGTTAACGTAGTGTTGCATTAGCTACCTAGCTATCGTTAATGTCAAGATATTGTTGCCATAGACACAAAACCCACGCCCAGTGCTCCCCAGTGCCCTGCCACCACTTTTCTTCTGGAGAAAATGCTACGTGGATGTAGGCCCTTACACATTGTTTCTTTTATAACAGTCTCACTCGGCTCAGTTTCGGTAACGCTAGCCCTTTTTAGACAGGAATTATGCAAATTTGCAGAAAAGCAGTCTTTTTTCCGCATTGGCAGTATAAAAACAAAATCGGGGAGTGCAGCAAAATGAATGCGCCTTTTTCGGGGCAATGGGGGGCGTGAGCAAGTAACAAAACATGTAGCTCAGTGTGTGACGTAAACAGTGACGTGGGATGGAAGCTGCGGATAGTCAGGCGGCGATGGTCAGGCGGCGAGTCTCCCGTAAATCAGCCCGTTCTTCACCGTCCCCGTCATCTGACGGTCAATGGCCTCTTTGTTTGTGAGGACAAGGAGGGCGCAATTCCTTGTCTCCCCAGTTGCTCATCTTTACAGTGTCTGTCAGGTTTGTGTTTCCCTCTTGCTACTAGCTGCTCGCTAATTCCTGCTATCAGCTGTTTCCTGTTTATCCACCGCCAGTGGCTCGCACGTTCGGTGTCATCAACAGCTCCTCTCACAAGTCTTCAACAGCCCCTCCCGAAGGCCGCCTCAGTCTGTTTAAACTAAAAGGGTTCCGCCAATATGTCTACCCTACGAGGCGGAAAATTGGGTGCCTTGGATCAACTTGCCAATTTGCCTCTGTGTGTATAAATGCTAGCAGCTGGCCGGCAAAACAGCCCAACATTCGCGGAAAATCTGGCAGTGTAAAAAGGGCTACTAAGTCTGAGGGACCTACGACATTTGAAGTTCATGCTATGTTGCGCTTGTCACTTGTGTTTTGTTCATTTAACTACATAACGAAGCGTCATTTAAGACCTCATCTTTTTTTTTTGTTAATCTCGTCCTCTGCTCAGAGGGCAATGAGGTCCTTGACCTTATTGGCTCCCCAATTTACAGACATTTTAAACTGCTGTTCTTCTTTGAGTTAGCTGCTAACTGCTGTTAGCTGTTTTTTTTTTTAATTTCCCAGTTGTGGGTCACACATGTAGAAAGCTGTCAGTGTCCCACCTGTCCCACCCTGCTTGCTCAAACTTTTCACACAGGCATTGATTTGGCTCTGTCACTATCTCTGCTGCTGGCTTAAAGCTGGAACAACTCTGCATCCTGTTCCATGGTCGTATCTGTGCACAGAACGGCGAGGCAGAATAACAGCACATTTCCGCCTTGAACAGGCAGTGTGAAAGGTGCTACTGATAAGACTCCTGCAGCTTTTGTAGTTGTGCCGCTGACGTGCAGTTATTTACTGCACAGCTGCTGCAGATGAGGCGTGTAACTGAATATAAAGGAACTTACAAAATAAACCTTATAAAGACCTATGTCAGTCGCAATGCATTGGTCCTTTGAAATTCTTATTAATATGTAAAGTAAAGGCATTTTAATTCTGCAAAACTCTACAGTGTGCCTTGGATTATTTTTGAAGGAGACTTGTGATTTATATTTTTTATTGAGAACATATTTCAGCTGTGAAACGAGCCTTTGGATGGATTAAAAAATGAAAGAATATGAAAAAATATTGAACACAGCAGGTGCTCGTTGCTTCAGGCATGTCTGTTATTTCCTTTTATTGAAACAACTTGATGCTGTTTTTTTCTGGACTCATTGGAAAGTGATGTCCAGGAAAGTTTCAGTCTGCAGCAGCAGCACTCAAAACTGTACATAAAACTGAACAGATGATTTTCTGTATTAGTTATATTTTAGCTCTTTATTTCAGCGAATCTTAAATTGAGTTTAGAGCTGCAACGATTGGTAGACAAAGAGATTAAAAGCTTTTTTTTTCAGAAAAACAATAGCTAACTAAATGAATTATTGTTAAAGCAATTTTTCCTGCAAAAATGGTTGAAAATGCCATTTTCATCCTCTTAAATGTGGATATTTTCTGCTATTGTCTGTTTTATATCACATTAAACTGCATATCTTTTTGGTTGGAAAGACATCTAAAGACATCATCTTGGACTTTAACAAACTTTAATGGACTTCTGTGCAGTTTTATGACACTTTATTGACCAAACTATTAATCAGGTAATCTAGAAAATCTTTGGCAGTTTAATCAATAAGGAAAATGATCGTTATTTGCAGCCCTAGTTGTGTTGAGTGCTTTGGATTGATCACGGGAGCCAAACAGCTATTCAAATATTGTGTCCTATCAGTGTGTGTCGTCTGGCCCAGGCCTGGCTCGAGAACAATCATTAGTTGAAGCAGGAAGGAACCACTAAGAGCCTCTCTCATTTATGTGCCCTGAGTGTCAGTGTTTACCCCGAGGTGTCTTTATTGTGTGCAGACAGGAAGAGTCCGGGACCAGACAGGGAGTGTGTGTGTGCGCATTTAAAGCTGCACAGTCTTGGTGATGGGGGCAGGTTGCTTTTAAGGAGACTGTCCGAACTGATAAGAGAACATTCAGCCGACACACACACACACACACACACACACACACACCTCAACGTATGACTTCAGACTCAAGGTCAATAAGGTCGCCAAGTTAAAACAAACAGTGGGCTCACCTCAGACCGGCCAGCTCAGGTTTCCCCAAAACACAAAGCGTGCACTGGAGTGGACACACACCTCGACGCAGACATACACTTAAACCTGCCAGACGTGTTGAGTCTGGCCTGTCCTCTTCCACACTGACCCTCCCCCGTGTGTGTGTGTGTGTGTGTCTCTGGTCATTACAAGTGTGAGGAGGTCTTAAGACTCTTTGTGTCTGTCCAGATAGAACCATAAAACACACTGACCCTCCTGTCTGGCTTAAACAACCCCTCTGTCTCTCTCCGTCCTCTCGTGTCCTCCCCCTCTCATTCTGCCTGCAGAAGAAACACAGAGCGGCGAAGGAAGCGTATGAGAGTCTGCTGCAGACGGAAAATCTTCCTGCACAGGTGAAGGCGACTACACTGCAACAGCTTGGTGAGTGTCCCTCGATCATTTCAACTCATACTCTCCTCTTCTCATGTGGAGTCTGACAGATACACAGGCTAAAATTTGCATTAGTGTTTTGTGTCTGTTTCTGTGTCATGAACTAGTTTGTGTGGCAGTGAAGTGATTGTGCATGATACTTTGGTGCTGTTTGGGCGTCTTTGTGTTTTTTGTTGGCATCATGTTGTTCAGTGAGATTTCTTTCCACATCACACAAACTTCTTTTCTGCTACTTTCTACCTGTTTTCCAAAGTGTTTATTTGAGCGTTTGTGTTGCAAGAGAGCTTTGTTTCTCTTGCTCCCTTCCCCCACACAGAGTGCAGACATGCACGTGCACTCACATGCAAAATTATGGTTAGTGAGAAGTGATGGTTAAGTGAGAAGCAGAGGTGATTCAGGAAACTATTCTGCTGATAAATATCATGCGACAGAAAGAAAATCACTCTGAAATTCTCTCCAGTGATTCCAGTGTGACTTCAGAGTTTGAATTTCCATTACACACCCTTCAACATTCACTGCAATGTTAATTTAAATGCATTCCCCCTGCAAATGTGAAATAATGTGTCGATGAATGCATGATGAATGTGGCTGTGTGCAACTCAGAGATAGTAGGAATCTGATAGTGCTGAATATGTGGGTCAGAAGAAGGCAGGAAAGACGAATTAAATCATAGAATCAGTTTTGTCCATCTTATCTGCCTGTGATGGAATTTAAATTAAATATTGAACTAAATCACTCTGCAGCAGCTCCATTAGTTTTGTGGAAGCGTCGGACTGAACGGTTTTGCTTTGCTTTGTTAGATCTGGGTGCACAAAGTCACCAGAGAGTTACCAGGCTGTGAGGTTAGCTCAGGTTTTTTTCCAGAGGCAGCGTGCAACACAAGAAGGCACTAATTACAGTGATGCACAGTAACAGGTGACGCCACATGAAGCGTAGGAATGTTTGGAGCTAATGTAAATGTGCTATGACACATCGTAACGACAACTCAGATTAACCAACTTCTTTAATTCAGTTCTTAGAAATTCTACATTATGATTTGTTTTATGATTTTAAATGCACAGATTTCAACCTCATGTTGGTGAAATATTCTCACTGAAAGGTAACAGTCGAGCTGCACATGTGCAGATGGATACATACATTTAGGTTTGCGGACAAACCTTAAGACTATAGCCTTTTTTATCGGGCTGCTACAAAGTCCCTTCTTTACTTCGCACCATGATGCCCCCGTGTGTGATTTCAGACCGCATGCCAGCATCATAGAAGCAAAAAAAGGGGGCGGGTATGACGTAACACAACATACACGTTGGCAGTGCTCTCTAAACAGTAACAATGGAATAACATAGCAACAATCATTTCCTGTCTTATATGGCAGTTGATTTTGTCCTCTTCTTCTTTGAGTTAGCCGCTAACTGCTGTTAGCTGCTTTGTAAATCTCCCAGAGAAGGGTCACATACATAACACATTGTCAAAGCATCACATTCAAGGTGACACTGGAGGGGATTTTCACTCCTGTCCCGTCCCACTCCCAACTGAGTAAAAGCACATTTCCTGTCCTATCCCCAATCCTGGAAGAATGGCTCCTGTCCCATCTCCTTCCTGTGTTGGGTTTTTAATAAATGTATTTATTCGTATTAAAACTGCAAATTATGCTAATCCAAAACTAACCATATTCAGTCACCTGTGCAGCATAGCATAATGCTGAAATAATTTCAATAAGTTTTAACAGTTATCTCATACATATTTATGTTAAAACATTTTTATAGTATCCTATTTATTGTTTTATTTTATTTTTTCTATTCTATATTTTTCTTCCAGACTGCCATACTTTGCCTTCAGTTTTATTTCCTCCGAATGTGTTTATTGTATGCACCTAACACTAGGGATGCACCGAATATTCGGTAACCGAATATATTCGGCCGAATATTGCAAAAAACCACACATTCGGTATACGGTGGAATAAGTGAAAAACAAGGCCGAATAATAGCGCCGTGTTTTGATAACGCAATCAAACAACGTTCGTTGACGGACGGAGTAAAATGTTGGCAGTGTGGTGATATTTTACTCCGTCCGTCACCGCACTCGCATTTGCGACTAAAAATAGTTTTGTGTGAGCAAAATAAATCATTCAGCACGCTGTGTGAGTTCAGATTTCAACCAGCAGCAGAAACGAAACAGCAAATCCCGCCGGTTGTGGGTTGAACGGGGGTCACAGACATGGACAGGAATACGTATTTCTGTCAAATACAGCGGCGCATGATAACGGCTTACCGGCGACGGAGAAGTCCGGCTCCAGGTGAATAACTTGTTGTCATGACTGCCCAAAAGTACCTGAACAGCTGAGCCATGGCGGCACACAGTATGTGGCGTATCGGAGGAGAAACGAGCCGTTCACTTTTCTCTCTTGGTCCACAAACCTCACCGCACTTTAGGGACTGTTCTTTGCTTGTCAGGGGCGGAGGGTGGCTGGTTGATTTTTATTTCATTTATTTATTTTGTTTTATGTTAGTCACTTATTGATGCTGTTTTTGAAGTATGAATAAGTCAATAAGTAATTTATTCCATTGAAATATCATTGATGTATTATAGAAAAGTGATTTATCTTTTTATAAATGACAAAAGGCACATCTGCCTCATTTTTGCTGTGGTATCGTGATACTACTCAGAACCATGATACTTTCACTGGTATCGCACAGTGGGTCCCAATTTTGGTACCGTGACAACACTAATCTGGAGGGGGTTCATCTGCAAAAACTAATGAAAAACTGAAAAACAGCATTCGGTATTCAGTACTTGGTATTCGGCCAAGCGTTTAATATTATTCGGCTTCGGCTTTGGCCACAAATTTTCATTTTGGTGCAACCCTACCTAACACCAAGGCAAATTCCTTGTTCGTGAAAACCCACTTGGTAATAATCCTTATTCTAACTTAACTGCTGCAATCATGCGGCACGTATTTTGAGCTTAGTCTGTTAGCTTTATGCTAACACGTAATGAGAATTGCAAATAATATGCTACTGTAAATTAGCATTGAGATGATATTGTTTTAACAAACCATCCATTTTCCTTCATATGCAACATAAAATGAAATGTGTGCTCATACTTACAGGCAAATATTTTTACTATGTTCTGGAAACAAACTTACAGCTGCTGACTTTGCACTGCTAGCTTAATATCGTTATCATGACGCCTCTCCCGCTGAAGAGGGAAGCCAGATGTTGGCAAGTGTCAGTGGGTGACTTTGTTGTCTTGGTAATGAAAATTCCCTCCTGCAGCCATACACAGTCTCCAGTCCCTCACATTAAGCTGGTTCTCCATTCTTGAATTCCAAATCAAGCGGAGGAGACGTCTTTTTGACTGGATGGTGAAAACATTCAATCACTGCCAGGTTAGGAAACATTTTAGCATGCTCCTTCCACCACCATCAAACCTCCAAAGGATCCTCCTTGGGTGTCTTGAACTCCATGTGGGCTGCCACCTCATCCTCGGGCTGCAAAGTTTCATGGCTGCAGTCCTCCATGTCGGTGACCAATGTGACCACAGGGTCAAAGGTTACACTTGTGTCACTGACTTTCAAAATTAAAGGAATTGAGGCTTGATAATGATTTAGATGTTGAAATATTACACATATACTGCACATTTGCGTTTTATTCTTAAAAATAAAGAATATATTTTTGCTCTTAACTCACTGCCCACCCACGTGTAGTTTATTTTTACCTATGTCTCTACCCGTGAATTTATATATACATATTTTTTTACCTGTGACACAGCAGGTTACCCATCGGGTGCCTGACCCGGTGCAGGATTCTGACGCATATTTAAACCAACAGTCCAGTGCTATTGGGTGGCTAAAAGTGTAGCGTTCCGTATTGACATAAAACAGAAATGGAATGGTGTAGATCTCGTTCTTGATCTTGTTGTTTATTGTATTGTGTCGAATCATAAGAGACGATTGATTGCCAAGAAAATGTAATTTGCTTATGATGTTTTCAGATCTGTTGAAAAAAGCAGGTCGTTTGTAGCCTTGAGATTAAAATACACCAGCACTTGGTGGTTTATCAGATCATAATGTGATGCAGTGGTTGTTCTCAAAGTGTAGTCAGCTTTTGTATTGAAACTGTGCTTTAAGAGAGAAAAGGAAACTGTTGCTTTCATGACATTTTATGAATTAAAGCTTTAAGATCACCGTCAGGGTCACAGCTGTGAAAGTGCAGCAGCAGCTGGAATGTTACATTAACACTATTTCACACATTTCTCAGTGCAAACGCAGAGACATTTCCATTCCCTGCCCCTCCACTGTGTAGACACCACCCCCACTAGTCACCCAGTTGTAAAAACCATTCCCAGTCTAGCCTGCTGAGGTTGTCATGGTGACCTGTGGGGCTTGCCACAGGTGTACAGGAGAGGAACTGGGGAGTCTGTGATTGCTTGCGTCTGTCTTCCTGAGAGATTTTTTATTTGCTGTGAATTGCACATCACTGCACAGTGTGAGTGTCTGGAGTGTGTGTGTGTGGTTGTAGAGCAGGGAGGAGTTGTTTGTAAAGGTTGGTTCATATGAGAGCATTTGAAGTGTGTGTGTGTGCGTGCGTGCGTGCGTGCGTGCGTGCGTGTGTGTGCCCCCTCCCCCTCTTTGTCTGCCTCTGTCCTCGCTTCCTTTTTGGTTGGAGAGCTTTGGAAGGACGACCCATTTGTGTTGTTCATGAGTGTGATCCATTTGCACATCAGACAGCGGTCTTATCTTTTTCATTGCACGTTGTGTCTCTGGCCTCAGGTGCTTGACTTTACCTGTTTTATGTGATCTGATTTCACACGTTTTAGCTTCTACTCTGCACATGGTAACTAAGGAACAAGAGCAAAGTCAACTCTTGTGTTTGAGCTGATTGTTTAAGACTCCCCTCTGATCTTTCTCTGTTCCTCCAGGCTGGATGCATCACACAGTGGAGCAGCTGGGGGACAAAGGCACCAAGGACAGCTATGCCATCCAGTGTCTGCAGAAGTCTTTAGAAGCAGACCCGAACTCTGGCCAGTCCTGGTACTTTCTCGGCAGGTAAGGCAAACAAGGGTGTGTGTGTTTGTGTATTTTGCAGGGCTCGCCTCAAACCTGTCAGAGCCCGAGTCCAGATTAGACTGTTTGTTTTACCTAGAAGCCATCTGCCAGTGTGCAGCGATAATAATCTTGGCTACACGAGCTTGTTGTTGGTTGAATATAGTCGATCAGTGCCCCATCGGCCCGACGAGGACACGTGCTTCACACCAAATTCTCCTGTTCCTGTGTTGTTGACGTGGGTTTCTCTGGGGGCAAAAAAAAACAGGCTGAATGCACGCAGGCGTTGGAGCGGATAAGTAAACGACCCCCCACGAGGTCTGTGCTGTGCCTTTAGGTGTTGACTAGGCTCAGCTGGATATTAAAAAGTTGTCTGTTGTTTGTCATCCTCTTTTTACATTCAGCAGTCTGCACATAAGACCCTCAACATGCTGACATACAAGACTTAACCTTTCACCTGCATAGACGCCCCACCTTTCTTATCATTTCTTACCGTTACTCCCTTCACTGAAGGATGTAGTTCATAAGTCTTGAACCTCTATCTGTAAATCAGCTGAAACCCTGCACAGCTGCAGAAGAGAGAAATATTCACCCATGCCACACAGCGTGAGCTGGCTCAGCTACTGTGTGGATATTTAAACACATATACATATATGCAGACACGTGATGTATGTTGCATGTAAATCAGTCCGTGCAGTGATTGAAATTTCCACAGCAGCACCTGTGCGATACAGCTTTGTGCTTCTTGTGTGTGAGACAGCTGCTTGTTTGAGGTCAGGGTTTGCGTGCTTGTTTATGTGTGAAGTAAATCAGTAACGTATCCGAATTCTGCCCGGCAGCTGTAGTCTTTCATGTGACGTGAGATGACGCCTGGATGGAGGTGACTGATGTGTGTATAAAACTGCAGCACAGTGATGACAGAGGCATTTCAGACAAGAGACTTTAATAACTCTTTGCTATGTGCACAGGCCTAAGTAATGATTATCAATGAATATATTTAAAATGATGTTTTCAGTGCTGTGTCCAACAAATGACTTTTTAAACTCCCCCAAATGGATTTACTTGATACTTTTATACTCCTGCTACAATTTCAGCCTGTACTACAAACCTTTTAACCTCTGCAGCGTCAGTGCAGTGTGCAAAACAATAAAAAAGAAGTTGACATGCAGCCCTGTTTGTGAACTTCAACACAACATTTCATTGCCGTCATGCAAGTGCTGTTTGAGATGCATGCTATTGTGCAGTGGGACTGCAACTTTTGCTTTTGTTTTCTTATTGGTCAGAGCCCTCTGAGCCAAATTGCCAGTATTCAGGTTGCATTATCCGGCAGTGTGAGACAGCGGTTTTTTGTGTGTGATTGGAGAGGTGGAAATTCTCTTAAACTTTTACTCATGTAGCTGTCACAGCCCAGTGTACTGAGGATGCATGTTTTATCTAAGTAGCTTGACATAAGGTACTTCCATGTTTTGTTCAGTACGATAATCTTCACAATTGAACATGCTTTTATGATTTTTGAGCCATAAATTCAATTGCCACGAATGAAAAGCTAGCATGAGGCTACAAAGGAACTACAACTTTGCCACTACAACGAAGCTGTAAAGTAAATGGATGACTGAAATTCTGAGCAAATTAAGGAAACGATATCATTGCAACAAGCTTATTTGCTGCACTTAAACAGCACTGCATTTCCTGTGAGCAGATGTCTTACTTTCCTACGATGTTTACGCTGCCCTCTTCACCAGGTGAGACTTTTATCTGGTTATATACATGCTTCTCTCATATCTCATGCCTTTTTCCTCTGTCCGTCTTCTCCCCTCCAGGTGCTACTCCAGTATTGGGAAGGTGCAGGATGCCTTCATCTCTTACCGCCAGTCCATTGATAAGTCGGAGGCCAGTGCTGACACCTGGTGCTCCATAGGGTAAGAACAGAACTTCTGTATGCTAATGTCTGTGAGTTTGAGGGAGGGAGAATTAGCCGTTTTATAAAAGTTCATCTGTTCAAGGGTGGTTACAGCTCAGGGCGCCAGTGGCTCTGAAAACACCTCGGGGAGATAAAGCAGCTGCAGTGCGACAGAGGATGTAGGGAGCAGGTGGAGAACAGAGCAGCAGGAGATTGAGCCAGGATCTATAGATAGATGTATGGAGGGTGGGAGGGTGGGGTGTGTCCTCTGAGAGTTGGAATGGCTCAGAAAGATAAAGACCTAAATCCTAAAAGATAGCACGAGAATCATCTCACTCCCGTTGCCTCTGCCTCCAGGGTGCTCTACCAGCAGCAGAACCAGCCTATGGATGCACTGCAGGCCTACATCTGCGCCGTTCAACTGGACCACAGCCACGCGGCCGCCTGGATGGACCTGGGCACCCTCTACGAATCCTGCGGGCAGCCGCACGACGCTATCAAGTGCTACATCAATGCTACACGCAGCAAGGCCTGCCTCAACACTGCTGCACTCACACAACGCATCAAGCTGCTGCAGGTATGGCTGCCGTTTCGACTGGTACCACCATCACCCAGCCCTGTCTGTTAGATGTTGTGCAGTATTCTGGTGTGTGTGTATCAAAGTGCTGTGTTTATTGCCAAGCATTGCCAAAGCAGTTGGCTTTTTAAAATGCAGATTGTGCTTTTGTCATTTTGATTTCTGACCACTGAGATATGAATAATGATTCATATTGGTGTGTTTAAACACATTTTTCTCACATGTAATTGTAAAGCATACCTTCATGGCATTGAACATTTCTGTTATATTCTGTATATGGTTTCCTAAAACACCACCTACAGTAAGCAGTAGTATTTGTAGCGCCTTTTTTTTGTTAAACCCAAGCTCAGCACTAAAGTTTGTGTCTTACACAATTTCTCCTAGGCTCAGTTGTGTAACCTACAGCCAGGTAGTCTGCAGAATAAGAGTAAAATGCTTCCTAGTATTGAGGAGGCGTGGAGCCTACCCATTCCTGCTGAGCTCACGTCCAGGCAGGGGGCCTTGAACACTGCACAGGCACAGCAGGTGAGATCCAGTTTATACAAAAGACTACAGCCTCTTTGGAAATTACTCAAACAATAAATTTATGAGGACTATTAAAGCTGAGGCCTCGCCCCGAGTCTTTCAGACGTTTTATCCACATCAGACAATTTCTTAAATCCTGATTTGCGTCCGTGGCCAATGTGGACATCTGTGCTGAAAGATAAACGAGGATATAGTCTGAAGGAACTGGAGCGAGGCCCATATTATAATAATCTAATTACCAGAGTGTAGTTGACCTTCATAGTGCCTCTCCGTGTCACATGACAAGTGTTGAAATTATCGAGCAAAGCTACAAGGAGCTCGTTATGTCCCTTATCCTTAATGCCAAGATGTACAAATCTTGTGCAGTCATAACTACGACACTTGGCAAATGTAAGGCTGAAAATGCATGCTTAATGGATACAGTGTATAAGAAGGGTAACGTTGATATTTTTCAGCCTATTCCCCTAAGAGTTTATGACTAAGTGACTAATGGTGACAAAGATTTTTACAAAATTGGTTCAGTATTGGAGACCACAACGATCGGCAGCTGCTTAACAGGCTGTAAAGGAACCACTTGGGACATTTGTGCACCGTCATTTTAAGTCAACTACAAGAGCATGTTGTGTCTGACAACATTATGGAAAGGATCCCTACAGAGATAAACATTTTTCGCCCCGTTTCCACCAAACACTTTCGGTACAGTACCTTTGGAACCAACAGTAACCCTTTACACATGGTACCTAGACCCTAGGTCCGTCTAGCACTTCCACCACAGACGGTCCTCTTAAATGTGGACGGGGTTGTTGTCACTCACCGCTCCGTCCAGCACTCGCTGTATTTCCTCATCAGCGGTGACACAGATTTAAGTCCTTCTTAAGGCCCATTTATGCTCAACGTTAAATACGGATGCGGATGCAGATGAATGGGCCTTAAGGCAAGCTCAGGGGTTTAGTGCTGCCATAGCCCACAGGAATGATGCACTACCATGCTTTTTCTTTTTTTGTGAGTGGGATTAGAATATATGCAGTACCAAAAATGGGGACAGTATGGAACAGTTCTATTGGTACTATAAAAAGCGCACTGAACTGAACTGAACTGAACTGCTCGGTGGAAACGGGGCTTTTGTTGAAGAGATAGCTCCTTTTTGTTTAACCAGAAACCTCGAACTGCCAAACCCACCGAATATAGGCCTATATTTTATCTCCAAGTGCACGTCACACACTGAGCGAGCCGCCTGTTAATGACGCTGTGGGCTAATGGGCATGTAGCTACTTCCATGTTTCAGATGATACGTCATGTTTGTAGTCGACCAATGAAGATGAGTTTACATATCACCTTGGGTTCGTCCTTCACCTTCTCAAAATGACCCCACACTTTGGATTTCCTGCCCGACATGTTATTAACTAGCCTGTGGAATAACCGCAGGTACCAGCCCTGGAGATTAACCTGACTCCTGTCTGACTGCTGAGCGTGGACACTTCCTGTGTCTGTCCTTTCACATTAAAGTCCCACATGGTCCAGTCATATAGGTTTGGATTTATTTTGACAAGGTGCAGCTCCTGATTCACTTTTTGTTTTCTGCGACTAAGCGTCCAATGGAATCTTGCCGACTAATGACCTTTCTGGTTGACTAACGTTTGGTCGATTATTAGGGGGCAGCCATATTTCTGTCATCTTTGAATGAAGTGTGTTTAACGATGATAACATTACTGTTTATTGGTGATAGCAATTTTGGCATTTCTGGTTTGGAAAAAAAAAAAAGATTTCACTGTAGGGATCTGTTCCATGAGGTTGTCAGGCACTCCACAATCTCAGTGGCAAAAACAAGCACTTTTAGTGGGTGTAGATTGATGGTGCATAATTGTTTCATGGCTGCAGCGGTGTCGCTCAATACTGGACCAGTTTAAAAAATTGTTGTTCCCGTTTTTTGCCTAGACACAAAACCATGAGAAAAAAGGTTGCAATATACCAAAGTTACCCTTCAGTAGTACTACGTATGCATTTTTGTGTCATGCATTTGACACTCTAATTTTGCCTTCAAATATTGGTTGAAACTGGCATAAATAGTTTTTATTTCTTTGAAAATGAGGCAAATGTTAGTATTGCTCATTAGATGTGAAGGCTGGCCCCGACCATCAACATCTCAGTTTTATTTAGTCCTCTTATTTTTCACGTCTGATCTGTTTTCTTATAGTTTTGTCTATTCTAATCCTTAACATTGACATCATCCTCTTTTGGCTACGAATGAAATCATTTCCATCATTAGCACTTGCTTGATCTGCACTGTCACAAAACACAGAGAGAGAAATTTTAATAAGACATATAAGGTCATTTTTACTTGTTTCAGTATTGAAGTTTGCAGTGTATTTGATTAAATGTAGATAAATGTTATCTGTGAGCCTTACTGATGTTACAGACTTTTGAGAATGTGTAAACAACCAATGAGAGACCAGAACATGTGGTCTGCATGCCCAAACAACCCTTCACTAATGCAACTACTGTTGCATTATCCCACCTCTGAACCACAGCATGAATACTCTGATTGTGACCTTAATCAACCTGTGTCAGCTGGATTAAGGTGAAACCATATTTTAATCGGAGTATTTCGTCATACATGCGATATTTTAATGCGCAGATTGTTGTGCATGTAATCGTAGTATCAAGTGTATCCTCCAGTGTCACTTTGGATTTATGGCTGTTTGTTGAAACACAACCTTAGGGCTCAGTTTGAACTGTAGGTTGCTTATTGTTGGTCCAGCGTGTCCTCACAAGCTGTGTCTCTGCTGGCTTTCCAGGCCTGTAAGGGAGAGGGAGGCCAGTCCGCCAGCAATCACACAGACCCACAGGCCAGTCCTGCCAAGAGGAAACGCACTGCCAGCCCTGCGAAGGTACAGCTAAGGCACATTAAAGGGGACCTAATGTGCTTTTCCTATGTTCTGCCACATATATATATATATAATGTCACTGTGTCGGATATTCATATGAAAGAAGAAAACATTTCAGATAACTCATGATGAATTGATGAGATTTTGGTGATCAAAGGTCAAGGTTACTGTGACCTTGCATCTGTCTGATCCCTGCAATGCTAATTTCTTCAAATTCGGCACAAACATCCACTTGAGCCTCTTCCTCACTGCACAAAAACCCTTTTGTATGTAATGGGAAATGTTACAGTCGGCATCCACACCTGGGTCAAACGACTCTGCAGTAGTCACGGTGTTACTTCTCTCAGTGGCAGCTTACCGGCTCCGAACTGTAGTTGGGAACACGCTGGCTAATTAACAAATAAAGTGATTTCTGTCCTGCGGGACATTTTGGAAGGTGAGCCACGGTCCTCATTGTTTTATCTCACTTACAGGGAGTTGCAGACTCTTGGGTGAACAGTCCCAATCAACAGCAGATCCCCAGCTGGTACCTAACGCCACAGAAGCTTCAGGTAGGAAGTCTAACAAGTGCATATTTTTCTGTAATATTAATGGTATTTTGAAAAATTCAGTATACACCATAAATTAGATCCATGTATGTATTTACAGTTAATGCCCCTTAAGCTGTAAAATAGGCAGCAGATCAGGCTAACACATTTACAGGGCACAGCACATCACTTAAACTAACACACAAGGTGCATTAATTAATCATAACATACAGAAAATCTAGCTCAGCTTTCATTAGTTCTGCATCTAGGAATGTTATATGCTTGATGCAAACTTGAAGCAGTTACAAGTCTGTAACATTTGAAGCTGGCTTTATACTCATGCTTATGTGTTATGGTGCTGACACATGTAAACTCTGCAGCCAAACTGTAATGTGAACCCTTAAAAATGTATCTAAATAATGAGAATATAACAGGGCTCCAGACTGTGCCTAATTGGTCGCATTTTGTGACCTTTTTTGGAGGCCGTGCGACATAGTTTGTTAACTAGGAGCACCAGCGCGACTTACAAATCCACCCCTCTCCCCCTTTTTCTCTCTTTTTTTTTTTTTTTTATATTTTTTTATATTTTTATGCCTGTCATGTGTGTCTCTATGTGCACTGCAAGCCGGGGGGGGGGGGGCGCCAGTAACCATAGCAATGTGCAGCAGTTTTAGTACGTGTGCACTGTGCGCGGGGTTAGACAGAGAGGGGTCACAGTAGAAAGTGCTGTGTCGTTTGACCATGACGTGACGCCATGAAATGAACTATAGATTCGTTTTTCACAAGAAAAAATAATCCAGAAACTCCCGTTGGTCCTGTGCCTGTTTCCCAAACTTCCGACAACGATAGTTCAGAGGACGAGTCTGCAGGTGAAGTCGCAGCACCGAAAAAGCCAAAGCCCTATCATTTCCGACAAGAATGGCTCACTGAATTTACATGGTTGAGATATTGTAAAGAAAAGAAAGCGATGTCCTGCATGTACTGCTCTCAGTGCGGTCCGAAATTTGCGGGGAAAACTAAATTCGCTGACTCCACCACACACTTCAACCATAACGCTGGTTAAGCACAACAGCAGCATCAGGCATAAATTATGCAGGGACAGATGCAATGATGGAGCAAAAGCGCCGCTGCACACATCATTTAAGAGTCAGGGTTGTCTGTGTTTATTGCTGAATTATCAGTAATGCAGTTAATATAGACAAAATTATGAATATGTTGTGTCGATATAGATAGTGCTCCTAAATTTTGTGCTGGTGCTCCTAAAATTTTTAGTAAGGAGCACTGGTGCTCCTGGTGGAAAAAGTTAGTCTGGAGCCCTGTATAAAACGTGAGCAGAGAAAGTCTCTGGAGCTGATACTGGATTACTTCAAGGTCTTTTCTCTCTGATGTCACGAAGCCAGTTTGATAGTAAAGATACATGAAGCAGGGCTCACTGTACGATCAGGGGTTACAAAATTGAGCCATGAACGAAGGAGAAAGAGATGCTTGCTGGACTGGAACTGATGATGTTGCAGTTAATGGTCGGCATCTTCTTAACCCCTTCATGTCAAGATCATTTATAGATACAGGGTTTAACTTTTTTTTTAAGCTGCATCACAAATCATAATTGTTGTTACATCATATCACATTTAACCACTGACATTTTTAGATGGAAACAACCAGCTCCTTGTGCAAAAAACCTTTTTCAAAAGAAAGTTTAGGTAAGGTTAAACTTTATGTCCCCGAGGGGCAATTTGGGATACAGACCGTAGTCATAAGTACATTCAGATTCAAGTGAAACACATCATACTGTCTTGTTTTTTGACCATAGTTTTTTCCATGAAGTCATATTAATAAATTCTCAGAATCAGAATTTGCTCGGCTTTTTTTTTTCTCGTGTTACACTCTCAACTCACTCTGCAGCGACCTCTCCCATCCTTTCATCCTCGCCTAGACATCATTTTCTTGTGCTACTGTCAGATAGCTCTATGACATTCACAATTGTTGCTATATATTTTTTGAAGATTTTATAGTAATACCTATAAAGATTGAGGTGTAACTGATAAATAATGTCAGTGAGTGTCATCAGTAGGGCTTCACTCAAAAGAGATACACTGATCACATAATTTATTAATTAATAATTTATTTCCTTTAAATTAAGTCACTGAAAATGGACAAAATGGTGCTTGTAAAAGCACTTGAAAGTCCTTGAGTTTAATTTTGTAATGTCTATGAACCCTGTAAATGTGCAGCACCTGGATCACTTGCGGACCAACAGAGCAAACCTCAAGCCCCCCCAGGTGCAGATGCTGGAGCAGCTGGAGAACCAATTCTCTCTCATGCAGCAACATCAGCTGCAGGTAATTATACAGTTAAACATGACTGCAGTGATATAGAGCTTTGCATCTGTGACGTAAAGCTGTACGTTTGTGTTTGTCCAAGTGTTAATGTAGCTGCACAGCATCACTGAGTCATCTCTGCTTCTCTCCTGTGCGTTAGATGAGGCAGCAGGCAGCAGCGAGTGGCCAGCCGCGGCCCAGCCTTCCCAACGGTCCTTTGGCTGAGCCCTCTCACCACCATGCAGGCCTCTCCCGCGCCTCTCCCCTTAATCACACAGCCATCCGGCCCCCGTGTGTCACCCAGCCCACAGCCAATGGATCATGTTCTTCGAGTCCTTCAGCGGGGCTGCTGGGACACCTGGACAAAAATCACACCCTGGGACTGGGAGGTGGCGGCGCGAGCAACGGAAACGTGCCTTACCCGCAGCAGAACTCTCTACCTCACAACTGCACAGCCGCCAGTCACCCCAGCACCAGCAGCACTACCAGTAGTCCCAGTCATGCAGACGAGACATGGAGGAGCCAACAACGCAACACTACCACTCAGGTATCTCACTGGTGTTTCCAGAGTTTTATCTGTTGCTCAAACGGCCTCATCTGTGCCGTGTATTTATTTATTTATTGTTTGGTAAAGAGCCGATCCATCTGCGTTCTTCTATTGGGTTTTTTTAAAATATAAATGCCAAGGTGAGAGTAGCAAGCGCTGAAAATAATATTGCATGCGTTTTATTTTCAGTTAAAGTCACTGTGTTTTGAATTTGAAATGTAAAGTAGATCTGTTTTTATTATTTTAATGGTTTGTTTTTTGGTCTTCCTCTCCATCCAGGGGCTTCAAAAAGGTCCAGGTTCACATTCGGCAGGTCCCAATGGAGAACCCCCTTTCTCTTCCTCCTCCTCCCCTCAGACCTCGTTCTCTTCCTCTGGCATTCTGAATCAGGTTGGACATTCCTCTGGGCCCTGCACTGCCTCCTCCTCAGCCTCCTCTTTATCCCCCACCTCCCCCCAGACCACACCCAACCACTTGTCCTCTCCCCCCCACGCCGCTACTACCTCAGGGGTCCACACCAAAGACACCACGCCTTCAGGGGGCAACAACGGCAGCAACGGCGCTGCCGCCACTTTGCCATCAGGTCCGGAGGCCGCCGTCAGGCATTCCGCAGGGACGCCCTTAAGTCCCAGCAGCACCCCCGCGCAGGGACTGACTAATCATGTCCAGCCGCGGGTGACGGACGGCTCCGCTAGCCCGTCTCAGCCTGCCTCTCCTGCCCCCGGCGTGCTCAGTTCAGACAATCCTCAGCTCTCAGCCTTGCTAAAGGGAAAAGCCAATACTACCAGTAATGATGATAACAATAACTACAGTAACCACGGAGGCCCTTCCTCAGAGAAAATCAACAACGTCCACCCGGGTCTCCACGGCGCCGCCAAGCCAACACCGGAGCAGTCGGCGGCATCCTCGCCACTTTTAGCCACAGCTTCGCCCTCTCCACGCTCAGCAGACCCTCACACCACCAACAGCCTCTCCTGCCTTAACAGCCCGTCCAACACCAACAGCCAGGCGCCCACAGTCAACGGGAAGGGGCCGGAGGACTCCCAGAGCCCCAAGAAGGTGGAGCCATCTGCAGGAGCTCAGAGACACACTGTCCCTGCTGGTCTGGCACCCTGGTCCTCGGTCTCCATCTACCCCAGCTCCAGTGAGGTGCTCAAAGCGTGCAGGTAAGACACCTGTTATCTGTAGTTAACCTTTATGTGTAGGTGGCTCTGAGGGATTAAGAATCAGTGATGTTTTTGATCCTGTATTTATATTTTTTTGCCTCCGCCCGGGTGATGGCCATGACCGGAGGCGTTATGTTTTTGGTTTGTCCATCACCCCATTCTCATGAACGCAATATCTCAAGAACACCTTGAGCGTATTTCCTCAAATTTGGCACAAATGTCCACTTGGACTCAAGAATAAACTGATAAGATTTTTTTGTGGTCAAAGGTCAAGGTCACTGTGACCTTGTCTGTCTCATTCTTGTGAATGCAATATGTCAGAAACGCCTTGAGGACATTTGGCACAAACGTCCACTTGAACTCAATGATGAACTGATTAGAATTTGTTGGTCAATGGTCACCGTGACCTCATCTGTCGCATTCTTGCAAGTTTAGGTAACCTTTTTTTTTTTAAAGATATTTTTGGGGGCTTTTTAGGCTTTATTTGATAGGACAGACAAGTGTGAAAGAGAGAGAGAGAGGGAGTGATGCAGCAAAGGGCCACAGGCTGGAGTCGAACCCGGGCCGCTGCGGCAACAGCCTTGTACATGGGGCGCCTGCTCTACCACTAAGCCACCGACGCCCCATGTGTAGGTAACCTTAAGAGAATTTCGCTAAATTTGGCACAAACATTTACTTGGATTCAACAATGAACTGATTTGATTTTGTTGGTCAGAGTTCAAGGTCGCAGTGACCTTGCATCCATGTCATTGTTGTGAACAAGGTATCTCATAGCACTCAAGAGAATTTCCTCAAATTGGGCACAAATGCTCACTCGTACCCAAGGATGAACTGATTAGAATTTGGTGGTCAAAGGTCAAGATCAGTGTGACCTTCCGTCTACCTCATTGTTGTGAATGATACATTTTGAGACGGCCATAAGGGGATTTCCTCAAATTTGGCGCGAACGTCCACTTGAACTCAACGATAAACTGATTTGATTTTGGTGGATAAAAATTCAAGGTCATGATGACCTTGCATCCATCTAATTATCTTGACCACAACATCTCAAGAACACCTTGAGCAAATTTCCCTCAAATTGGGCACAAACATTCACTTGGACTCAAGAATAAACTGATTAGAACTTGGTGGTTTAAGGTCAAGGTCACTATGACCTCAAAAACACCAATTTGGCTATAACTCAAGAATTGATACACCAAGTATGACAAAATTTCACATACATGTCTCAAAGAGTAAAATGATGTGATGCCATCATATATCCAAAAGGTCAAAGGTCGTCTTCCCTGTGACATCATAATGTTTTTTGGCCATTATTCCAGGTCATATCTCAGTTGCAGAAGGGGAGAGACTTGGTCAGATACTGAATTGGTGACTCTAGTCTTCAAACTGTGCTGATTGGACAGATCCTCTGTGTGAGAAGCATCCATGTTTTAGACTCTGCAACATATTTGAAGTATCATCCACTGTCATGGTTTCATGTGAGTCTGCACAGACATGGATGTAAACTATAACTGCAGCTTGACTGATTGATGAATGCATACAACCATGAGGTGATCATTTTAGGTTCGGTCATCTATGACTTCCGGGAAATAATTTATTCTGGTAATCAGACTGTCTGCAGCATTTTTGACAGTTTATAAAACCAACAGAATGATCACTGGTCATTGAATGTCTTAGTTTGTATTAACATTTTAAATGTTTTTTTTTTTAATCACTGGCTGCTGCTGTTCAGATTACAGCCAATAATTTGAGGCCATTAACCAATCAGAAGCTGTGTTATTGAGTGTTCTCGAACCAGGTATGTGTGGGCATCCCGCTGCTCACACCGACCCATTGTTAACTGAAAAGACAACACGGCGTGACACTGAATGTCTGTGGCAGTTCCGCAGCAGCAGATGCATTCTGATGTGAAATCATGTGCAGACGTGAGTAATGTGTTGATTCTCCGCTGCGTTTGGGAAATGTCATGACATTTTGACCCCACGCTGAGTGCTGGTTGGACTCATCATCGTGTTTGGATAAAATCTGCCACTTTGTGTCTTTGAGGCAGAAGTGCAAAAATACTTTGAGCTGATGTCACACACAGATCGGAGTACAGCTCTCGGTGTGTGTGTGGGTGCGGCTGCTTGGAGTTTGAGTCCAGTAGGGAGTGGACATGATGCTGTTGTCATGAGCTTCACTTTCTCTGTAGTCCTCGTGCAGGGCCCTCTCGTCTGCCACGCTCACATCACATCTCCCACTGGACATACAGAACTACAGTGTTGACAGACTGCTGCAGAAATATAAAGGAAGAAGAAATATAAAAATGATGATGATGTGATTTCGCTGGGGCCTGTACCAAACTAGCATGTACCTCTGTCTGGAATATAACTCGTAGGCTGGAGCATCCTTGTAGCACCACAATGCTTCATTTATGACGACATGATGCGACACATCCACTAGTGAGGACCGTGCCACAACTATGTCGTTTATACGTTCAGCTGGAATTCAGGAGCTGTTAGTTGTTGTTGAGGGCTGGTGAATGGATGTAAGTGGGGGGTGACGGTGGAAGAGGGAAGTCTTCTGACTGGTTGATCTGGGAGAATGGGCTGAAGATCAGGCAGAGGGAAACTCAGTGTGGAAGTTTAGTCTTAGGAGTTTTTCCACCCGAGCTGATCATAGGCCTCCCAGACAGTACCTAGAATGAGACATGGGAGAGTTATGCACCACATTGAAGGAGAAGGGAAGACAGCATGAAGGGAGGGTATGTCAAGAAATTTGAGATAATCAGAGCAGGATGGGTCGACCAGGTGTAAGTAGGCTTGGCAGGTAATTAGAGGTGTGGTTGAGGCGAGGCCCTGCTCCCTACCTAAGCTAAGAAATGAACTTCATTTGTTGCTGCCTTGCAATGCAACTAGTCTCTGTGGGTTCAGGAGATTTTGTTGGTGAGGAAACTTATGTTAAAATATAGCCGACAGCAGAGTGTAAATAAACGGTGCTCCCATTGCAAAGAATTAACAAATGCTTTTCTTTCCAATGAGTCGAGGCGGAGCTGTCACGGCAGTTGCACGTTTCGCCATCTTTCATGTGTTGTTCTTTCTCTTCTTCCTTTGGCATTTAACAGCAGACATAACACTTGCATCCTGAGTTTTTATGATACTGGAGAAAAACGAGTCATGTTTTCAAAATTGTGACATCGATTGGCACCAAAGTATCTGTTCCCATGACATCCGTTATCTTAGTGTAGTGGCAGACCTCATAATCCAGGAGGATCATGCAGTTTTGTACGTTACACCAGCGAGCCCTGGTCGAAGGGGTCACGGCCATGAATACGAAAATGTTGTCTTCTACCCTCCTGGCGTACTCAGAGTTCAGCATTTACCGATCAACATTAGACTTAAGTGGACTGAGCGTCATGTAGCAGCACGGGTTACTTTACAAAAGCTTGAATCAGCTCTGAACAAGCTGTACATTTCACAGATGGTGCTTGGTAAACAGGTTTTGTCTGGATAGGCTAACCTCTGCATGTCCTGATTTTTCTAATTAAAACGTATTCCCAAATGTCCAAAAGTTGCTCAGTAATGTAATTGATTGTTGTAAATGTTTTGTTGTTAGGTGTGTTAAAGCTCAGTGAAATGACGCAACAGACTTCAGTGTTTTGTGGAAGTGGTGAGGTTACACGGGGCAAACAGCCTGTTCTGCAGACCACACTGTGTTGCACACTTGTTTATCGTCAGCGACGTCTTGCTTTAACCTGAACTGATGAACTGACTGATCTCTCTCCAGGAACCTGGGGAAGAACGGCCTGTCGACGAGCAGCATCCTCCTGGACAAGTGTCCCCCGCCTCGACCCCCTCGCGCGCCCTCTCCTCCACTGCCAAAGGACAAACTCAACCCCCCAACGCCCAGTATTTATGTGAGTGCAGCCGCTCCATAGAAGGAGAAGTATTCATGATTTTGTTGTGTGCAATGTTGGAGTAACGGTATCTTGGCTACAGCACCAAATACAAACACTCCTTAGTTAGCTCCTCTTTAATGTGTTGATTCTCCCAATAAGTCTGGAGCGCGTCCACGTCCCCTGATGACTCTGTGTCTCCTCTCTGACATACAGCTAGAAAACAAGAGGGACGCCTTCTTCCCGCCCCTCCATCAGTTCTGCACCAACCCTGCCAACCCGGTCACCGTCATCAGAGGACTGGCTGGAGCGCTCAAACTAGGTACCTGACGCAAAATAAAAACACGCACTCCACTTTGCTGCATCACAGACTGCGTTTGTGTGTTTCAAGCATCTGCGTGTCTTTGACTTGTCTGTCTTACATGTGATAGTGACAGCAGCTGTGAGCATGTGCAGCTGGATGTTTTCTGTCTCGTCCAGTCTCACGTGGCTCTGTGGGTGTGTCTCTGTAATCATGGCAGGCAGAGTGTGTGTGGATGGATTTGACATGTATGACAACAGCACCACCTGCAAGTGGAAAATGTTACTGCACATGTTTGTCGTGGAGAAAACTGGTCAGCTTTGCCAAGAATTTACAAACATCTGCTCTTCTATTACAATGACATGCTGCCCTGTTATGTAAGACTCTGGCAGATTGTTCCTGTTTGTGTGTCCAGCAGTTCTGTAGTCTAAGATACAATAAGACAAAATTAATAAAGAAACACAGCTTCCTCATGCTGCACCACTGATGTGAGACAGACATCCTTAGTATGTCACCTTGTTCTCCCTCAGCCAGACAGTGTCAGTATCAGAATTATACGGAAGAAATTAAAAATAAATCCTATAGAATCTTGAATTTAAAAAATCTTGAAAAATAATACTTAACTCCTCTCTCCGCTCTTCTTCCTCGGCTCCTGTCTTTCCTCCCACCGTCCACGCTCAGATCTGGGCCTCTTCTCCACTAAGACCTTGGTGGAGGCCAACCCCGACCATCTGGTGGAGGTGCGCACCCAGTTGGCTCAGCCCACCGATGAGAACTGGGACCCCACTGGCAGCAGGAAGATGTGGCGCTGCGAGAGCAGCCGCTCCCACACCACTGTCATCAAATACGCCCAGTACCAGGCCTCGTCTTTCCAGGAGTCTCTGCGGGTCAGTGGGAGTGGGACACACACAAACACACACACACACACTGCAGACACAGGAAAACTGATGGGTGCAACAGATGAACCAGAGTTGAACCAGTGTATCACCAAACCTGTACATGACATGTTATATCCATGATGTGATGACACATACTGGTTATCGGAGATAGATTGTATCACCAGTGACCTGAAACCAGTTTACTTTGGTCAGTTTATCTAATGCTAAGGTTTTTCTCCAGAGGTTTCCCGCACCAGTATGTTCAAAGTTTTTTCTTTCTGACAGGAGGAGAATGAGAAGAAGAAGGAGATGGAAGCAGAAGCGGGTTCCTCAGACAGGTGAGTTTCCTTCCTTGTTTCTCACATTTTTAATTTTCCAAAGGTTTTTGTTTACTCACCAACTGTATCAAACTTCTCGTGCTCTTCTAGTGCGATGCGGCGAAGGAAAGGCCCTTTCAAACACATAAAGTTTGGCACCAACATCGACCTCTCTGATGAAAAGAAGTGAGTGAGCTGTTTTAACTCCACACAGAACATCTGGTTGCATAAACCATCACACATCACCTCCTTTACATGAGGTTGTCTTTAGAGGGGAAAAGGGAGTAAAGCCCGTTTCACACTGCCTGTTGAAGGTGAGAGTGTTGCGCCGCATTGTCGCCTCACTGCTCTGTATGAAAGGTATGATGGTGGAATGGTTAAGGACCAGTGTGTAGGATTTAGTGGGATTTATTTGCAGAAATTGAATGTGTTATAACATAAGTAGAAGATAAGTTGTTGTGTTTTTGTTACCTTAGAAAGAGCTGTTAATGTCTGCATAGGGAGCAGGGATGAGGACCCACCATGTTTCTGCAGTAGTAACAAACAAACCAAACACTGGCTCAAAATAGGACCATTCACATTTTCATATCCGCCACTGAAATTAAGAGCCCCTTCATGATGAGCAGCATCGGAAAAACCCTTATCGTTTTTACATGAAACTGTCCCGTAGGTGTGAATGTGAGTGTGAATGGTTGTCTGTCTCTATGTGTCAGCCCTGTGATAGTCTGGTGACCTGTCCAGGGTGAACCCTGCCTCTCACCCAGTGTCAGCTGGGATAGGCTCCAACCACCCCCCACAACCCCCCAGAAAATGAATAAATGAATGCTTTTTACTGGTTTCAATCAGTGGTTCCCAACTGGACCAGCATCAGGTCCAGATTTCTCCTTAGTCATTAGTTCAGGGTCCACATAGTTTAATACATTCAGCATCGTACTTGCGTTTGGCCATGTCGTGGAAAAGTGCCAGAAAGTTACTGTACATAAAAATAAGGTGTTTCTGCAAACTCGAGACATTTGTGAGTCACGTGCGGTCCATTCAGAATGGACCAGTGACCCACCAGTTGGGAGCCACTGGTCTTAATCACCTGGTCTGTTTGTTTCGGAGAGGAAGAAATGTCTGTGGATAATTTAACTTCTGGTAAAAACCTCCTGAACGTCTTGATCTGAAGTTATCAGAGAGAAAATAGTGAGCGTACATCAGCAGGATACGGATAGATACGTCTAAACTCTTACACACTGTTCATATGAGACGGCAGCAAAGGTAGAAACAGCACTAAATCAACATCTGTGTAAGAAGTGTGAGCCGGCAGGACGGGCCAAGTGTGACGCTTTGACTACTCGTTATGTGTGCGACTTACCACCAGGAGATTTAAAAAGCAGCTAGCAGCTAATTTGAAGAAGAACAGCAACAGAAAACGTCCACAGTTTGGGAGACAAATAGGTCCTGGAGCTGGTTACCGTCCAGCAGAGGACGGGATCAAACACCATATAACGGGGATGTTAAATGAGGTTCAGAAAGCGCTGCCCACTGAGTGTATATGTCACATTCGATGGCGACACTATCACGCCACTTTTGTTTCTACAATGCCGACATACTGTATAAAATCACACACGTGTGGGAGGCATCATGCCAGTGTCCTTTGGTTCTGTATAAAAAAGAAAAGGCGGTGTAGTGAAGGGATTTGTTGAAGCAGTGTTGTTGGATCTCTGTGTAAAAAGGGCCTAACTCTCAACCTGTAACCTTTGTCCCCTCCAGGTGGAAGCAGCAGCTTCAGGAGTTGTCTAAACTGCCAGCGTTTGCTCGGGTCGTGTCAGCCGGTAACCTGCTCAGCCACGTCGGACACACCATCCTGGGCATGAACACCGTCCAGCTCTACATGAAGGTGCCGGGGAGCAGGACGCCAGGTACACACAGGCAGAACAAACACCACTGCTGTCTGTGTCGTTCTCACTCTGTTAGTAACCTGCTCCTGTTCTGTCACAGGTCACCAAGAGAACAACAACTTCTGCTCAGTCAACATCAACATCGGTCCGGGGGACTGTGAGTGGTTCGCTGTGCCTGAGACGTACTGGGGCGTCATCACCGACTTCTGTGAAAAGTACGTCACCAGAAATGACTCCCTGAGAGTTTAGCTGATCTCCAGAGTCGACACTGATGTCATGTTTCACCTCCTCTCACAGGAACAACATCAACTTCCTGATGGGCTCCTGGTGGCCCAACCTGGAGGACCTGTACGAGAGCAACGTGCCTGTTTACCGGTTCATCCAGCGTCCTGGAGACTTGGTGTGGCTCAACACGGGCACCATCCACTGGGTTCAGGCCATCGGCTGGTGCAACAACATCGCGTGGAATGTCGGACCCCTCACAGGTGAGCAAAGGGAATTAATTAGACATGAGCGTGTTCATGGCCCGCTGAGATAAGCAGAGCCTGTCCAGATTCTGAGCGCAGTGTCCAGGTGCAGGCAGGTACAGCTGTAACGTGAAAGTGCTTGTGACAAAGAGCTCGCAGGCTTTGTAACCCTCAGCTGGATAAACACAGATGTATAGATTAAATGAAGAGCGCCTCTCGGTTTTTGTCCTCAGCACATCAGTACAAGCTGGCAGTGGAGCGTTACGAGTGGAACAAGCTGCAGAGTGTCAAATCCATTGTTCCCATGATCCACCTCTCCTGGAACATGGCCAGGAACATCAAAGTGTCGGACCACAGGCTCTTTGAGATGATCAAGTGAGAGCTCCCTCTTAAAACATAATTCCTGATACGACCGTGTTTTTCTGTGTGACTCTGGTCTCACCCAGCGTGTGTGTTTGTGTGTTTCAGGTATTGTTTGTTACGGACTCTGAAGCAGTGTCAGATGCAGCGTGAACTGCTGCTTGCTGCCGGGAAAGAACTGGTGTGGCACGGGAGGACCCACAGCGAGCCGGCTCATTATTGCAGCATCTGTGAGGTGAGCACGCGTGTCCTAAGCCACGCCTACATCATATCAGCTGTGTCTGCGCTGTGTGAATGAACCCTTCCTCTTTACCCTCGTCCAGGTGGAGGTGTTCGACCTGCTGTTTGTCACCACAGAGAGCAACAGCAGGAAGACGTATGTGGTGCACTGCCAGGACTGTGCCCGGAGGGCGAGTGCTAACCTGGACAACTTTGTGGTGCTAGAGCAGTACAAGATCGAGGACCTCATGCAGGTTTATGACCAGTTCACCCTCGTAAGTATCACAAAACCACCTCATCTCACACCAGAGAGGATCAGTTTAAAGAGATAGTGTGGGGTTGTTTGAGGTACTCATCCGTAGTCAGTGTGTTAAGTACAGTACACGTCAGTCAGCATGCCCTCACTTTGGAGAAGCAGGCAGGAGTACAGCCACGGAAGATGAGCAATGTACTTCTGTGAACAGGGGGCAGCAGTAACATGAATTTTAGCCATGTCAGAATAAATCAATTTCAGTTTAAGTGTGCGCTATATTTAGATTATTTGCACTGTTTTACCTCGCAGTGAGACAGCCATTTTTGACGGGGCACTGAAGCCGTTATATCACTCTTGTCAAAGCCAGACTTCATTGACAAAAACAGTAATTTTACCTCGCAGAACACACGATGGTCTGTCGCTGCCTTGATCAGTTTGTTTGTGTAATCTAACCGTCTTTACTGCCAAAGTCACACAAAATACAAAAAATAACTGAATGAGGCAGTGGTAGACCAGCAGCTCCTGTGTGCAGCGATGTTAAATTACTGTTTTTGTCTGTGGAGTCTGGTGGAGCAGTACAGGGCTGTACAAATGCCACATCTTTAACCGCCTGGAAAACACAAGGTCGGGCGCTGGGTGCTACTTTTGTGCCCTTTATTGAGCCAGCCTTCTAGAGCGTGGCGGCAGGTTGCGTCTGAGGTTACTAAGCAACTTTAACAAACATCGTATAGCCTGTTAACCTGAAATCCTGAGTGCAGAGCTGATCTTCTTCCAGGAGCTGTCTAGAAGTGAGCAGGCCTGTCGTCTGTGGGACAGATGTAAAGCTCTGGGCAGCCCTGCACTAACATGATCAACTTTTCCGTGTTTATCAGACTGAATATTTACAGATGAAGGAAAAGATATCTGCCGGCTGTGACTGGTTGTTCCTCGTCACATGACATGCAATGTGCACTGATGCGTTCCAAAAGTCAGCTACATTGAAAACAATTAATTTGAGGCTGCAAAACACGCAACATGTGTTCGGCCCCTAAAACGGCTTCAGTTTCCTGTCAGTAAGGGCCGTCTGACAGCAACACAAAGCTGTGAAAATATTCTAAGTATAGCGTACACTTTAAATGACCCATATCTGTGGTGCTGTTTATCAGTCTGGATTGTTTTGGTGTATTTTTTGGCGCTTTGAGCACCACAAGCTGAGTGACAACTCTACAGCCAATATCTCCAACACTCTGCAACTCACACCAAAACTATTGAGACTGATGAGCAGTACAACAGGTAAGAGGAAGTTAAATTTGGGGTAAACTGTGGCTTTAAATGGATTTTTTCTTTTGGGTGGCTAAAATATGTTTTGCTGCTGCATTTGTACACAGCGGTACATTGCTTAGCTTCCCTGGTGGTACTCCAGTCTGCTTCTCCAAACTGGGAGTGTGCCGACCATTATTTACTGTAGCTAACACACTGCCTATGGATAAATACCTCCTACAGCCCCACTTTGAAATATCTGAACGATCCCTTTAAACACAAAGGAGACCTCTAATGATACCACTTTCATGCCAGAGTCAGATCTCAGTGTGTTCCTCCTCTTCCTCTGTCTCCAGGCGAGTCCCCTGCCTTCCTCCTCTTGATGGTAACACTGTTGTTCTGAGGACCGTTAGAACCGCAATGGACTTAAATCGGAAACTCTCCGGAAACCTCTTCTTTTTCTGATATTCAGGAAGTAAGCCGGCAGTCCTCAAACGGCGCTCTGTAGCTCTCCCATAAGGCAGCTGCGTGAAAGCTGTGTGTCTATGCAACCTGCCCAGAGTGGTGTGCCTCCCCCCAGTGGACTGGAGGGGGGTGGCAGCTCCTCCTGTCATCATGACCAGACTGTTCTACTGCTGGCCCAGCTGGACTTCACCAGAAAACACACACACAAAATCCCACATAAAAAATGATGAATTAAGGTTTTGTACATATTATGTTTTAACTGGCAACATCGTCACACAAAGACTACTGACTGGATGGTTTTCTTTTTCCATTTTTGTATTTTGTTTGTGGGTTGACACACACACACACACACACACACGAGCTTTGTTCCCTCCCCTCCATGAGATGAGTCATTAGCATAGCTGGTCTTTTGTATGTTAGATAGACACCTCCTCCGTCAGGAAAAACCAGATAAAAAACTGTTTTGTAATGTGAAAAGTTGAGTGACACATTCTTTGCAACATTTCCCCCATTTTTAAAAAATCATTTAATTTCGCTGGAACTATGATGAGTCTGATTTCGTCAGGGAGAGGAAATCATTTGTAGACAAACAGCCAAGTCACAGAGAAAAAGGGTTGCACATAGACAAAAGAGTGAACTTTAATTTGTGTTTTTCTTTTTTATTTTGATGTAAATTTACACTATTTATAAATGCATATTTATTGCTTGAAAATATTTGTTGATGGAATGCTGTAATTTTTTTTTCCAGAGTACCTGCCATTAAATTTGAAGGAGCCTTGTGATTTTAAGCACGGCCCCTCGTACGTTTTCTATATAAATAAAACTGCTTAGTAAGCATTGTACAGAGACCTTACCTTGAAATGGGTTTATTGTTTGAAGGATGTTTTATGAGTCAATAAACAAGAACTGTCTTTATTTACATCTGCAGCTCTGTTGTACTTATTATTTTGTTACAAAAGCGAGGTCAGTGCCGATGGTGTGAGCTGGAGAACTTCAACAACCTGGAGCTCCTTAAATTTGGAGAATATTATGCACAAAAGTGAACGAGCTGTTCAGGGTTTTAATCAGCGCACTTATCCGTCCGATTCATTAGTCTCGCTTTGTGAGACAAATCACTGTTTATCTGTTGGAAACCTCAAGTAAGGAAATTATACCTTAGATACAACCCTCTTTATACACCAGTAGTAAGTGGAAACATCAGTTACACAGAATGATAAAAGTTTAAACAATCTTTAATGTGTAGTTAACTTTAGGCAAATAAACTACTTGGTTATGGTTTGGAAAATATAATGTTTTGGCTTAAAGTACCAAGATTTGGGAGCACAATCTCTGCTAAAAATGCAGCGACAAAAAAACAACAGGGTCACTACAAGGTCGCTACAAAACACCAGGATATGGAGCCTAATAAACAGTCTGGATAAACAGTCATGGGTCACTACCAAACTTCCACGCTTGGAGCCTAAAAAGCTGCTGGAATTACAGTGATTGGCTGCTGTAAAACACCTATGTTTAGGAGCCTAAAAAGGCGCTAGAAACACAGTGACTGGTTACTACAAAACTTCCACGTCTGAAGCTTAAAATGCTGCTGGAAACACAGTGACAGGTCGCTACAAAACTTCCACGTTTGGAGCCTAAAAAGACGCTAGAAACAGTGACAGGTTGCTACAAAACTTCCACGTCTGAAGCCTAAAAAGCTGCTGGAAAGCAGTGACAGGTTGCTACAAAACGTTCATGTTTGGAGCCTAAAAAGATGCTAGAAACACAGTGACAGGTTACTACAAAACTTCTATGTTTGGAGCCTAAAAAGACGCTAGAAACACAGTGACAGGTTGCTACAAAGCTTCCATGTCTGAAGCCTAAAAAGCTGCTGGAAACACAGTGACAGGTTGCTACAAAACTTCCATGTTTGGAGCCTAAACTGCTGGAAACACAGTGACTGGTTAGTACAAAACTTCCACGTTTGGAGCCTAAAAAGATGCTAGAAACACAGTGACTGGTTGCTACAAAACATCCACATCTGAAGCCTAAAAAGCTGCTGGAAAGCAGTGACAGGTTGCTACAAAACTTCCACATTTGGAGCCTAAAAAGCTGCTAGAAACACAGTGACAGGTTGCTACAAAACTTCCATGTTTGGAGCCTAAAAAGACGCTGGAAACACAGTGACGGGTTGCAACAAAACTTCCATGTTTGGGGCCTAAAAAGCTGCTGGAAACAGTGACAGGTTGCTACAAAACTTCCACGGTTGGAGCCTAAAAATCTGCTAGAAACACAGTGACTGGTTACTACAAAACATCCGCATCTGAAGCCTAAAAAGCTGCTGGAAAGCAGTGACAGGTTGCTACAGAACTTCCATGTTAGGAGCCTGAAAAGATGCTAGAATTACAGTGACTGGTTAGTACAAAACTTCAATGTTTTGAGCCTAAAAACACGCTAGAAAAACAGTGACTGGTTACTACAAAACATCCACATCTGAAGCCTAGAAAGCTGCTGGAAAGCAGTGACAGGTTGCTACAAAACTTCCATGTTAGGAGCCTAAAAAGACGCTAGAATTACAGTGACTGGTTAGTACAAAACTTCAATGTTTTGAGCCTAAAAACATGCTAGAAAAACAGTGACTGGTTACTACAAAACTTCCATGTCTGAAGCCTAAAAAGCTGCTGGAAACACAGTGACAGGTTGGAACAAATTGGTAATGTATGATAATATATAGACAGTAACATTAGTGAAAATAATTTTCTGTCACATGTTGGGATGTATATAGTGGCCTAACAGTCGTTTGCTGTCTACATCGCTGGCTCCATTTAAAGGTACATTATAACAACCTCTCCACCATCTTGTCAAACATTTGACTCCGCCATCTACTGGCTGTATCTATGTCAACATAAAGGGCGCATGGAAGTATGAGTGCAGGGATGTTCACAAAGTTTGAAGCAGACATGTATTTTCATACATAAAGGGAGAATAAATGAGCCCAAGGCCTGTGCGCAGTTTCACACACCAGCACCCCTGACGTGCGCCAAGGTGCGAGGGCCCGCTCATCACTGCTTAGTGCTTTAATTTTATTTATGTTTTTTAATCAATATACTAGGGGATGTGTCTCCACAATATTTATTCTAATTACAACCCAGGAGGGAACAACCATAATTCATTGTCAGACTCTGAGGAGAACTGAAAGCTATTTGTCTTTGTGACACTGGCGCCAACAAAAATACTATTTGGAAACCCCGGGTGGTGGGAAGTTGATAAGTTTCCACTTTAAGGTGTCAAAATATTGAATGGATTGTCATTGAATATTTACAGGTGTTCATGTTTCCAGGAGAATGGATCGGATAACTTCACACAACTGGACCAAATACAAACTTCTGACTTAGCCGACTTACAACTGCGTTGTCTTTGATATCATTACAACATGAACAACTGTCCTGCCTGCGTGAAGAAGACAGAGAGACACTGGCACCGCTCACGGCTGCCATTTGTCCGTCTCAGTTGGTCTTCTCGTCCTCAGGCTGCCAGGAAGACTCAAACTTTGCCAAACGGATCACCAGGAGGGCCATTAAAACTGCTTCTCACATAGAGTGCTTCACGTGGCTGTGGAAATATCTTGGCAACATATCGGTCAGAGTATAGCTTTTAAATGTACAAGTAGAATCCAGGAACACACTGAAATCCCAAACTATGCGAGTCTGTTTCTGAATGAGGCCAAACATGTAGAGAAATCAAAGTAGTGCTGCTGGATCTGAACCAAACGCAAATGTTAGAACAGTTCTGGGCTTCTGAGCAAGTGAGAACAATACAGATGGCAGATCGCAGATGAAAGATCCAAGCGGTTTTACATGTCTAAGCCACTTGAGATTTAAAAGATTGTGCACACTGTTGGTGTATTAAGGAGTTAATAATAGCAGCGAGGCAGTGATGTGTTGAAATTAGGAGACAGAACAGTTTCACTTTCAGAGCAACAATTTAATTTCTTGTCTTTTTTATGGGAGTTTTTTCCACACAGCTGAAGTCCAGTCTGGTGCTCGCTGGTTTTGTCCACGGCGTTCTGGGGAGCCCGTTATCCCTGCAAATTGTGTCCTGAATTTGCACCATATACAGTCCACTGCAAACAGGCCACAGTCAGATCCCTGCACCGTAACAAAGACATAAGGCCTCATTAGATGCCCACATGGTGCATCCAGTTGACTGTGTTCGGCGGGGAACTATTTTTATCTGAATGAAGTCTACAAGCAAAGAAGGGAGGAAAAAAATCTTTGGGAGAAAATAATGAATCAGAACAAAGTGTCTGAGAAATCAAAAGCTTTTCTCATGTCTCTGTCTGTAATCAATTCAAGGCTTTCTGTATACAGTCTCTCTTTTTGTAAGGTTGAGCGTGCAGCTCAGTTTTTGGACCTGCTGCACATGATTTACTTTACAGCCTCCTAAAAAAGACCTGATGATGACACGGTTAACAGGAGACGAAAAGAGGAACTTGATGATGGTCGGTTTGTAAAAGAGGAACAGAAAACATTTTCTTCCTCTGTGAAGGAGTCGAGAAAAAAAATGCAACAGATCTAATTAATAATGAAGAACTAAATGATTTTTTTCTGATTTTATCTGATCAGATTGTTTGAGTGTTGTGTGAACAGTGTGTTACAGTCCTCTGCCATGCTTCAGTCAGTCCGACTCTTCACCATGGTTAGATGTAAAAACTGGAGGGAACACATGAATTCAGTCACCACTCATGTCACAGAAAGCTTTTTGTACTCATACTAACGGCAGTCTGTCAACCACTTTGGTCCAGACTCAAATATCTCAACAGATATTGGATGGACGGCCATTAAATTTTGGAAAAACATTTACACTCCAAGAGTCCTGAAAAGTGACTTGATCTACTGGGATTTTCAGCACAACCATCTCTAGGGTTTACAGAGGATGGTCCCAAAAAGAGAAAATATCCAGTGAGCCAAAATGCCTTGTTGATGCCAGAGGTCAGAGGAGAATGGCCAGACTGGTTCAAGATGATAGAAAGGCAACAGGAAGTCAAATAAGCACTGGTTCCAACCAAGGTGTGCAGAAGAGCATCTCTGAAGCAACAACACCTTGTCCAACCTTGAAGCAGATGGGCTACAGCAGCAGAAGACCACACCAGGTGCCACTCCTGTCAGCTAACAACAGGAAACTGAGGCTACAATTCACACGGGTTTTCTCACCAAAACTGGACAATAGAAGCCCCGAATTCTGATTCTGAAAGCTATTTCTGGCAGAGAGTTTAATTTCATGACCTTTTCAACCTAAAATCTGTGACTTACACCAGTTGATAACGTCCATTTAATGGCCTAATAACCAACCAATCAGCCGGTATTTAGCTCAAAGCATTACTGTTAACCCGAGTACAACTTCACAGAGACGTACAAACAGCTGCTTGATGCTTTTTATTGCCATAATGCATAGATTCCGTTAGATTAGTTAATACACTTATTTTTATTTTGGCTTTATTTATGGCATTTATCTTTCCGAAGTATCAAATTCATCTTAATCAGAGGGATTACTGAGAGGTCAGGAATGATTCAGTTTCAGTCTGTATTCTCAGTAAACCTCTTCATGTCTTTTATTTCAAAGAGCAGACTGTTTTTCTCTTTAAATGATCCTACCACGACCCTGAAGTTCCTCACATTCCACCTCCCTTTATGCTCCTAATGCAGCGCTGTAATGATGATGACTAACTGTGCTGATTGGTCTCTAATTACTGCTAACAGGCTGCTGCTGAACGCTGTCCTGATATAACCCACTCTATGGAACAGTAAAACTCATCAAATCAGAAACGTAACCAGAAAGTACTCATTAAGTGGACATAACGGGAAAAAAGAATAAAACTACAGTTAACTAATTATGATTGAGATAAATATTAACGCTTTTCTGTTTTTAAAACATCTAGTTACGGTGCCATAGTTGGATAGTTTCTTTCTTACTTCAGATTTCAGCTTTTCTGTAACTGTGTCTCCTTCGAGGTTCAGTGTGTCAGATTTAGGGGGATGTGGTGGCATCTAGTGGTGAGGACTGAGAATGCAACCAGCTGAAACTTTCTGGTTTTTACTGGGAGCTGAATGATCCGCAGAGGTCTCTTCCTCTCCAAAGCAAACAGACCAGCTGATTAAAACTGGTAAAAACACTGAATAAAGACGTTTCACATTAACAAAAAATCACTTTTTTCATGGAGGTGCTCCCCCACCCTGGCGTTTGAACCAGGAGCCCTCCTGCTGTGGGGCGACAGTGCTAACCACTGCATCACCGTGCCCTGAAAGAGTTCACTCCCTGTAAAACAGATTCACCAACACAAGAAACCTCTCCTCACCAGATAAAAGGAAAAGCCCCAGGATTCAGGAAATTACCCTCCAATATAGAGTCCTGAATAATTCCCACATAGGGCATTTATAACAGAGTGGGAAATGGATGGGGGAGGAGCCTATTGTCATTTTACTATGTTTTTTATATTTATTTATTTTTATATAGTTATTGGGGACCTTGGGGTCAATCCAGTAGAGGGCAACTTTTTGGATTCAAACCGCCATTAAAACCAAAGAAGGAGAAGAAGAAAAACTTTATGCACCTGTAGTTGTGAACGGAACAAAGACGCAACACAGTAAATGATGATGTCATCACTGGTATTGATGAGCATTATTACACCTGGACACAGGTAGAAGAGGTCACATCCACCTTAATTAATTACTGTTTGTAGGCTCCACCCACCGGCGAGCGCGCCAAGTGACGCAAATCAAACACACCGGGACAACCTGCAGGTGCGCTGTGGCTAACATGCTAACCATGATGCTAACATGCTGTCGGTGTTTCCTGTCTCCACTGAGGAACTGTTACCTCAGGTGTGTGAGAATATCCCGGATGTGACTGCAGAGCCAACGTGTAATGGACTGGTTCTACTGGGACCATGGAGTCTGAGTGGACTGGTTCTACTGGGACCAGAGAGGCTAAATGGACTGGTTCTACTGGGACCATGGAGGCTGAGTGGACTGGTTCTACTGGGACCATGGAGGCTGAGTGGACTGGTTCTACTGGGACCATGGAGGCTGAATGGACTGCGCAGAGGAAACTGTACCTGCAGACTTTGGAGGACTTGACGGTGCACGAGACTGCCGGGGCGACGGTCAGACAGGTGAGTGTAACAACACACTCATTGTGCTGCTTCTCCAGAAGTAGATGTCCATGTTGCTAGGCAACACAGCGTTGTGTGTGTGTGTGTGTGTGTGTGTGTGTGTGTGTGTGTGTGTGTGTGTGTGTGTGTGTCTGTGCTTACAAGTTGTGCACAGACCGTGCAGGTGTGTGTCTGTTGCTGCAGGCAGCTGCTGAGGAGTTGATGTTGTTTACACATCCCTGTGTTGTTGCCATGGTGACGCTTCATCCTGCTTCAGGTTATTAATTTATGTGGCTTAATAAGACTTGTGCACGCGCCGTGATGTCATCAGAGTGTGTGTTTAGTGTCAGTTTGGTTTGTGTGTCTGAGTTTTGTCTGAGGAAGATGTGATTGGTGTTTTGGACATTAGGTACACTGGGACGCCAAAGTCACAGCGGAGCAAACACTTTTAACATGGGTGTTGTCACTCAGTCAGCAGAATACCTGCATGTCAAGTGTTTGTTCATGTGTTTAATCTTTCCTCTCTGAGGGCGTTAAATCTGCCCACAGTTCATTCTGTCAGGTGTATGCAGCATTTCTGGCAGGTGTTATGACGGTGTTGGTCAGTCAGTCTGCTCTGTGTCACATTTAGCTGCATTAAAAACGATTGACGTCAGATGAACAGACGGAAAACTTTATCTTAGGAGGTAAAACTGATGATTACAATATATTTTATTGCAATAATACCGTATCGTGGGTCCTGTGCTGATTCTCTCTAAAACTTAACACTTTTAATTTTTTAATGGTGATCCAACCACAAGAACTCAACATACATGCAGGTCATTTTACTGAAAAGTACATCCGTATACAGGAGAGTAAAACAAAAGATGAATCTCATTCTCAGTTTCCCCTCTTTCACACAACAAACAAAGTCTCTCCTCCTCTTAAGTGGCATTAAACCTGCCTCTCTCTGAGGCTAATGGTGATGTTCATGAGTGCAGCTGTGTACGTAGGGATCTCTGTCTCTTGTATAAATTACACTTCACATAAGGTTCACCACTGTAACTATTCCTTATGAGACAGTTCAGTATTAAAACTGCTGCACCACTGTTTCAGAATCTTCTCCCAACATGTGAAACGACGACGCATAAACGACTCAGAACAATACCACAGTGATTACTGTGTGCACAGCTCGTCTTGTTTTCACCAACCAACTGACACACGCTGCATTTGTAGAGAGTGCTCAACCTTTAAATGGAGCCTACAAGTATCCACTCAATAAAATGATGTTTTTGTCTCTGTGCTGCTGAGACCACAAACAAACTGATGCCAACCTGGTGCCCGATCCAGCTCCTCTCTCAGCGCCGCACAACAACAGCCACTTGTACCATTTCACATGTGGAATATGGACGCCACAATATTTTCTCTTCTCTGCTGAGCAACAGGCTGCGATTTGTTTTCCTCACATCACTTGAACAAATCAGCTGCACACACACTGAACTCTCACTGAGCGAGCTTGGTTGTGTATGATGTTTATGTGCTGTTCTGAATGGATGGATTATTTATTGATTGATTAATATTTCCCTATGATTCAAAATTGTGTAATCATGGTGTGTCATTTGATTTAAATCCGTCCTTTGCTGCGTGACTGAGTTTTGTGATGCAACCACATTGTCTCAGAGCCACCACACTGCCAGAGAAGTCGTCCCATCCATACAGCCTTCACTGGTTTCCTGTAGCGGATGTAGCAGATGCACAATTTGCATTGTCTTTAGATATTTACTCCCTATATGCATTTGCCTTTGTTTAGATATTCACCATCTGTTAGCATTTCGCCTTTGACCTTCTGTGCATTTTGTATTTTCCACCATTCACTACTCCCTATTTAACACAGGTTTTAGTTAAAAAAAAGACTTTAACAATACACAAAGTTGGACATAAGACATGCTGCACAAAAGGAGAAAAAGAAAAGAAAAAAGACAAAGACGACAGAAACAAAAACAAAAATAAATAAATAATAATGATAACGATGATAAGAGGTAAAACAGCACCATTATACACCAGTTGGTACTGTGTCCACAGGAAGGTCGAGGCAGAGAGATGGCATCCATGGGGTAAAGACCATGAGTGGTCAGGGAAGGTCCAGCGGAGACCTGGTGTCCTGGCAGATCGAAGCACAGTGTGCAGTCCAATGCAAGGAAGGAGTCCACTGTGGTCAGTCAGCTTGACTCCTCATCCTTTTAATGTGTTTAATAAAGGGTCCCCAGTTTTTTTAGAAAACTTAATGCGGGAGTTAGACAGAGTGTACCGCATGTCTTCAGGATGTAGACAAACCATTTTGTAGCAAGAAGAAGAGGCAGCACAAAAAAAAACAATCTGTATTTGCATTGGCCTCTGTACATATATTCATCTTCAGCTGCATGTATATTATCCCTAGTAGAGTTGTACCGATACCAGTTTCAGAAATGCCTCCCATACTGCCTAAAATGCGGTATCGGGTATCGGCAAGTACAGCCTATGACCAATCTGATGCCACGTAATGCCTCAAGTCATTATGCATACGCACGCTACAGGCAAACAAAACGGAAACGGAGCGGAGTTTAGAAAGCATTCTACTGTAGCCTTTAAAGGGCCAGTGTGTAATATTTGGCATGGTTTATTGTCAGTCTGAATCTGAATCTTCTACCCATTAATATGTTTATATAAGTGTATAATCGCTATAAAATAAAATTTGTTTGGTTTTCGTAGCCTTATAATTATGCTTTTATATATATATATATAGCAAGGGCCTTGCTTTAGAGAGGTCGCCATCTTGCGCCGCCATGAATGTAAGGCAGACCGAGCGGACAATCCAGCCAGCCAGAGAACGCGTTTCGCGTGTATAAATGAACCAACGAAGACAGCGGAAGGAAGGAAGAAGGAGGAGGAAACAGCAGAGAGTGTTAGTAGTTCGTCGATAGAGAGTAGTGAAAAGTTTTTTTAGTTATAAAGTTTGCGAATGGACCACACTTACCACGCAACAGGAGAGAATGAACCCGAACCGTCATCTGCGAGGAAAAGAAGACGCAACTTCACTCCTTGTGATGCACTCTCTGCGGCACTTTTCCTCCTGGTGATATGTCTTCCCAGCGATGGTAGCAGTAGCACCGAATCCCATTCTGTGCATTCAGCCTCTCTTCTCGCCCGCTCAGCATCAAACACATGGAGTTCCTCATCTGTATGCTCCGGCTCAAACAGGTATGGCTCTGGGTCTGTGTCCGCTACAAGAAACTCTTCAAAATCGCGTTCAAAGTCGTCCATTGCAGCTACTATAGTCCAGAGATATCGCTAGGCTAAATAAACAGCTGAGCTCTGTTTACAGGCTACGCTGTCAGTCAGTGTGCGGACTGGAGATTGGTGGAGCAGAGAGGGGAGGGGATCCCGCTGGGTACTGTAAGTGAGTATGTGTGTATGAAGTGTGTGTTAGAGTTTGGGACGGAGTCTTTTACCCCCTGGAGTGTTACTGGAGTTTCTGGAGTGCTCAAATAAACGGGCCTTTTTCCTGAACGCTCCTCTGGTCTCCTGCTCGTGAGGGATTCATTACAATATCGTAACATGGTTTAGATTTCTAAATAAATACTCACCTCGTTGCTAGATAGACCTACTCCTGAAAAACTCGTGTCTGCCGCTGCGCAAGGCTTTTTGTTTTATTAGCATATTTACTGTAGTAACAGCTCTCTGTTGTAGTCCTGGGAGGAGACCATCACTTCACAGCTGTGTTTTTGGTGGGATACAACCACACCACAACATAGTATCACGATATTTTACGTGGTGATATTGTATCGATACATGGACGCCAAGTATCGATCTTTTATTTTGTACTTTATTAATTTTTGCAAATACACATTTACTAGAATCATAAAACCACAGGTCCCTAAAAAGCAGCCACATCTAGGGGCTGAAAATCCAGAGGAAAAACAGCAATCAGTCCCTAAAAACACCAACATTTAGTGCCTAAAAAGCCGCTGGCAAAAGAGCCACGGGTCCCTTAAAAACACTCAGGTTTAGGGGCTCAATAGGGACAGGAAAAACAGTAAGGGGTTACTTAAAAAAGATCCACGTTATGGGGCTGAAAAGCTTCTGGAAAAAAGAGCGATCGGTCCTTATATGCACCTGTGTTTGGTGCCTAAAAAGCAGCTGGAAAAAGAGTGATGGGTCCCTAAAAACACTTGGTTCAGTGCCTATTAAGCTGTTGGAGAAAGAGCCACAGGTCTCACCGACATGCAGGGGCTGAATAGGCGCAGGAAAGAAAGTGAGGAGATGCTAAAAACAACCAGTTTTTTAGTTTGTTGGTCACAAAACAGTGATCTGCATCTTGGCAGGCGTGTTACCAAGGTGACACGCCAGCCACCATCGTCTCCACCTCCAGATGATAAGTCAGCTCATATACTACATCACTTTAGAAGCGTTGAAATGTGCAAATGTAACATATTTGTGGTGTGCAGAAACATACAATATCGACATTTTCTTGTGTTATCTGGACTGAACCTTCTCTGGTTCATAGAGGCCTTTGATACTTTGTCAGTTTTACTTGTAAAGCTCTTTGTAACTTTGTTGTTGAACGGTGCTGTAACAAGCTGAGCTCAGAGCAACGTATTTAAATGATTATTATTTATCTCTACATGTGTGAGCAGTGCTTTCCATTAAAGCTATTAATGCATCACGACCATCACTCAGCCCAGCAGGAGGAAAGTGTTCAGTCCCAAATTGCCGGTTCACGTCAGAACAGCTGACGGCAGGATTTTGTTTTTCCTGTTCAGTTGTCAGTGTGTCTCTGAATTTAAATGAAGCAGAACACTCTGTAAACGTTTAGCTTGTTTGGTAATTGGCTGTTAGTTTAAATGATATATTCATTCAGCTGCGTTTGACCAAACCAACAATGAAATAATCTGGCTGATATAGAGCCTGTTCCTTTGTCCCACAAACTATTTAAATCACATATGTTTGTACGTCTCATACGTATCATATTAGCGTTTCTTAAGTGATGAAATAAATGAGCTGACTTTGTCTCTCGGAGGTGGAGGGGATGGTGGATGGCGTGACACCTCGGCAAGACTCCTGCCAAGCTGCAGAGCACTGTTCGAGACCTATAAGTGGCAAAGCCGGCTGTTTTTTAGTGAGTCTTGTTGGGTTTCCAGCGGCTTTTTAGCTACGAAATGTGGGTGTTTTAACGACTCTTTTACCAGGACATCGCTGTTTCCAGTTGGAATAGTGCCACAAAAAGCAGCTGATTTTAACTGAGGTAACATGCGTTTCCTGCCAGGACAGCGCAGCAAACAGAGGCTGTATGTTCAGATAAAGCTCTCTCTAAGAATGCGACCAGGTCCCAGCTTCACAGCCCTCCATCGATGATGTAGCTTTGTGTATTTCTTCCAGACTCTGTAGCTCACCTGATATTTGTTGCAGGACTGTGAATATGTTTGCAGTATCTCCTGCAACATTTCCTGTCAGGCTTTCACCGTCCCCCCTCCGGTGTGTTGGCGAGTTAGCCCCTTTGCTAGCGCATGCACAGCTCTCGGCAGTGTCCGGTATGTGTCTTTCTGCTTGCCCAGCATAGTTCCACAATGGTTTTGCCTGCAGCCTGAAAAATGTTAGGTTAAAGATGGCGACTTCGAGTGAGGCTGACGGATAAAAGTGAAAGATATCACTGTGCGAGACTCAGCTAGGAAGCCATTTTCCTCACCGCGTCACGTGACTCCAAGTGGCTGTTTTTACCGAGACTTTGCTACGTTTCCTGCCAGGATAATGTCACAAAAAGTGGTTGTTTTTTACAGAGACATCGCTGCTTTTCCTGCCAGGACAGAACTACAGAAAGCTGTTGTTTTTTGCAAAGACGTCACTGCATTTCATGCTGGGATGGTTGTTTTTTACCAAGACATTGCTTAATTTTCCTGCCAGGATAGTGCTCCAAACAGCCGTTGTTTTTTCCCGAGACTTTGATGTGTTTCTTGCCCTGATACTATCATAGGAAGTCATTGTTTTCTACTGAGAAATTGCTGCGTTTCCTGCCGCGGTAGCGCCATGAAAAACATTTAGTTATTTTTTTACCAAGACATTGCTGCATTTCACATGCATGTCAGAAAAACTCTTCATTTTTTTCAGAGACATTGCTGCGGTTCCTGCCGAGGTTGTGCCACCAAAAGCAGGTATTTTAAGCCAAAACATGATCTTTTCCCAACCGTAACCAAGTGGTTGATGTACCCAAACCGAACCACACATTAACCACAGTGTTGCCGAAATGTAAAGTTTCTAGTATCTGCAACATAAGATCATACAAACGTAACATATTTGGATTTGCAGGAACGTACAAAGCCAGCATTGAATTTGCCGATTGGGTTTTCTGATGAACATGATCACCATCCTGCTGCCATAAATTCTCACTAGAACACTAAATGTGTATTCATCCACAGGTGAAAACAGTCCCCAACAAATTCTCTGTTTACTCCCATTTTATTGAAATTCTGTAACCACAGTGCCCAGCTGTTTTAGAAAGTTAGTTTGCTTTTTTAGTAATAGACTGTTTTTTGTGATGCATTTTTATAGATTTCCATCTTGGGCCACTTTGCTAGCCTTCTCCTTTATAATGAAATTAAACCTGAGCACTCCTCCAGCATCCTGGTACTTTCAGAGTTCTTGTGTCGTTATTTTGAGTCTTTCTTTCACAGTCCGAAGTCTGACAGGTCTAATGGAGACTGTTTTCCCAGAGGTATCTCTCTCATCCCGTTGGGAAGCAAAAGACAGGCAAAGTTTCAGCATCCTGTGTGTTTCAGCTCACTTGCATGTTGACAAAGAGATGAGGAGTTCTGGGAATAAGAGGACGGACCACAACATGGATTCTAACACATGTCAGATTCCCGACAAAATATTTCTCACCCAACATGACAACCTGTCCTGCAGATACCAACAAACAAACAAACCAAAGCAAATGGAAACATAAAACCAGTTTTCGTTTCACTGCTGACAATCTGAGCTGCAGAAGTACCAAAAAATCTGGCAAATGCAAGTGTGGATTGAGTTGGTGTGAAAACCTTTTCCATGAACACTTGGTCAGCGGGTGTGAAGTGCATGAATAATCAGCTTATAATAACACTGAAATGAGACTTTCTGGTCATGTATGGTGCCAGAATCACTGAACAATGATATCCCTCACCTGAACCTTTTCTCCAAACTTTAGAAAATATATGATGGAGGATTTCATTGTGCTCGCTCGATGACATTCATTGTGCAGAATGAGTCACAAGTGTGGGATCATTCATCTGTAGCAGGGCCTGTAGGCTTTGTGCTTGACAGTTATTTCATTATCACAACCGCAGGTGGCTGCGTTGGTCCCATGGACTGACAGCCACTTCCACCAATACGCCTTTAATTTATTCATGATCCCTTTTGAATATTCAGCTTTTTAAAAAACTCTTGGCAGGCTGTATTTTTTCCCCCACTTACCTTCAAAAGTGAGAAGGGGGAGGAGGTTGACATTTAAGAAAATATCAAATCTGGGAGCAGCGGCGCAGCCTCTCAGGGGTTCATGTGAGACACAGTCTCTGTTTCCTAAATGTAGGACGCAGCTGGACTAACCTGTTCTTGTTCTTTGCCTTTTGAACATGGAAGCATTCATGAGGTTCAGTCTGCAACAAAAATGTGTCGATGTACTTTAGTGTTTTTTTGCATCTGCACCTGAAGCATATGGACATCGTTTGTGACCAGCCAGTGAACGTCTCAGAGATGTGACAGACATGTGATAGGGTAGGGAACAAAGACTGTAAAAAATAATGGACGTAACCACTGTGACATCACCCGCTGGTTTGTGGGCTCCTGTCGAAGGCATTTGGTCCATTGCCATCTTGTTTATTGGAGCCAGAAGTGACCATATTTGGATGAGAGGGTGGAGCTGTGGGTTCAGAGGTGGATCTGACTCACAGACTGTGGCGATGTCTTGCAGACAGTTTGTCCCTGCCCTTAAATATGTGTAACTTTAAGCTTCAATAAAATTTAAACAGCTGAGTTATAGAGGCCAAAACCAGTTTTGTACCAGGCTGTAAACATTTTTATTCTGCTGTGAAGTTGGACATTTTAACATGGAGGAATATGGGGATTGACTCGTTGTTGGAGTCAACCTCAAGTGGTCGTTCAGAGGACTGCAGGATTTGGCACTTCTGTGTTGGCTGCGTTTTCTTTTATCCCTGGAGGTTGCTGCTTGGTGGGGAAGTGAGGTGTCTCAGAAACACTAATCCTCCCCTCATGACATCCTAACAGGAAGTCTAGCATGTTTGATTTTCTTTTTTGTCTTCCACGACTTCTTCTGTATTTCCTGTAGGGACGTTAGCACACAGAGTAAAAAGGAAACAGCAGAGGCACTTTATCAACCCGCTGAGTACTGCCATTAGCATCAAGCTAGCAAACAATAGTCTTTCCTCATCATGGAGGATATAAAGGAATAAAATGTAATAAATATTGTCTCGGCCTTTACTCAGCACAACTGCAGAGGCTACCAGCTTCATTAGAAACAGACTACATTAGAAACAAGGTGTTATTTATTATTCCCTCTGTATTTTTTATTTTTATTTTTAATCTGCTCCTGTTTGTCCTGTTAAAGTTAATGCATCACGGCATCATTTCAAACTCAACACTTCCTGTGTCTGTTTCAAATTAAAAGCCCCTTATCATTTCAGCTGAGAGAATCCCTTCATTTTCTAAGAAGGCTTTTATTGTGAAACATTTGCAGGAACTTGTTGTGGAGGATTCAGTGACTTACATAGTTTGCATGCGGGGCTTCAAATATAGCTCCTGACATCTGGTGAACTTTTTACATTACCACAGTAACAGTTCGGCTGGCACATGAACAGACACAGTGACTGAAATAATAGTACACTGTAAAAACATAAAAACACATGCTGCACATAACCCTAGCAAACAACAGAGCACCATAAGCATCAAGTGACATCATTTAAAATCTTAATTTGGGTTTGCACAAATAAGTTTTGTGAAGAATAATCCGATGACATCACACACGTCGTGAAAGACGACCACGTATGTTTGGTTATGGACCAATGTGAAGTCTTTTCTACTTCCATGTTTCAGATGATACGTCATGTTTGTAGTCGACCAATGAAGATGAGTTTACATATCACCTTGGGTTCGTCCTTCACCTTCTCAAAATGATCCCACACTTTGGATTTCCTGCCCGACATGTTATTAACTAGCCTGTGGAATAACCGCAGGTACCAGCCCTGGAGATTAACCTGACTCCTGTCTGACTGCTGAGCGTGGACACTTCCTGTGTCTGTCCTTTCACATTAAAGTCCCACATGGTCCAGTCATATAGGTTTGGATTTTTTTGACAAGACGCAGCTCCTGATAGAGTTTCACGTTTGTTTGGTTCTTTTTTTCTGTGACTAAGCGACCAATGAAATCTTGCCGACCATTGACCTTTCTGGTCGACTGATGTTTGGTTGACTATCAGGGGGCAGCCTTACAAGTGACAAGAGGGAGAATACATTAGACATGTTTTTACCAAAATACACTGAATAAAATCACTTCATCTCTACATCTAACAATAAGAAAAACACTTTTTTTTTTTATAGAAGTGGGACGTAAAAGTTGTCACACTTTACTTGCCGAGCTGCAGCAGTTTATTATCTGCATGTAAATCAGAGAACATCTGATTCAAACTATTTGAGGCGGCGCCCATTGACCCACTCACCCTCGAGCCAGGCGCAGCCAGAGTTTCATATTATGTTCAGTTCCAAATATCTGATGCATGATTACACAGTGAACTTCCTCCATCTGGTCCTCACACAGATAGGAAGCTCTGAAATCTGACAAGAGCAACACGAGCCAGTGTAACCTGGAGCCAGCAGATGTCACTGTAGTTATGAAGGAGATGGACGCTAACTTTTGTCTGTAACACAGACGCACACGCTGACACACACACACTATTAAAGAGGATCAAAGCTGTTCCTAAATCCTGAAGGTGTATTCCAGATGTCTTAGTCACTCATGTGAGTCAGCTTGTATTTGTTCCGTCCGTGTTTGTTTTTACTCTTAAACCAAGTGACTCACACTTTAGTTGACAGAGAAAACATATGCAAGTATTTTAGAACAGGAAATGGATGTACAGAAGGGCAAAAATTATATTTCTTGGACTGTGCGGATCAAGTGCTTTCAGCAGCCAAGAGGAAATCATAGTCATTTGTGGAAGTGCTGGGTTTGGGAGGAATGTGTCTGAGAGGAGCGCAGACTACCGTTAATGCAGGGAGCCAAATATGTGAAGTCTGACGAGCCAATGACAGACTGGTTAAGATGGTTTCTGACAGCGAGTGCCACCAACAGTCTGAAACTCTCTCCTGTTCACAGTCGCCTGTGTTTATTGTTCCTTGTTATTCAATTAAACTGGGAAAAGTTCCAGTTTGTGTTCAGCTGCTTCAGTTTGAATCGACTCACAAGCCTCCCATAAATCCATCATATTGGAATATTTGGCCCTAGAAGTTGAAATTAAAATATCACAATGAGCTTGGCATCTAATTATGGGTCATGAGAAGGGGAGAGCAGGTATGCACTGAAGGATTACTGAAGGGGCCTACAGGGCACAGGCCCAGGGGCCCAAAGTGTGAGGGAGGCCCCATGGCCGTCATCTGCAAAATGTCACTCCAATTAACACGTACTGACTGGAAAGAGATTCAAAATGACCACAAAGAGACATAAAGGAACTGCTACGCTTGGGCAGAAGCCTTTTGCATTGTGTCTTGAGAAGAAGGGGTCGGGGGTTCGGTTTGGGCAACAAAACGTATGGTTATGGTTAGGAAGTGCAGATGTCACTGAAAAACATCCGTCTTTGAGTGGCACAAACGCAGCAGCCAGTGTTGCTGTGTGTTGGTGTTCAACACTGCTCTCCTGGGTCAGAGTCCTGTGGTTGCTGGATCCATCCACCTTGTTATTAATAGAGTTGTACCGATACCAGTATCGGAAATGCCTCCGATACTGCCTAAAATGCGGTATCGAGTATCGACAAGTACAGCCTATGACCAATCTGATACCACATAATGCCTCATGTCATTACGCATACGCACGCTGCAGGCAAACGAAATGGAGCGGAGTTTAGAAAGCATTCTACTGTAGCCTTTAAAATGTCTTTTTACCAAACTGTGTGGCTGCACTTTAACCTGTGTCTTGATCTGCGTCAACACTGGATAATAATAATAAAAAAAAATTTATGGCATTCATTCTACTATTATGTGTTTATTTCTTAATATTTTACATAAAGTTTTAGGAGTTGAGACATACAACAATTCATATCCCATCCATTTTTATTTACGCGCTGGTATCGGATCGGTACTCGGTATCGGCAGTAGGGCTGTCAAAATTGCTCAAAAATGACGTTTGAATATTCCTTCTAAAAATAACTCAAAGAACCATTCAAATTTCTTTTTTTCCCATTATGTCCACAAGAGGGCAAACTAATACAAGGAAACATAACTACTTGTAGGTATTTTTATTTCAACATAAACGCATTTGAAAACATTTACATACCTACACATTAAAACACATAAAACAATTATCTATAACATTACGTTATAAACGACCGCGGACCTCTCGCTCGCCCCCCCTCTCTGACCCGTCATGCAGTGCGTTCAGTGCAGCGGCCCAGGCCAACGCCCACTCGCAAAGAGGACAGCTGCGGTGGTGTTTTTTTTCTCCATAATCGAATATCAGTTTTCACATTCGAAGGTCCTTTTTTTTCAGGGATCAGAATCGGTATCGGGAAGGAAAAAGTGGTATCGGCACATCTGTAGTTATTAAACTGTGTTTGTTGCTCTGAGCGTTTAATAATGATGCAGATTAGTTTACGGTGGAGTTTGTGGAGAGCCTGTTCTGTCTAACACAGTCACTAGAGGGTGCTCTAGCCACATTATAGTGACACCAGAAGCACTGCCTAAGCGGCGTATTTTGACGCCTTGGGAGTGAGACCAGGCTGCAAACAAACTATTGTTCTTTTAGTAAAATAGTCGGAACTGCAAAGAAACATAAAGTAACTTCAAAAAAAGGGCAACACAACCATAAAGAGATATGAAATGACCGAAATGACACTAGATTACCTCAGAGAGAAACAAAATCACTACCAAGAGACACAAAGGAACTGCAAAGAGACACAAAGAAACTTCAGAAAGAGGCAAAACAACCACTAAGAGATTAAAAAATGACCAAAAAAGACAATAAATTACCTCAAAGAGACACAAAATCACCTTTAAAAGACACAACATGACTACAAAGAGACACAGTCAGACTTCAAAAGGGGGCAAAACAACCACTAAGAGATTAAAAATGGCCAACAAAAACCCCAAAATTACCTTTTCTAGGAATGTCCATGGATGTCCGTAGGAGGTACACCGCACTGTGTCCACAGCTGAGGATCAGCCTGATCTGATCAGTTCTGATCAGGTCATGTTTATTTGTTGAATATTGGAAATGTATGTCATCTGTCCTGACCTCTCTGAAGGCTACGAATCAGTGAAGGTTGACTGTTAGAAATCCGACGGCGATGATTATGAAACAGAAAACAACAGCTGTATCTATTGTTATTTAAATGGGTTAGTCATACGACTCATTGTCCAAAAGCTACGCTCCTCACAGTGCTGTTAATGCTGACTAATGCAAGATACAACCACCACAGCAGGCTCAATAAACGCTTCTTCAGATGAAAACCAAAGTTCCAACTCACCTATGAAGCATTACCATAATCCACAGATCCATATTATCCAGAATGAATCGCACTTTACACAGCTCCCATCTCATCTGTCACACACTGAGTCGCCCAGATCTGATCTAAAGCCAGTGAAATATTTAGACCTAACACATGATTACATCCATAGATATCCATGAACTGCAATTACATAATATCAAACGTTCATATTTCTCCACATATGATCCATAATTTCTCCTGTTCTGCGTGTAAACAAACTGACTGGTGGCTGCCATGATGGAGGTGAACTCCTACGAACATTTGAGACCTCACTGAGCCAATAGGAGCTTCTAATGCTGCTGCTGTGGCATTGATAGCCAACTACGGCCTGAGCTGAAGGGACGTACGTCACTGAGACTTCCTGTAGTTTCAAGCTCGTTAAAGCCCCAGTGGTTGGCTGAGGCTTATTGCTCTTGTAGTCAGCAGTTTGAACGTCCTTCCAGGCCTCACAACTGTTATACATGTACAGAAATGATAACCTGTTGGCTCCTGCGTCATTTCGTGGTTGGTGCCTTGGATAGGCTTTTTAGGTGAATTTAGGTGGACTTTGGTGCTTGGAAGGGTAAAGTTGATGGAGACAAGGGAGGGAAAAGTAACATGGTGTTGCTGCCTGGTTTGCTTTTACTGTTAATGTTGCTGTTAATGAAAAAAGAGAGGAATGTCTGAGTTGATGTGAAGGGTGAAGACTTGTGATGGTTTAGACCAGTGGTTCCCACCTGGTTCAGCCACAGGGTCCAGATTTCTCCTCAGTCATCACTTTGCTGCATGTCATTCCTTCTCTCTCTCCCCCCTTCATGCTGAGCTGTCCTGTCGATTAAAGGCAAAAACGCCCCAAAAAATATCTTAAAAAAAAAAAAAAAAGTCTGTTACTCATTCACGTTACAGCAGGAAACTGCACTTCAAAATAAAAGCTCTGTGCCAGATAGTCACTGTACGTCAAAATAAAGTGATTTTTTACAAACTTGACAAATTCCCAAGTCTCTTGCGGTCCATTCAGAATGGACCCACAACCCACTTTAGGACCGTGACCCACCAGTTGGGAAGCAGAACATGGTGATTATACACTAAAAGTAGTTTGATGCATTGGACCAATTTCATCAAATTGCGACATCAATCATGATAAATTGATTTTAGAGTAAGTGAAACATTAATGAGCTTTAAATGCCAGAAACTTTTACTTGCTGGTGGTCGATTCATTCAACCTGTGCCTGTTTCTTTCGTCATGACAGAGAGGGGCAAAAGTAATAATGCACAAAGTCAATTCCCTGCCTGACTTCCTCTGACTCTTTATCCAAAAAAGGATGTGTGTATGTTGTTCACAATAAGAAATGGTTTCTGTAAATAAACACATCTCAGTGCAAAGAGGGAAAAAGTTTAGTCTCTGCCTGACACTAATGTGTATTTAGAGAGCAGTCTCTTGGGTAAAATGTGATTCATCTTTGCTCATTTCAAACCATCACGCTGCTACGGCGAGCTGAACAACAGTTGACAGAGCAGGGGCGGGGCGGTGGTAGCATTTTAAAATAGTTTTTCAGATCAGAGGAGGTGAGACAGGACAGGACAGTAAGGTCTGTCCCCAAACAGTGATCTGTCCACATCATAGCTGCAGAGACAGACTGCATTCCAACCATACCCGGTCCCCCCTACACTCAGATATTAAAGGAGCGTTTATGTGATAATAAGTGAGGTAAAACTCTATAAAGTAGGAAGTCATCCCTTTAAACATCCTTTTAAATGCAGAGGAGAAAAGTAAAGCGTGTTCGAGGGCTGCACTTCACGTCAGTGTGATGGAAATGATTTTTGCACTCAAGTATTTCAATTCATGCGACCTATTGTGAACATGCCTCAGTTCTCTGTCGCTGTGATTCAAGGAGAGAGGCTCTAATTTTTACTCTGTTCAACTCAACTTTATTCAAATAGCACCTTTCATACAAAGACACAGCCCAAAGAGCTTCACACAGAAAAACTCAAAGGTTAAGTTAACATCAACAACTATAGACTATGATGTTTTTCAAGACGAGGAAATTACAACAATAAAATAGTTTTTTAAAAAAACCCCATTAAAAAAGTCTGTAGTTACATGAAATAAAATAAACAGCAAGGATAAAACCAATGATTAAAACCTAAAATTAAGACTGTGATATGACTCCAAATTAAAAGCTACATAAATAAAATAGATCTTTAACCCTTTGAAATCTTGATTTCTTTCAAAAACATGGGAAGAAAGCAGGAACCACACTCAGAAGAAATGACCCCAATAAATGAAAAAATAAAATAAATAAAAAATAAGTAAACAAATAAATAAAAATAGATGAAAAAATATTCAAAAATTATAAATGAAAAAAGAAAAAAAAAATCAGGAAATGACTTTAAAAGGTGCTAAAAAATATAATTATTCTGTAACATAGTTTTGGACAATTATAAATATAGTTTTTTGGACATTTTTCCCCCTAACTTATTTTAAATCATTTCCCAAGTCTACTAATTTCTTGCAATTTGCAGGACTGTTTTTGTCAAGTTGCTCATTGCCTTTTTCACATATTTCAAAATCAATCAAACCAACTTGTTCAGCATTGAAGGTTAAAACAGACCTGTGACAGGCTTCTGAACGCATCACAAAATGATCAGGGTTTTAAATGGTTAATTCAAGTGTTTGTATTTGACAGCTGCAAAATTTAAATCATACACAAGTATATGATATTACAGTCTTTAAATTAAGACTGTAATACTGCTTCAGATTAAAAGCCAGATTAAAACAGAGGTCTTTAACCCTTTGAAACCTGAGAAAACTGATTTCTTTCAGAAAGATGGGAAGAAAGTAAAAAGCACATTAAGAAGAAATGACCCTGAATTAGCAAGAAATTAGTAAAAAGTGCAAGAAAATTACCAGAATATTAGCAAAAATAATAAATAAATAAGTAAATAAATAGATAAATAAAAAGTATAAAAATTATAATTATTTTGGTACATGATTTATAAATATAGCTTTGTGGATGTTTTTCCCGGGCTTATTTTAAATCCTTTTCCAAGTCTTCTAATTTCTTGCAATTTTTTAATTTTTTTTTTTTGGCAAGTTGCTCTCTGACTTGTTGTTTCTTTTCTTTCTTTTTTTTTTTTTTTTGTTAAAGATGGGAAGTAAGCAAGAAGCACATTAAAAAGAAATGACCCAAAAATTAGGAAGAAATCAGTAAAAACTACAAGAAAATTAGCCAATAAAATGAAATTAAAAAAAAAAGCGGGAAGAGGGCAAAAATAATTCCGTAACATAATTTAAATATTTAATTAGGATAATACTGTATATAGTTTTCTGGACATTATTCCCTGACTTATTTTAAATAATTAAAAAAATCTACTGCTGTCGTGCCAAGGTGTTCATCGCCCTCCTCCCCCATGTTTTTAAAATAAATCCTCAGCATTCAAAGGGTTAAACAGACTTGTGAAAAGCATCTGAAGCAGCACAAGAAAAGGGATGTCAGTCAGGTTTCAAAGGGTTAATTCATCTGTTAATATTTGTCAGCTGCAGTCTGAAGTAACGTCGCACAAAAACATATTAACAATACACAACAACAGGCTCATAAAATATGATGAATTCTTATATATTCACACTTACAGTATATAAAATATGAACACCACCTGCAGAGTCACATTTAAATCTTTCATACTGATACACAGTAATTTAACATTTCCAAAACTTACTCACCCACAGTCTGCCTCTGATTTAGTCTGACTGTAATGATTTATTATATAAATAATGAATGTTTCTTTTACCTTCATAAGGGATTTCTTGGAGTGTCAGACACATTACAGTCCCTGTTCAGGTCAGATATTAAGAACTGGGTGGATGCTGATGGAGCTCGGTGATGCTCTGCTCCGCTCCTTATATACGGCCCAGGAATAGACAGCTCAGCGGCGGAGCAGCCCGACCCGGTGCCGCAGCCCGGTGCGCTCTGGTGCGCTCCGGTGACTCAGCCCGGACTCAGCGCCGCCGCGGTGGGTCGCGTGCGTCTCGCGGGGCGTTTATTGTCGGCATGAATAAGAGACCACAAAACGTCTCAACTCGGGACGACCTCCTGAAACGGAAACTGTGCTGTGAATGTAAACAGTGAAAAAACATCTGTTAAATAGCGATAAACAGACGAGAGAGGATTATTTGCATTTGAGGCTCCATTCATGAAATTATTAAGTGTGAAAAAAGTCCCGACATGAGTAAATAGTGAGTCACTTCCTGTGGAAGTTATGACTTATTTATGTAGTCTGTGTGATGCATGTGGCGGTGCAAGGGTTAAATCCTTCAAGCATAAACCATGGAAAAATACTGCATCAGGCAAAGGCGTCAAAATGTCCCTTTTCTTTCGCACTTAATGTACATTTAAAGTTTAAGGCTTCTAATCACAGAGCAGACAACTGAGATCTTCTACTGCAGAAAAAACTACTATAGTGTAAAAAATACTCTGATACAAGTGAAAGTACAAAAGTATCAAAATATATTTAAGATACTGAAAGTAAAAGTAGTGGATTATAATTACTGTTGCATTCATATGTGCATTATTCAATGTTGTGGGGCTGATTTTAATTACTTTATATACCGCTGGGTAGCCTCATCTATGATGTCATGTATCATAATTTATTAGTTTATTTATATTTTTGCGTTTAAAACCCAAATTGCCCGAGCTGTCGACAAATATAGTGCAGTAACAAGTACAATGTTTCCTCGGAGCAGAAGTATAAAGTAGCATAACATGGAAATTCTTGATTACAATACTGTTATCGTAAAATTGCACTTACGTAAATGTTCTTAGTTACTCAGAGCCACTGTGGTAAAATCCCCCTGAGGTGGAGACGTGATGTGTCATCCTGACAGGCAACAAAACCTGGATGTTTGTGCTTTGACATCAGCTGAACAGGTTTAGAAAAATCTCCACAACTCTTTCAATGATGTCAAAAAAAAGAGGAAAAAACTGGACATTTTAAAGATCCAAAAACAGCCATATCGAGTAGCAAACTAAATCTCAAATGTCGCCTTCCAAATCAAAATCCTGAAGTAGAGAATCATTGCTTTACTGCTTGAGTAAATGTACTAATGCAACTTTCATAGATTTCAATTTCTAGCTGCAGTGCTGGACCTAGAAAATTTGACACCAGGGCAAGTTTCACCTGTTTCCCCCGGTGCTAAAGTTATAAGCTCAGTGTGAGCCCAATGGGTCCTAAAAAGCCAGACAGGTCGGGCCGGCATGAGTTGGTTCAGTTCAGGCTGTAATTTTTTTGGCCTGTTGAGAACTCTTCTCAACTGCATTGCCAGGACTGGAGGTGCTATCATCTACTACAGACAGGGCGGCTGTGGCTCAGGGGGAGAGCGGGTCGTCCACCAATAGGAAGATCGGCAATCCCCGGCTCCTCCTGTCCGCATGCTGAACCATCCTTGGCCAAGATACTGCATCCCAAATTGCTCCTGATGGCTGTTCCATTGGTGTGTGAGAGCGTGTGAATGGTTACTGAGTAGCAGGTGGCACCATGTACGGTAGCCTCGGCCACCAGCGAATAGATGATTGTAACATGTAGTGTAAAAGCACTTTGAGGGGTTGGAAGACTGAAGTTGAAGTGAAGTTAATGCTAACTGTAAACTCCTGTGTACTTTAATTTAATGACTGTAGTGAGCAAAAGTAAAATACTGACCTCTTCCAGTACATGTAGAGGAGTAAAATACAAAGTACAGAAACTTTAAAATTAAGTGCAGTACTTGAGTAACTCTATACTTTCCACCACTGCTGCTGATTAAATGTAAGAGCTAAAAGTCAGATCTGAAGGCACACGTGGTCCGCAGGCTCTGAGACATCCACCTTCACAAACAGGTGTAGCAGATGCACATCACACACCAGGCTCCACCTGTACCACAGGAGGTGACGGAGGAGGCTCAGCTGGAGTGTTCTCCCCATCATGTCTCCAGAAAGCATCCGTCCTCTCTGTGCCAAGGCTGCAACAAGGTCTCCATGTGGTAGAAGTCCCCTGAATTCCTCTCGGATGAGTCCCACAGTTTTGGAGCCGTGACTCACAGGAAGCATCGGGTTAAGTTCATGAGCGTGTCGTGATTTTGCACACACACTCACTGAGGTGTGTGTGTGTGGAGTTATAAAGTGTTCATTATAGAGACTCACCTCCTCAGAGTGCGGGTCCAGGTGGTACAGATTGTACGGACACAGAGGTAGTTTGATGTTCAACATTGCATCACTGTGGATGTTTGTCGCAGCTGTCATACAGGATCATGGAGGTGGATCATGTAGTGTTCACAGAGTTTGTTCTGATGTTGGTAAATACTGCATTTTTGCCTGATGCGTCCTGGACAGGAAGTAATTTACAAGATTAGATTGTTGCCTTCATATCAGGTGTCAAACACCACATACAAAACAAGAAGGTTGAACCCTCCAGGCGTCTCTCTTTCTTCATTGTGCTGTATGTTGTACATGAATCATGCCTGAACTCCTCCACGCTGCAATTATGTCTGTGTCTTCCTTATTAAGGGGATGATGTACCTCAGGAGACTTTTTGGGTTGAACAAAGGTCAAATTAATAAAAAAAATTGGGTGATTTTGTCTCTATACATTACAGAGAAATACAAACCGTACTAATGAACCTTCATTAATATAGGCCTATATTTTATCTCCAAGTGCACGTCACACACTGAGCGAGCCGCCTGTTAATGACGCTGTGGGCTAATGGGCATGTAGCTACTTCCATGTTTCAGATGATACGTCATGTTTGTAGTCGACCAATGAAGATGAGTTTACATATCACCTTGGGTTCGTCCTTCACCTGTGTCTGTCCTTTCAAATTAAATCTCTTACACTTCCCAGCTAACCACTGTGCAAACCATAGGTACCAGTGCCGTGCATGAACGAGCCCTTTCAGCATGTTCATGCACTGGTACCCATCTAAGGATGCATAATAATATCTGCATGTCATCCATATCGGCCAATATCAGCTTTAAAATGAAGTATTAGAAAAGGCCAACATGCTTTTTCTTAATTTGCACACTGAATGAATATCACATACACTGAATAGTATTGTATTTCATGTCTCTATCTGCTGGTGGGCCGTCATGATAGGAGTATGTATGTGTAATATGTTAATTCCATTACAGAAGAGACTTGATGATCACTAAGATTAGGTGGGGAAAAAGTGGATACATCGATATCGGCACCAGTTATTGGCCAAATAAGTTTTTATATATTGGCATAACAGATATCAGCAAAAAAATCCAGTATCTAGCAGCTATAGTTTGCAGATTATGAACTTGAACATGAGCATCATTCACTCTAGCGACACTTAGCAACACTTTATTGGCACTTGGCATGCTGACATGGCACAACACCAGCAGACATGATAGAGCCTACCAGCATAGGCGACGTGCACCTCCCCAGAGATGTAACTACACGTCCAGGTGACGCAGACCTCCTGTCTGTTTTTGTAAGCTGAAACCATTTCCCTCAGCGGAAACAAAGTGTGACTGGCTGGCTTAGTATGAGTACAGGAATTGTCCGCTAGCCGTTAAGCTAATTTATACAATGTAAAATGCCATAGGCTTGTGCTAATAACGTTAGCATGTTGTATTTGTGGGGAAAATGTGTCCAGAAAAAGACGAGTGTTTGTCTGTGAATGCTGTGAGTTATAGTGAAGCTGATTGTGTACTTGTGTTTGGAATTGTCTCTATTAAGACATGTTTAATGTGTTTTTAATGTGTGTTTTGAATCAACTAAACTTTACAGCACTTCACAGAAACCCCGCCGCCTACCAGTGTTTTGGAGGTGTAACTGCAGAGTGACACAGACACACCACCGCACAAGTATAAATGCTCACAACAGCGTAGGCTACGGCATAGACTCATCTTTTTATTTTTGTATTGCGCCCAAGGTGGCGTTTGCTTTTAAATTTTCTCTTACTGAGATGCTTGCCACATACACTTAACTCCACCTCCTGTGTTGGAGGGCGTGGGTAGTTTTGGCGCCCCCCTGGACGGCGCCCTAGGCGTCACTCGTAGTTCCTCTTGTGCTGGGAGAGTACCTACTCTGAAATAAAAGCTGAAAAAAGCCCCTCAAAACGTCTTATTAAGAAATATGATTGTTCCTCATTCTTGTGGTGTGGACACAATAAAAAGGGGAGTTCTTAGAAGTATGAAGTATGAAGTACCTCCGCTCTGAAATCGTCTATTGTTTTTATAAAAATATAAGCTGCTTTAAAGCAAGTGTCAAGAGCCTGCTAATTGATTTTATATCATGCTGAAATGAAATGGCTGCCTTGAATCTAAACATGCAGAGCATTTAAAATGGTCAACATGAAAACACAGTGCTGCTCATTAACAGTGAGAGGCGACTGCTCTGCTAATCACTTTCAGAGCGAGCGATGTGATGAGATGATTATCTGCTGAAAGATAATGAAAGGATTCCAGTAGAAACATGAATTCACCCCGTCTCTACTTTCAACATTGTCTGACTGCGTGCAGCCTGCAGGCGTTCAGACGGTGTGATCACAATGTTAACCCAATCCTGTCCTTTCACCCATCACCACACAAGATATTTTCTCTCGGATGAAAGCGTTGATTTATTTCACAGGAAATGAAGAGGATTTGTCACTCTGGCATGTGGCAGACATGACAGTACCATTGTCCCCCATCACGCTGCTGGAAAACGTTTTTTCCTGTTCTAAATGAACTATTACAACATGAGGTTGAATTAGTGGGTGTTGAGCTGGGCGCTGAATCATACTTTAAAAATGTACAGGGGGAAATTATTTAGCTGCTCATTCTGTTGTGGTCGTGGCTGCTTGTGGTTTTCCCAGTTAGAAGGCTTCTGTTAATACCACATATTAATTATACTCTCTTAATATGAACATAATTAGCACAAGATGATTTTACTCTCTCAGAGCTGAAATGGAGAGCAGAGAAATATCGAATAATAATTTAGCAATTAGACTGAAGATTGATGCCAAGAAATGTTTGACGAGATTATTTTGATGCATGACGTGAAAAAGCTGATTAGTTTTCACAGCGATTTGACTCAGTGTCGTTCTCTGCTCCTAAACACTTTTCATAAATAAATGAACATCCATCTCCATGAATTAATTACGTTCCCTCATCGGCAGTCTGACCATAGGAAAAGGGATTAGCAGGAGATGTACAGTCCCTGTCCTCCATCACAGCTCTGCACTGTGATACATTTAATACAAATCATTGTGTGTGTGCACTTATTATTGAAACTGAATGACAAAGCTGCACAGTGCCTCTGATGTCAAGTTTCAGTTTAACATATGGAGATTTTTTTTATTTGCTTGTTTTTACACAATCCCAAAAACATCATTACCCTATCTTTTTTATTTTGAACACTGTCTTTGTGTTTTGTCGTCATGCACATGTTATCAGCATGGACAGATTACTGCACAGACCTACTGGGCACGGGCCCAGGGGCCCAAAGTGTCAGGGTTCACCTTGGCCTTCACCTGCAAAATGTCACTCAAATGAACACAAACTGACCAAAAGGAGACAGAAAAAGACCACAAAGAGGCGCAAAGGAACTGCAAAGAGAAACAGAACATGCCAAACAACCAAAGACGACATTAAATTACCTTAACGAGAAAGAAAACAATGACAAGGAGAAACAAAATAACCACACAGAGACCACAAAGACATGCAAGGGAACTGCAAGGAGACAAAAAAATAATTACAAAATCAGGAAAAACAACCAACAAGAGACACGAAATGACTACAAAGCAAAACGAAACGACCAAAAAAGACCCAAATTTACTTTAAAGAGACAGAAAACAATGACAAAGAGACACGACAAGACCACAAAAGCCACAAAGGAACTGCAAAGAGACACTAAATAATTTCAAAAATAGGGCAACAACGGGCTAAAAAAACCACAGAGACACAAAATTACAACAAAACAAAATGACCAAAAAGAAGCACAAAATTATCTCAAAGAGACAGAAACCAATAACAAGGAGACACAGAATGACTACAAAGAGATTCAAAGGAACTGCAAGGAGTCACAAAATCATTACAAAATGGGTCAAACAACCACAAACATGACCAAAATGACCAAAAAAGATGTTAAATTACCCCAAAGAGAGAAATCAACGACAAGGAGACACAAGATAACCACAAAGAGACAGGAAGAGACGACTAAGACATGCAGAGGAACTTGAAGGAGACAACAAATAATTACAAAAACAAGAAAAACAACCACAAAGAGACACAAAATTACAACAAAGCAGAACAAAACGACCAAAAAGAGACACGACATTATCCCACAGAGACAGAAAACAATGACAAGGAGACACATTAAGACCACAAACACACAGAAAGACCTCAAACATGAGCTAAACAACCACAGAGACGCAAAATGACAACAATAAAATGAGTAAAACAAACACAAAGAGATGTAAAACTACCAAAAAGTCTGTGTGTCTTCCTCCTGTGTCGGAGAGGTTGTGGGGACCTTTGCATGTCTGTGCCCAGGGGTCCTTTGTCTCATGATCCAAACGTGTATCAGAAGCATTTTCTCAGCTGCTGATATTTAATTTTTCATCTTTGTCCTTTGCTGACGGTGAAATGCAGAAACACCGTCCTCCTCTCTCTGTGAGTTACAGTGAAGCTCTCAGGTTGGAGGGGAGCCACATGGTGGCAGTGTCCACAAATACTGTCAGCTCGTTTTTTTAGACACAAAAACCAGCTCTCCTCTCGAAGGTAACAGCCCTCCAGCTGATGTCTCTCTGAGAGCTGTGAGATTATTCTCATATAGATCGAACATGAACGCAGCCCTCTGCAAAATGCAGATGGCAACCCAACTGGCACTCTGGGCACCAGTCCAAGATCTCTGTCGAATTCTTTCCCGTGTTATGCTTGAGTCACCATGACTCTTCCGGCAATCATCAATCAGCAGCGAGGTCAATCTAACAGCCATTTGATGGTTCACGTTGCTAATTTGAAACAGTGGTCGAATCAGCCCGCAGCGGCGCCGTTTAGTCATATTTTTTGTCACATTTTGGTGCCGTGAATATACGGAACGTCACACTACATAAACCAGGGGAAAGGTCAGTGCTGTGATGATGAGTGATAAAGATGAGTAATGATGACTTGATGAGGAACACACTCGAAAATAAATATTATTTTTTCAACGGGTGTGAAGAGAAATCAGGTGGATTTAAAGTTGTGTTTGTTTAAGTCATAAAGCAACGTTCTTCCTGACAGGTGCTGCGCTACCTGGGCAGCGAGGGAAACTCCACCGCTCCAACGGATGTGAATGAAAGAGCTCTTTTTGTGGCGTCTGTTGACACAACGTAATCTCATCACATCATTTCACCTGTCCAAGACCCAGACGTGTAGCTGGGACACTGAACCACGATGCTCCCGTTTTCTCCCCGCGCTCCAGGGCGGCGTTTCTGGGTGACTCACGGCCGACCTGGCCTCGTCCTCCAACAGGAGGCCCAAAGTTAACACAGAGATTGTTTTCACATCGACTGGACAGGATTGTGTCTTTCTAAGTGTGCGTGCAGGAGTGTAATGAGCAGATACAGGAAAGCCAGCTGAATTTGGGGTTGTGTTACATCCTTTTACAAACATACCACAATATTTGGTCATCTGAAGTGCCTCCAACAGTCATCAGATTATCTGGCTCTGCTGGACAGTACGGTGCTTTCCACCTACTGATGCAGTATAAGTCACTGGCCCTTGACTAACCAGCAGCAGCAGCACTACAGCGCTGCCTCTGTGCTGACCGCAGGCTCCATATGACAGATGTTGTTTAGAGGTTGACCAGCCGGCTCCCAGCTTCGACCTGCTGTTGTCCCGGTGCAGAGTGACGCAGGTATTGCACAACATTTTCCTTGGTTATGACGGTGTGACATCACTGGCTCCTCTTAGTGCTCGCTGTTTCCCAGTTCCCCTGACGCGCGGTACGCTCTCTAACGATCGCACTGTTATGTGTAAACACCGCAAACAACTCAGAGGGCGCATGCATACACACACAAACGCACCTCCGCCGCCTCAGGTCCTGCTGTATCCACGGAGGCACCTGTCACACGTGACGTCATGTGTGAGTCAGGTGAATGCATGCGTGTGGGTGTGTGTGCAGGCTCCTGCTGGCTGTGGGATGTTTGCATAATCAGCACAGCAGCACACCTTGGTCACAAGGTAAACTTTCCACTGTGCTCAGAGAAAAAGACCTCCGCTTCACACTTGAGTAGTCAGAGAATGGCCTACTTTTACAGATGGAGGTGAAAGGTGGTGGAGAGGTGGAGGTGTCAGGGTCATACTGTACATGCTCTCTGCATACAGAGTGGGGAACACATGCAGCTAGAGGCTCTTCACTGCTAGTCAGTACTGGTTTTCAGCTTGTTTTATAAGGCAGGCAAATTTTGTTCTGCGTGTACTTTTTTCAGTAAATCCTAAAATCAGTAAATCTGTCTTTACATGAGAAGATTTTTCTTTAAAGAAACAGTTTATTTTCTTGTTGAGAGATAGATGAGAAGATTAGTGATGTGTCAGTGGCAAATAAATCATCTCCTTTAAAGCGTTTCCTCCGAGCAGTCTTTCTTCCACTATGTGGTACCAACGGAAGCGTTCCTTAGCGTCCCCATGTTTGGTCCCCCCTCTGTTGGGGTACCTAGCACACAGATCTGGTACTAAAAGGTGGAGCTGTGAACCCTGCAGTCTGATTGGTCAGTAGAGGACGCTCACTCTGCTCAGGGCTGAGTTGTGTCTGGTTTTGAGGCTCATGTAACCACTGTTCATACTGTGGAGAGTTTTATTAGTAAACTGTAACTATAAAATGAAAGGATGTTTTGCTGCCTCTCACAGCAGCTGGAGTCTGAGAAAAAATCACTTCATTCACTGGGCCGACTGCCGGCAACTTTTAAGGTGGAACGTTAACTTGTAATGTTACTCAATGCATGAGTTGATGTCGTGAATCCATCAGCACACCTTAAATTTCACTGTGACAACTTTGACCATCACTTTAGTTTTTATATGACACACACTTTTAGTAATGACTTTAAAAATATAGATTCATTTGGAGCGGATTATGTGAAGGTCACATATTCTAATCCTCACTTCCTGTGGGCTACAGCAACACTAAACCCCTGAGCTTGCCTGAGAAGGACTAAATGCACAAAGCTGCTATTTTTAAATATCCCATGGAGAGAGACTCTCACTGCAGCCTGTTCTGTTTGTTGTGAAAATGTGGGCGTGCAGCCTCGTTCTGTGGACGATAAACCAGGTGCAGACTTCCATCTGTGTCACCGCTGATGAGGAAATACAGCGAGTGCTGGACGGAGCAGTGAGTGACAACAACCCCGCCCACATTTAAGAGGACTGACTGTCTGTGATTGAAACACAAAGACGACAACAGGTTCTAAAAACGGAAAAGTCTGTCCTTTGCATTTTAAAAAACTTCTGTGTTTATATGACGACGTTATTGAAACGATCTCCGTTCACACGGAGCCGCAAAATCTACTGGAAACACTGTAGCAGCACCACGTCATGACGCCATGCACCTGCGCTGAAGCGCCTTCCTCTACAACGCGGTGATTACCAAAACAAAGAAGACACAATGGCGAAAGCATGCACAAACAACTTTGTCTGGATGGACGACGAGGTGGCGTTGCTACAGTAACAGATCTACACTTCACTTCAAATCAACAGGGTGAGCAGCACAAACAGAGCTCGGCATTGTTGTTGTGACGGTCGACTTTCTCGCACATGCCTAGTGACTGGAACCGTAATGCGCATGTGCGAAAAGTCTGTTTTCAGAGGAACTGCATATTGCAAGTTTACATGACAACAGAGACGCTGCCGTTTCCAAAAAGTTGCACTCTGGAACCCGTTTTCAAAACGTTGCGTTTTCAGGCACCTAAGACACCGCTGTCGTGTAAGTTCACTCAGTGCCCAGAATATGTTCTGCTACCCAGAGAGTGTGATGCTTTGAATAACCAAACGTGCCAGAGTGCGTTTCAGCACTCGGAGTGAGTATTTCTGAACGCACCCATAGAGAGTGGTGTTGAACTTCTCATCTAAATATCTGCAAGAAACCAAAACACGCATTTCCCAACACATAGATCTATGACTCTAAGTCTTGTGTCCAACTGATTTTACGGAGGAAAGAATCACAGAGTTGAGCGTATTCATACTGTTATGGCCTGTTCATGTTATTCCCCACAAAACTGGTTGAAAACTCTTCTCCATTGTAAGTCAGAGTCAGTGAAAAGATGACAGCAGCTTTGCAGAACTTCAGTGAATGGAGGAGGGATGGTTTGGTTTCTGTCAGGATGTTCTGACCTCCACTTTTGTAATATTGAATTCAAGTAAAGTTGAAGGGAGCAGCAGAGTGCTCCGTAAACTGAATGCACTGAGGAGTTTTCTTTATAAAGATCTCTGAGTCACACTGACGCTGTTATTTAACCTTCATATTCACAGTTTTATGTTTTAATGTTTATTCATTGTTTGTGTTCTGCGTCGCTTCGCTTTCTGTTTGAGCTTTAAGTTGATATCTAACACTATAAAAAGAGGAATTGATAAGCAGACTTAGAAAATTATTTCTGACTATTAAAGCATCAGTTGATTTGTACGTTGCAAACTGAAGTTAAAGTTTAAAGGGGAACCTGGTTTGCCAAAATGCTAATTTTTTTGAATGAAGATATAAAATCTTTTGGTTGCCAATTTTCTGTTCCATCGCACAGTGCTGTTGCTCCGTGTGGCGCTCCGGGGTCTCATTCTGGCAAAACTCTGCAGATTGCTCATCCTCACTGGCTCTGACCTGAATGTGTTAAAATAAAATTCTCCAGACGCGACTGATGTCTGACATCTCTAAGTTTTAAGTCAAGTCTTAATGAGAGTAAATGAGAGCTCCTGTTACGCCCCGAGGCAGAAAGCATTCCTGGAAATGAAAGAGTCAGTTCACAGACATTACACTGGGTCTGCAGATAGTTTTGCTGATTTGAGGAAGTTTTGAGAAGTTTATCTCTGAGATCTTTGCTGATGCCTTGAACACAATGGAGGTGAATGGAAAAAGTGACTTAAAAGATTTGTGTCCTTCAAAAAACATCCAATAATATCCAGGATGAACCGATCTCAGTGTGAAGGATTTTACACTTTTGACAGCAGGCAGCGTCTCTATAAAAACAGTCGTGGACACAGTTTCTAGAAAGTTGCCAAAGAATTTTCAAAGGCAAAGTGTGTGAGGTTCAAGACTCATTTATACCGTCATACTTCCTTGCAACCTTTATGTTGACATTGATACAGCCAATAGTGGTCACTAGTGGGCGGAGTCAAAAGTTTCACACAACAACAAACGAGGCGACGGTGGAGGAAGTCGTTAATAATGTACCTTTAAACAGAGGCAGCGATGTAGAAGGCAGTGGTCAGTGCAGCCATTATATGCATCCTGACATGTGGATGGAAAATTCTTCTCACTATGTTACCGATTCGTTCTGTTCCGCCGTTATACAGATTTCTTCATTGTCCCCTACGGTCATACGTCACTTGAATTACACCACACTGCCTCCACAATTTCTGGTGCTACTGCTTCGTTTTGGCGATATCCGTAAGCTATCAGAGAACGTGCACAAATACGGATGAAATGAGTGCATAGTACAGACAGAAGGCTCCGTCCATGTCTGTGTTGGTTTCTAATGTTGAGCACAAATGAGCTCACAACTCCTTCCTCGCCAGAGTATTATTTTTAAGTTGCCAGCCACCGCCAGCATTTTTTTTTTTATCATACTCACTAATCTTTCCAGACCCACAGAATAATTTGTTCTATGAATATATTAACAGCTTGTATATGAAACTAAAGAACAGACCTTCTGTTTTTAAACACAAAAAACATTTTATTCTGTTTTATTCCATTTATTTTTTATCAACACTTGAATTTGTGAATTTTCATAAAAATACATGTCGGACAAAAGCTGAAAAAAATGTATTTTTGTCAAAGATGGTTATTTTCAAGTATAAAATCAATTTCACATTTACATTTGTTGTTTTTTCTCATTTCCTGTCGTCAGTTTGAATTGTATACATGAAAATAATAATAATAATAATAATGAGGGAAATTAGGTTCTGTTTGGGGTACAGAAGAACACGTTACCACGTTCAGTTATAGTTCAGTGTTCTGTTGTCTCTGTCTGCTCTGTGGTTGTCTTGTTTGTGTGTCACTGTCACCGTCATGGAGATGGGAGCGTATCTATGTTTCCTGGGTTCTATGTTCCCCACTTAACCCTGCAAAAAAGGTTCTATGTTTCCTGCTCAACCAAAAAAGGTTCTGTGTTTCCCACTTAACCAAGCGAGAAACATAGAACCCGGGAAACATAGAACCCAGGAAACATAGAGATGACCCCATGGAGATCCCGTTTCATCCCACCAAACTTCGTCCAAAACAGAATCAGAATGTTCATCAAAAAACTAAAACTCTTTCCAGTATCAAAAACACGTCCCCAAACCTCCGGTCTGAAACACCTCGCTCCAGGAAATACACCCCACCAAAGGTGAGCCCTCTGCAGCTGTACCCTGCACTGGCTAAACAACCAAAACTGGATTTTAATCGTGAACAGCTGCAGCTACAAAGAAGTGATGAAGCTTGTGTCTGGATACGTTGTGGATGAAATGTTGCTCCACGAGTTACTCTCCATCTTTCAGGTATATTTTGGGGACAATACTGGTCACAGGCAACAGAAACCTCCCCGGTAAAAATCAAGCTATCTCGCTTTAGCTAAACTTTATGGCGATTCCCCTGACATTCACACAGAGGCACACATCTGAATTTTGGGGAGATACGCAATTAACACTTTTATAGGGTGTAACAGAAAACTAATAAAGCGAGTAGTGTAACGAATTAATGTTTGCATGCAGTAAAAAGTAAAGTAATAAAAGCACTTTTGAAAAGAGTAACGAGTAATTTATTACATTGTCAGAGTAACAAGCCCAACACTGGTTAACATACGAGTTTTATAGAACGCGTAACAGGAACAGTTCTGTCCAACAAAGTGGGGAAATTGTCTTGGGCAATAAAAATACAACGTAGTACGTAAGCAAATCAACATTATACACCAAATGTAAGAATAACAAAAACAAACAAACAATAACTAAATAAATAAGTAAGTAATAAGTCATGCCCTAAAAATACCTGTACACATATCATGGAGGGGCTGACTACGGCGGCGGCGCACAAATGCAAATGTCCCTGTCTAGAGCAATGTTTGATTTGTCCGTTCTGGGCTACTGTAGAGACATAGCAGTACAAAATGGCGATCTCCATAGAGGAGGACCGGCTCCTTATGTAGATGTGAACGGCTCATTTTAAGGTAACGAAAACACAGTGATTCTTATTTTCAGGTGATTATACACTAAAGAAAACATACAATTTCTGCCCATATATCCCATTAAACTACACACTGGACCTTTGATTTTTCACCACTGTGAGGACCACAAATAAAATTATTTACCATTTTGTTAAAGTGTTAGAAATCGCAGTCAGATGTCTCAAAACTTTGACACATAAGATAAAAGAATATCTTGATATGGTGCAAGTAAGTGAGTAACCCCTCATTTAAATGTGCAATATAATCAAAAGCATTAAATTGTTTTATAATTCATTCAATCTGTGGCTGATAATCCTGCACGCTTTACTGTGCTTTCACTTAATTGTTGTAATAAGAGTTCAGCTGCAGTTCACCTGCCCAGGAGACGTTAGCTGCGGACCTGTTGTTGCTCGAGCGATGCAACAGAGACCCATCTGTTCTGCTCCAATGAATGATCATAAGGCCAGACCGAAGCATCTAAATATAGACGGGACAAATTAAATTCAAATGACTCAGATGCTTGATGACTGAGACGAGTGACTTATCCCTCCTCAGTGCCCGGCTTCGCTCAGTCAATGTTCTGCCTCTCAGCAAACATACATGCACGCCGACTGAGCCGGGAGTCACTTATTCCACTCCGGGTCGCCTCTCAAACCCTGAACTGTTAGAGGAAGGAGGTTGGGTGGTTGGGGGTGGCGGCGGCGGCGGTGGTGGTGGGAGTGAAAGGAAGATGGGTGGAGGGAGGGAGGAGAGAGAGGCTAAATCAGTTGACGGAGGAGAGGAAGCTCTGTAATATCCAGGAGGAAGTGTGAGTCAGTCCTCGTACATTCTTGGAGGCTGATTCAGCGTTACACAGGAAGTGGGAAACGCTTACTGCTGAGCTTTAACACCGGGAGGGAAAGAACCTTGTCTGGAGCGGTGTAACTGTAAAAAGAGTCCGCCGGCAAGGGAGCAGAAGCGCAACATGCGTTGTCACAGGTGTAATCTGTTGCATGAAATCAACTCTTACAGCTGCTCAGCCCCCAAAAAGACTCGAGTCAGAGAAAACGGAAAAGAGAAGAATTCCGGCTGAGAGGCAGCGAGCTGTCAGAGAGGAGGAGGGCAAAGGGTAGCGCTCTGGGTCTTCCTCTTTTTCTTTGGTCCCCAGAAATCTACCCTTCCTTCTGCCTCTCCCGGCCGTCACTTCTCAGATTTCACAGTTCCAGCTATGGCAACTTAACCCATTCCTCCCCAGTGCACGAAACAGCCTCCAGTTTGAGCTGCATGTGAGAGCAGTAGGAGGAAGTAGTTACAGCGAGGTCAGGCCCAAAAATAAGTTGAAAGACTTTGCATCAGTTTGTCCCAATCAAGTTTTAATGTGGGTGACACTGGGGGAGGTTTTCCAGGTTGTGACCTACATTTGAGCTAAAAGCCAGGGTTGGTGACATCATGGTGGCCATGTGGGTGGTGGTGGCGGTGGGTGTTTAGAGGATGTTCTCCCCCGTTTATACACCCATGGACAGCGTGTCCCACCCAGGCTCTCATGGTCACTGCCTCTGTCCTCGTGATAAAACACCAGCTTATCACCAGTTTCCATTCAGCTTCTTAGCGCTTATGTAACGTCAACCCAGGGAGGAAGTGCTGTCTGCTGTGAATGAAGAATGTATCTGTGTGTGTGTGTGTGTGTGTGTGTGTGTGTGTGTGTGTGTGTTGGAGGAAGACAACGCATGGAGTGGAACAGGTTTCCACATGAGAGTAAACCCACCAAACATGTACGACAGTGGAAAAAGTGTGCTCAGCTGATTAATGCATGGGCACACACACACACACACACACACACACACACACAGAGATCACCCCGTTCCCAAAGTCTCTCACACTTCTTACACACACATCACTCTCACACTGTGTCTCTGTCTCACACAAAACCATGTTGTATTGTACGGGTTGTTGCTAGGAGACAAACTAATTCCAAACCTCTTGAAACAGAGGGACTTACTCCTCATTTCTAAGCCAGTACGTCGGGAGAGAAAAGGGAGAGTGTAGGAGAGGGGAGAGGAGGGACGGGGGTGAGGAAAGGGGGCTCCGAGAGACAAGAGAGCAACTCTCCCACGCAGAAAAGCTTTCACTCTCAGCAGGAACAAGTCCACAGACTCATCAGTCTCCTGGTTCGACGTCAACTCCGCTCCTGAAAAAGCATTAGGGTGGATGAAGATAACACATCAAACTGTTCAGACGGCAAAAAAATGGCTGTTCAGTGCTCCTCTTCCTCTTCCTCGCGCAGCCATTTCAAACCAGGAACATGAGAGTGACAGCTGTGGCCAAAAAGACTTTTAGGATTCATATAGGAAAATTTAATTGTGATCTATTATATTTTGGAAGCGGTGCCTTTATAGAATCATTGTGTGCGCTCCAACTCAAACCTAAAGGGTTGCATTAAATCTGAATATCCTGTTGTGGAGCTTTTATAGGGTTTACATGCTGTGGTGGAGAAGACAGAGCTGAGTCTTAAAAATAGCATCAAAGGCAAAAAAAAAAACTGGCATTAAGCAAGTTCTTCATCCAACAATTATTGAAATATTCTCTAGCTGACAACAGCACAGCAGTGTAGCTAAGATACTTGTGTCCATCTGTGCGCTCATGGGTGTGTAGGTCTCAAAATGAGGTGTGGTCAGGTGCATTGTTGGCGTACAGGGTTTCCCAAAGAATTAGAATCTAAAGCCACGCCTTGCTGGTACCAGGTTGGACCCCCTTTTTAATTCTTGGTGTCACAGATTCAACAAGGTGCTGGAAACATTCCTCAGAGATGTTGGTCCATATTGACATGATGACATCACACAGTTGATCCATGATGAGAATCTCCCGTTCCAGCACATCCCAAAGGTGCTCTATTGGACTGAGATCTGGTGACTGTGGAGGCCATTGGAGTACAGTGAACTCATTGTCATGTTTGAGATGATGTGAGCTTTGTGACATGGTGCGTTATCCTGCTGGAAGTAGCCATCAGAAGATGGGTACACTGTGGTCATAAAGGGATGGACACGCTCAGCAACAATACTCGGGTAGGCTGTGGTGTTTAAACCATGCTCAGTTGGTACTAAGAAAATCTCCCCCACACCATTACACCACCAGCAGCAGCAGCAGCAGCCTGAAGCGTTGATACAAGGCAGGATGGATCCATGCTTCCATCTGAATGTGGTTTTTCCAATCTTCTATTGTCCAGTTTTGGTGAGAAAACCCGTGTGAATTGTAGCCTCAGTTTCCTGTTGTTAGCTGACAGGAGTGGCACCTGGTGTGGTCTTCTGCTGCTGTAGCCCATCTGCTTCAAGGTTGGACAAGGTGTTGTTGCTTCAGAGATGCTCTTCTGCACACCTTGGTTGGAACCAGTGCTTATTTGACTTCCTGTTGCCTTTCTATCATCTTGAACCAGTCTGGCCATTCTCCTCTGACCTCTGGCATCAACAAGGCATTTTGGCTCACTGGATATTTTCTCTTTTTGGGACCATCCTCTGTAAACCCTAGAGATGGTTGTGCTGAAAATCCCAGTAAATACTCAGACCAGCCCGTCTGGCACCAACAACCATGCCACGTTCAAAGTCACTTCAATCACCTTTCTTCATCATTCTGATGCTCTGACCAGCAGGATAGATCTGTGTAAGGAAATTTAATCGTAGTATTTATGAGTCGTCCCTCTTTTGTAACCACAAAAGAGGCACTTCATCCGGCAGCCGTTCTCAGTGAGTATACCCTGTTGGTCACATGCAGACGTGAAGTTGCTTTGTTTGTTTGAATGGGTCAGAAAGATTGAAGATCACTGTTGTGAAAAACACTTAATCGCCCTCTGAGAGACCCCTCCCCCTCCCCCGTCTCTAGACTAAAGTCTGCCACTATGTGTCAATCATGGTGGCAGTCAGGTGCTTATAATGTCATTACCAAGGTAAATGGGGCCTTGACATTCTTCAGCACACACACACACACACACACACACACACACACACACACACACACACAGAACAAATGGAGCAGAGAGACACTTCCAACCTCCTGTCATGTGCTCTTCATTTCCATCATGCCATCTCTGCTATTCTCTGCTGCTTCACTCACTCCCCCTTCAGTCCCTGCGTCTCCTCTCTCCGTCCCCCACATTGTAAAATACTGGCGCTCACAGTGCCATCCCCCCTGACGGGATCCATCCCTGACACAGCCCATCATGTCACATGCTGTGGTGGCGTGAGGTCAGCTGCCTGTCTGTCCATCTGTCTGACACGACAGGGAACGTGCTGCGTTTTTTGCATCGTCAGGGTTTCCTGCTACAGTGGGATGGCATCCAACCAAAATGCCGATCTCACGCCCGGCTCGGTGTTTCTCGCAGACGTCTCTGACTCTGTGCATGTCAAGCTAAAGTTAGGGGCTGACGTGAGAGCAGATGTAAAGACTTGTCGCAGAGTGCCGGTGGCTGACACTTCACCTCCGACCTGTTGTCGCGACAGAAATACTCCGGGGTCACCTGGTGCAGCCGTATGTCTCCATGTGTGTCACCTGCATGATGAAGGCCGATGAAGAGGCTACTATTTTTAGGACGGTATCAGTGAACCAAGGTTGACGCAGTCATCAGCACGCATGACTGACTTATTCCATTCAGGCTGTAGTGGTGGCAGAGACTGTGTGTGTGTGTGTGTGTGGGGGGTTGTCCCAAAGCATACAGTGTGCAGAGCCTAAATTTGAAACATCTCCTGCACAAATGGAAAAATCAACTGAAAGATAACCTCAAGAATCTGTCGATTCAGATTTACCGAAGCAGATTGTACAAGGTTTACATTTTCAAGCATTGTACTTACATATATAGTTACATACACACTGTAAACTTTAACATGCTTTAGCAACACCGATTCTAAATCGGAGCACCCAGACTGAAAGAGGTGCAAAACGTGAAAAACATGCAAAAAGACATGTAGCATTTCCTTCAGTGACATTCTGCAGGGGAACCAGAACCCTCAGGTGCTGCTGATGGTTCAAAAACTGCAGCTGAAACTCACTACGTTCATATGACATCAGGGAAAATCCATTTACTGTGTCAGTTCGACTTAAACTGAACTTTTAAAATCCATGTAAACATGTTAGTCCGACTGAAATTTCAAAGTCGGACTAACACACCCAGATAATGCGACTGGGAGTCAAATTCCTCCTGCATGTATACAGTCAATTGGACCCAAACTGGCCGAGGCGCTCTGAGCATGCTCCACAGTTTCCGCCCTGGGTTTTGACCCGGAAGTCCAATAGCATTAAATGTGTAAGAGAAGAAGAAGCCGGTAACAACATGGAGAAATCTACATCCAGAGCCGTGACTTTCTGGACGGACCAAATGTACAGAGCTGTAAAGTTGTCCACCATGGTAGCAGTTAGCTGCTAGCTAACCGTAGCTAACTTGTTTGTCCATTGTTTGGTCTGTGACGTAATAGGTCAACAGGAAAAAGGTCCAATACTAACAAGCTGAAAGGGGGCATATCTCCACCTATCGCAGAGGAGTCGCACATACTTGGCTCAATAAATGGATTCCCCTCCCGTGCTTGTATACTGGGACAAGGACAGTAGGCAAGTTAAATGGGGACGCAGGGAACATGTTCCCCTCAACATTTAGAACATGTAAGTACGACTCATCAGGAGCATGTCCAGACGTTGGTGGGAGTGTGTACAGACATTTGAGGGCTGTACTCACTACTGAGTCACATTATGAGTTGCCGTGATAAAATTCACATGTTGGCTCAGCCTGTGATTTCAAATTTTTAACATGATTTTTGGTGTGATTTTGAATCCAGCCCTCAGTGGGTCGATGATTTTGGTCTCCACTGACCGTTGTTACATAATGTTGTACTCAACAAATTATGCAATGTACATCAGTTAAGATTTTCAACTTGAATAATTCTTTGGAGCAGCTGAACGCCAGGCACAGTGGAAGTGAAACATAACTGTTCATTAATTTATATAAAAGTAGAACTCTCTTTTTCCTGGACCAACAGCGCTCTTATATTAGTGTTGTCCATCACTTTTCCAACCTCCTTCAGATGAAAAAGGCTTCATTCCCCATAGAAACCGTGCACCTCACAGTCCAGAGCTGGGTCTACAAGTTTGCTACTGCTCGCCTCTGCAGCAGCTGCACCTCTAATCCAACGATTTTACCTGATCAGCTCTGATGGATCCAACCACAAACCACCCCGCGACTCAAACACAACTCTCTGCTGCTGAGGGAAAAAAGTTCCACTTGTGCTGCGTTCAGTGACCTTCAGAAACCTCAGAATTCAGAGACAGAACACAAAACAATCACAAAGGGACACACCTACACAAAACCCATACAGTTTGCTGATTCGGCTGGCGCCATTACTCCACTATATCCTTACAAAGCTAACAGTGGTTTGCTGCTACATTAATTTTCTGAATGTCATAAAAGAAATTTTAAATATATGAAAATGTCAATGATGTTTTGAATGAGGTTTTCTGACTTTGAAGAGGAGTTTTGGTTTCACCTCGGCTCTTTATGAGCAATCATGGCAGCTGTTTAGTTTGGGCTGAAGAGTGTTGTCCACTTTGCCTCCCAGTCAGGTTGGGTCAGGCCGCTGGGACGCCTTCACACCACACTCTGTGGTAGGTTCCTCCTCTGCCTGGTGAGTCACCGGCTTTGGTATGAGATAATGGAATGGTGAACGTGCTGTGATTTGCCTCGCTCACCAACAGTTTGAATTCTGGTGAAGTGTGGTCACACCAAAGTATGTTAAGCCTACATTGCGCTGGAGTAATTACTGGCCTCTCTAGTTCACCAGCCAGGATATCATCTTCCAAGAGATGTTTAGTCATCGCTGTCTTACTTCAGGTTTTACGAAACTATCATGATTCAGCATGCGTCATCAAGTATCGAATACATTCTGGTCCAGCACTTGGAGCGGCCCTCCATGTGAACGTAAGACGGGTATTTAGACGCGGTATTTAGACGCGGATGTGGTCAACCATGTTTGTTTACCTCCAAGTCTTTTTTTTTTCTGCTGCGTCGTCGTCTGTGAACTTTGTGTGGAGCAAAGACAGAGAGGGAATACATTGATCAGCTCAGAGATGTTGGCTTAAAATAAACTGAAACCTTGGTTGCAATTTATTTGCATATTTACGAGCTTCTATTTCTCACAGCCCTTCACCTCTATGCCACCATGTTTCCTTTCCTTCCTCGTGTTTCCTTGTCACCTTTGTCACTGTGTTTGTGAGGTTCATCGTGATATCAGCATGTGGATGCTGGACACCCACTCACTGGTTGTAAAAGGTTGGAACATTTCCAAGGGAAGTTAAGCTCTGGAACTTGGAGAATTTTTGCCCAATTTCAATATAAAAACTACTTTTTAATAGTGAACTTAAATACACATAAAATAGCAATATCAGGTCTAATGCCATGTTTTGGTTAAAAGTATGCCCATTTAATTAAATTGTATCCATGCACCACATTCAGTGGCACAATCTTCCATCACATGTGCACATCTTCTGCCAACATCCCATTAAATAGGAATTCACTAAAATTTATACAGCCCTCTGCATATGTGGTTCATTCTGCCGTCACATGTACAGCCAACAGTCCCGCTAACACTACTGCACACATAAAGCCAACGGGCGACATGCTTCCATGTAAGATTTGATTATATTACTCCAGTGAAAATATATTTGGTATTTTCATGATATTTCAGTTAACCAGCATACAGCAGCCTGAAACAAAGAACACAGTTTATTTTACTTATTTAACCAAAAAAACCCTCTGAGATTAAAAATCTATTTTTAATAATAACTAATAATAATAATAATAATAATAATAATAATAATAATAATACATTTTATTTCTGGGCGCCTTTCATGACACTCAAGGTTGCCTTACAGAGTAAAATAAAATAAAATACAAAGATAATTCAACATTTTACAACAAACAAATATCAGTTTAAAAAGCAAACAAAACAAACATAAACAAAACATCTGTTGAGGCTTACCCACTCAAAGAGAGTAGGAAAGCCTCAACAGGTGAGTTTTCAGCCTGGATTTAAAGTGTGGGAGTGAATGAATCAAATTTTTGAAGAGCGTCCTGGCCGACACGGGCAGCAACATAAAGATATAAAATAGAAATATACATTTTGTAAGACACAGATTTGGTAATTCATAAAAGTTTAAGGTTTATCTATATAAGGAAGCTATACTTCATTTCACTTGATGACTTATGGAGAATGGGTGGGGTTTAATAAATTCATACTTCCTCCCAATACTTTTCGGATGTGCAAATCAAAGTAACTAGACATCAACAATTGCTTTTTCAATATTTGTATGTTTGTCTTTTTTTTACATGTTCTAAATTAATATCAAATATATCAAATATCAGCTCTAAAACAAGCAATATAAAACACAAAATGAGATTACTACAAAGAAAAGCCAAAAAGTATGTAAATATTTGCTATAACTGAACCATTAAAATGCACACAAAAAAAAACAAAATAACCCAAACAGACCTCTCTACCTCCCCATGAATTATTTCATCTTCTTCTTTTTTATTGTTCTTGTTGTTCTCTGTTAAGTGTCCTGAAAAGTGCTATATAAATCCAATGTATTATTATTATTATTATTATTATTATTCACCATGAGATGAAACCGTTTTAGAACGTTGCAGAAAAGTGTCAGCGGTGTGAACTGGCTGGTCTGAGCTTGACTCAAGCCGGCTGATGATGTCACCTGACACTCAGCTGGTCAAATGGCCGGCGGCTGGTTTTAAAGCACGTCACCTGTTTCAACAGCCAATCAGCTTGTAGTGAGGTCCGCTGGTCAAGTCAAAATGTGTTCACTTGCTGCAGCAGGTGCTCTGGTTGATTATTTTTCTAAACTTAACCAAGTAGTTTTGCTGCCTAAAGATAAACATGTTTATCACGTGTTTCAGCTGTACGTCACATAATAGTGCTGATGATAATGAATAATGTTTAAGGGTGCCCTGTGTGTCAAACTGTTGGTATTTGACGACCTGCGAATGAGAACGAGTTGGCGACTCATAGTTGACACATCAGCTCCTTGGCTGTACATTTTGTTTAGTCTTTGAGAAGTGTGAAATTTGCTGGCAGACAAAAATAGTTTACACAGACAGTTGAACATAAATGAGGGGCGAAGTTTCATGTACATGTTAAGTATCGATACAGTAAGGGAATTAACAAATCTATGGGCATACCTGAATCACAGCCCCTCCTTTAGCCTCGTAGGTGTGGTCTCTACCTGGACCATGAAACTGGCTGGATACTCACTTGGAGCTTTAAAAGGAGGCTTCAGCCAAGACTGTAACATTTAGAGAAATGAAGCATTTCAGCTCAGGTTTTATCACAAGACTGTGAAACGTGAAAGCCAAGCTGCGTTTTTTAATCCTTTAACCTTGCTTATAATTCTATTATACTCCGGCAGAGAGAGCCTGAATGAGCCTCTGTGGCATTGGAAAGTACTTAGCTGGAATGAGAAGACATTTAAAGAAAACTGACCTCTAAAATATCAGCGCACAATGAGAAATGTTTCTAGAGCTCCTCCTGCTTCCACCTCTACACAGCTCTCTGTTCAACATGACTCACAGACCTTGAGGGATGTGACACAAACTTGGTGCAAGGACTGTGCTTTTACATGTGATGTGTAAAGGGTTGTGAGTTCATACCTCAAGCTGGGTCCACCTGAGAAAAATCTACTTAATGACGATTTGTTCTCAAGCTCAGTCTGCTTCTTTTCCTCCTCACCTCGCCGTCATAAAGCAGAACTCTGGATCACGGCCATCTGTCTCGGTGACGCAGAGCAAACTGAACTTTTAAATCTCTGATGCAACATTTCCAGCAGCTGGAAGTGTCGAATACCCAAAGTCCGTTTTCCAAACACATTATCAGAAGGTGTTTAATTTGTTTTATTGTGTCTTTTATTTCTTTTTCTAACCTTTCTTTAACCAGGAAGTCTCCTGAGATAAATTATCTCTTTTACAAGAGAGACCTGACCAAAATGGCAGCGTATCGTAGTAACATAACATTACACAACACTAATTTATGATGATCACATGTAGCACAACAAAACAGGAGCTGAGAGACATGAGAGATAAAAGACGAAGCTGCATTACTGCGACCATTAGACTGCGAGCAATCCAAAGATGGTGTTTGGTATAAGTTGCTTCCAATTCATTATTTCCTGTGAGTTTTTGAAAACAGTCTGTGCACACCTGAATGTGTGACAGGTGCGTCGGAGGAGGTGAAATCTTGAAAACAAAGAGGAGAACTCCCACACACTGTCTCACTCACGGCTAAAGTATTTATTTGATTAAGGTAACAAAGTTTTGGTATGTCTGACCTTCATCCGGTATATTTATTTTCTAAGCGAGACAGTGTGCAGGAGTTCAGTTTCAAGATCATTTCCCATGAGAAAATCAACTCTTTCGAGTATTTCACAGCTACAAGTCTTTAAGACTGAGCAGAAACAATGTGTATTTTGTCCATGTCCTCTGGAAGGCACATTTAACGGTGCTGTCAGCCCTAGAGTCGTCTCCTCTGGTCTGAATCAGGGACTCATGTTGTTCCAAAGTTGTATAATTGCCTAGAGCTGGTTCGTGTTCTCACGGCAGCATTTACAAGAGGACCAGATCAAATGCCTTGTGTGAGAAAGCTGCTCTTGATTGGTCAGAATTTCCATGTGGGAAAAATCCAGGAAGTAAAGCAAACGTTGAAGAAGAGTACACTTGCAAGATAAATGTGACACTTTCTAATGTCACAATGGAGGGACAACTACGCAGGTTGATTTTAGCGCTGCTCATCGTGGACTATATTGCTGTCATTGTTCATTTTAGTCAAAGCATACAGTTTGAAAACGAGGCAAACGCGGCTCCAACTAGAAAACAATGTTTTGATGCATTGGATGTGCTGAATGTGCATATTAAGGCAGTACAGGAGGAGGTGCACATTAATAATCCTCCAGGACTGTAACATGCTCATGTTTAACCCAAACAATGTGTCATGTGACTGCAGTTGCTTCACATCCAGGTCGGAACACCTTCTCACCACAAACCAACCGCACCAGAGTTCATTTGGAACCGGACTGAGACCACCTCTTCAAGAAGGTCTCAGTCTGGTTGTTTTGGTGCACACCTGAGTGTGATTGCTGTGTTCACACCTGCCCAAACGAACCACACTGAGAGGGCAAACAAACTTGAGTTTGATTGAACCGAACCAAACAGGGCAGGTGTGAAAGCACCCGAAGAGTTTTCTGATCTGAGACTCTTAATTGAATGCAAGCTGAATGCTTCTAGATATTTTTGTAGCTTCCACACTAGTGTACATCATATGACCATCTCCACTGCGTAAAACAAGTTAACTCTGCCGAGCATCCCACACAACTCTCACCAGAAACATTCATCTCCCTGGTGATCTCCCTTCAGCCAGATTCAAACTCATTTAGGTCTTTGCAGTGAAATAAGGTTGTCTCCTGTAGGTAACTCCTCATTTAAACCTCCTAAATCTGCCGTTCCTTGTCCATTGCAGTGCTTTCAGCACTAGTGACAGGATTTAGAGTAGAAATGGGGTGTCCGACAAAAGTTCATTTTACAAGCATTGCATTGCGCTGCGACGCTCGGGGGTAGTTAGGACAGTCCAATAGAAAGCAGTGTAATCAAAGTCATTTAGTCGCTAAAGCTCGTTCCCATCAGAACCACTTAGGACACGTTTTTATCTACAGGATGACGTTGTTTGTCTGTGCCCCTCAACACTGGGGAAAGTCTATACTAGCTATGCCAGGATAGACCAGTCCACATTCAAAGGGCAGGACTTTGCGAAGGGTCAATTGCACACCGTCAATTTATGTCCACTAGAAGTGTTTGTTTTTGAGAGGGACCACCCCTCCTACCCGCCCTACTCAGACATTCCTTGCCTTAACTTTGATTCTTGTCCCGTCACGTTTCCCCCTGACGCTGCAGAGCGCTGTTAAGCTATAACGGTGACCGACCATGTATCATGCTGACATTAAAGATGGCTTTGTAGTGTGACTGGATTGACTAAGCCTTTCAGTGGCAAAAAACATCACGCCTGTTTCGCAGCTGCTGGCTGCAGCACTTTTGCTCAACACTTTGTTTCCATCGGTAAGTTAAACACAGAAAGATGGGAGAATATAAACCAGGTTGAAAAATATAGAACTCTCCCTTTAAGGTTCGGCAAACATTGTGGTTTGGGTTAAAATTACTTTGTTAAGGTTAAGGGGCCTTTGTTGTCATGGTTACTGTAATTACAGCTTGGTTAAGGTCAGGTAATGGTAGTGTTGTTGTTCAAAGAGACCAACACTGACTGATGGGAGGAGATGGGAATGTGAACAGCGGTCTCTGCTCTCAGGGTCCCACATTTAGTGAACTGTGTGGCTCTGCAACACTCTGCTGTCACAACTCAGACGACTAATAGAGAGCTCAATAACTTGAAGAATAAAACTGTTGTTTGGAGGCATTAGCTGGAGGACAGTCTCCTCATGAAGCCACAAATAGAGACAGTCTGAAATAAAAAACATGTTTAAGGGGCTGAAATAACAAAAACTTTGTGGTTACAGAGAAAAGTTTGTTCCAAGGTCGAAGTGTAAACTGTCTCCTCATGACCTCTGTAAACCAACAGCCCGGGGAACAGTCCTACTGTAGAGGTCATTATGTGACACTGAGATAACTTGTTACAGCAGTGACGCAGACGACACAGGCACCGTGTGTTTGTAGCAACAGGGTGAAACGGTCCACCGGCTGATGACATCACTGACGCCACCTTCAAATGACAGCACCTTCACCTTCTCCCCTGTTCTCCTTGAAAGCGTTTATGCGTGTGCGATAGAGGAAGACAGATGGCCCCATCTCTTTTTTCACAGATTTCTTTCGCCCTATCATCATCATCATCATCATCATCACTCTTTTTCTCAGCACTCTGTTGTTTTTGCACTCTGACTGTGCTCGCAGTCCTCACACCACGCACGTCATCAACAGTTTATCAAAGCAACAATAAACCGCCCACACACCCCTCCCATTACGGGCCATTAGCAACCACTCGCATTGTTGGGATTCTCATAGTGGGTCCCGATGGATTCGCTCAGCTCCTGTAATATTGTCACAAAAACAGCGTCTGTGTGGATGAACTTCAGCGCTCCAGTATTGAGACACAGACAAGACCTGTATTGATGATGGAGATGATTCAGTGCGAGAGATATAGAGCGAATTCATAATAAATGCAAATCCATTATAATGACACCCTGAGGTGCTGCAGACCGTGTTTTTATCCTTTAAAGCCACATTTCTGAGGTCGTACCTGCTGTAACTACAGCGCTATACACAGTAGGTGTCTCTTTGTGTAATATATACAAAGGTGTCATTTAAAGCAGGGACGCCGGGAACATGTCCTTATTACTTTTTTAAATAGCCGATTATGTCCCAGTCATTATTTATTGAAGCATAATTTGTTAATCCTCTGAAAACGGACCTCCCACGGGCGGCTGCAGGGGGCAGCTGTTTTCATGATCCTGTATAAAATAGTTCTCAAATAAAAAACTGTAAGAGCAGCATTCGTTCTTTCTGCAGCAGAAAGCTCAGACTTCGTCCTTCGCACCATCACGTTGTGTGTGTGGAGTGACATTATTACATTATGCTTTAAGCGCTCATAAAGATGGTGAAAACACACTGTGATGCCAAATTTATTTAACCTTTATTTAACCAAGAAGTCCCATTGAAGCTGAAAATCTCTTTTACAGAAGAGACCTGGCCGAGGCAACAGCCAATCAGAGCACATTTATAATGCAACAAATACAACATATAATACAAACAACTATTCAAACACAGCAACCTCTCAAGGAAAACATCTTTATGATGCCTTTAAATTAATCACTGGCCCTGTCAAGGTCTCAGGAGATTGTTGTTCACATGATTCTGTTTAAAACGGATCCAAACAAACAAAAAACAGCCAGAACCTTCCATTTTTGCAGCAGAAAGCCTAGGTTTCTGTCCTTTACTGCATCAAATTGTCGGCTGCGATGACATTACGACTACGGTTTGCTACAAGCGGTCCAAAAGACGGTGAATTACCAGTTACAGCACAGCTTTGTTTCGTCATGGCCGTGGGAAATCATTGTTCACATGATCCTTTTTAAATGTATCTAAAATGAAAACTACAATAGCTTGAGCGTTTATTTTTCATGCAAGACTTCTGTCTTTCATGCCATCACATTGTCCGCTTGTGATGATGTCATTACTTTATACTATGTATGGTCCAAAAGATGGGAAAACGCACAGTGACACCACACATTTGTCTCATCATGGCCAAAGGAGATAATCCTGTTTAAAATCAATCTGAAATAAAAACTATCAGAGCTAGAGCATTTATTTTTATGCAGCAGAAAGCTACAGCTTTTGTCTTTCGCACCGTCATATAATCCTCTCGCAATGACGTCATTATGTTATGCTATAAGCTGTCCAAACGACAGTGAAAACACGTGGTGATGCCACAGTTCTGTCCTGTGACGGCTGCAGGAGATCTTTACTATAATAGCTAGAGCATTTTTTTTTTTAATGGCAGAGAGTTCAAACAAGACTTCTGTCTTTTGCTCCATCATGTTGTCCACATTGTGATGACGTCATTATGTTTTGCTGCAATTTCAAATTTAGTGAAAAAACATGTCAGATTTTTTTAAATTTATGACATAATTCAGTACTTTTTTTTTTTTAATTATTATGATTTATTTTCTTACATTAACTATAAGCTTCGGTTGCACAGATTTTAGGGATGTGACGCATTTGAAAATACTCCAAGAAATGACATCACAAGACGCAAAAATACCAGCATATTCATTCGCAGACTGTTTCAAAAGGGTTAAAATGTTGTTTATATATAGCTGCACAAAGAAATGTTAAATAACAATAAGAAAACCGACAATGCAATGTAAATATAGATGTATAAACGTACAATGTTCCCCAAAAAGTCAGATCAACAGCTTCAACAAATTCTTGACACACTTTCTTTTGTCCAAGTTCTCCACTCGGGCAGAGTCACTTCAATTTTCAATTTCATTTATTTATACAGTGCCAAATCTTAACACGAGTTATCTCAGGACACTTTTCACGTCGACCATATTCTCAGTAAATCATGCCTCGGTGTGTGTTGACTCAGCAGGGATAATGTTTAATGAGAGAAGTTGATCTGCAGGAGAATAGATATCTGAAGGTGACACAAAGTGCCTGTGAGCCTGACTGCGTTATATTCCATTATATTTGATAAATTAAAATACCATATACAAATGTGCATACAGAACTTTAATTCATCAGGATGTTGCCATTAGGGCTGACCTGAATGCTTTGATTCTTCAATTGTTGCCATGGTGATCGACATCTATTTCAGTACTGAAATTCTTTGTTTCTTTCAGTTCAACTGTTGGAGGACACGGAACAGTAAAGCATCAGACGAGGCCAGTGTCCTCAGCGCAGTCGCTGAACCCCACTGTAAGCAGCTGAATTAGGCGTCTGATGAACAGCCACATACAGAATCTGTGCCGGCAGAACTCTGCAGACTTTCCGCAGATTTTTCTGAATATAGATAAAATTAAAAGCATTCATGTATGTGTGAGCATTTGTGCAGCTTGTGTCTTGTTTTCTTTCAATGGCCATTACCGCTGAAAACCTCTCACCTAAAGGACAAGGTTGCATTTATCTTGTCTCTCTGAACACACACATATCTGTTCTGCGTGTACATTGAAAGAACAGTCGGTGGCTGTAATTGTTCCTCTTGTCCATATAGTCCAATCATGTGTCTGTAAAATGTTCTCTTTGTGTTTTCCGGTGGTTGTTTTACAAAAGCAATCTGTGAGCATTGCTTCCACACAGATCACAGCTCATATGTTGCAAATGTTGCTGTAACGTTCCCTCAGACAGTCAGTTTGGCTACGTTCACATAGTTGGGATTGATTGCTCTGATCTGATGTTTTGTTCTGGCCGTTCATATTTTTTTATAAATGTGTCCAATATCAGATTCCGTCTTGAACTGGTCACAATCCTGAACGGACACACATGAGCAAATAAAACACACGCAACACGCTGTTGTACAGAAGTCTGTTGTGCAGTTAATGTGCAGTGGAAGCTGTGAGCAGGTGATTACAAGGACGAGGAGAAAGCGAAACAAGTTTTTTATTTTGGCCGGAGGCGTGTGTGAATGCGAGTCAGAGCCTGGAGTCGTTAGATCGTGACGTGATGCGAGTGTCCTTACTGAAACAGCTCTCATCCAAAACTTATGGATGTCAAGGGGTACTTCTGACTACATCTGTCCATCGCAGCTGTCCTCCATGTTTGTTTTCACAGAGCGACTCCCGCCAGTGCAGAATTAGGACGAATGTTCAGGATTCAAGATGTTCATTGCCACTCCAGATACAAGTACAATCATGTAAGTGCTTTTGCTGGGAGGCTCCACTTACGAATAAGGATAAATAGTACATATAAAAAGTGTCATGTCAGGGGCAATAAATAAAGTGTAATTGCAGAATGTCAGACTTGTATCTGCTCCGTGCTCTCTGTCACCTCACTAGGGGATGTAACGACTATGTTCGATATATTTTCACGCAACAGACAACACCGTCTGTATCGATATAGGGTCAAGTTGTGTTACATGACACATAAGAGAGACACAGAGCTGCTCCTCTGTTTAATGTCTGTTCATTAGTCTACAGTGAGACATCGGTCTGTGTGTTGCACGTGCTACTTTAATCAGTCTGTGAGATGAACGAAAACGAGCGCAGCAGCACACGTGCAGCACAGCGCTGCCCTGCTAGTTTGTGTGTGAGGTGGATCATAGCATGTCGCCATTCTTCTTGGTAGTTGTAGTCTAATGTGTAACACTGAGACAGCGCCTGGATGCAGGTGACAAGTGTGTTTAAAAAAACTGCAGTTTCATATACAAGACGTATATAACGAGGACAAAGTGCAGTTGTGGTATGCAAGGCTGCATGTAAACAGCAATATTAATTTTCCTAATTAGGAACACTGTCTTTTTGGAATAAAGGCAGAAACCAGAATATTTCATGCATGTAAACGTAGTCAGTGATATAAAACAAAAAAAAGCAGATAATTTTTATAACAAATTTTCTGTCAAACCACGAATCACTTCATCACCTAATTGTTCAAGGTTTGACTCATTTTACTTCAAACTGATTTTAAAATGCTTTTTTTGCCGTGACAATGACTGTGGAAATTATCCTGCGTTTCTTCCTCTGAAGTCCCATTACAAAAGGATTCACTCTCTGAGCCAGTGTGCAGAGAACAATCGCAGTGACCAAGAACTCATTCAGTGTTTGTCTTTGATTTGATAATGAAAGAGATAAAGCCCTCGGTTATTCAGTAGGCCTGCTGTTATGACGGAGCTTTATACCTCCGTTTCTTTTCTTGTCTGAGCTGTGGAGGCTCATTATATTTTCACCTGTACTGCCAGAGGACTGCTGCGAGGCTGTGACAGGACCTGGACAGCACCGCGGACGCCCTCCTGGATACACAGTAATTTCCTTCATCTTTCAGTGCGGAGTCATCATGTCCCCTGTTTTCAGTTTCTTGTGCGGCTCAGCGTCTTCATGTATGTTTACAAAGCCAGTTCACCTGCAGCTGCACGGCTGCTGTTTTATTTATACATATCTGCCTGTTCTCTGCAGTGTGTGTGTGTGCGTAGAGAAGACTCCCTCAAGTCCAAAATTACCAAAATTATGACTTATCGAGCTAAATATCTCAATACCGATGCTCTCCACCAAGACTAACAGTTAATGCCATTTATGTTTATTATTTTCATGCTCAATAAAATTGTAGTTTATGTACTGTTAGGTTTTTATTTCTTGTTTTTTTTTTCTTACATTCAGGTGACAATGAAATCAGTACATTTACAACAATAATTGGATGATTGTTAATAATTAGATCCAGGTCATAGTGTTATTGAAGCTTTTACATGGTGTGCAGTGATCTGATGTCCCCTGTCCTTTAGTTTGTGTGACTCTGTGATAGATGGCCTTATATTCCCAACCAGATATCACTTATTAAACAGCGTTTGTGTATAAATTGATCATTTATAACTGGTGTCGTTTATCTGCATATTTGCAGGGTATGGTCAAGTTAACGTTACAGGTGTAAGCACTGCATTTGCTTATAGAGATGTTTGCCACTTTGGTAAGTTAGCTAAAAAGATAAATCCAAGTTAGCCAAACAGTTAGCCTGTCATCGCCCTTATTTGTCTGGTCCAACTCCAATGGTGAAAAAAGTTTCTTTGTCACACGGGGGTGGCTGTGGCTCAGAAGTTAGAGCATGTCATCCGTTAATCAGATGCAAGTCAAAGTATCCTTGGGCAAGATACTGGACCCCAAATTGTGTGAATTAGGTCTGCAACGATTAGTCGACTATTCAATGACTAATTGACTGTTAAAATAATCTGTGACTATTTTAGTAGATGACTAATCGGTTTGAGTCATTTTTCATAGAAAAGTACTATAAAAGTACCCAAAATACTCCTACTGCAGCTTCTTACGTTCAGATATTGGCAGCTTTACACACTCTCCCATGACGGTGAACTGAAACCCTTTGGCGTGAGTATGAAACAAGACATTAGATGACATAATCTTGGGGTTTGGGAGAGACAGACCAACATTTTTCAACATTTTAACACATTTTCCTACAAAATTATTCGTCGACTAATCAAAGAAATAATCAACAGATTCATTACACAATGAAAATGATCGTTAGTTGCAGCCCTAGTGTGAATGTGAGCTCAGAAGCAGCTTGTATGGCAGCCTCAGCCACCAGTGTGTGGATGTGTGTGACATGTAGTGTGAAAGTGCTTTGAGTGGTTGGAAGACTGGAACGGCGTTACACAAGTGCAGTTCCAATTTACAAAACAAATCGTTTGACTCGGGGCTGAGGGCAGGGGCACAATTTATGCTATCTATCACATTAGCTAACCTGTCACTCTTTGTACAGGTCGGCATGTCGGTTGATGAGATGCTTTGACGTTGGACGTCGTAGCTCGCTTGCTGTGACTCTTGGCATAAGTGAAATGATGCATGTACTTTGTCGGCACGCCGTAGATGGTTGACAGGAGCACGTATGTTTGCGGCCATGCCTCTCACACCATGTCTGCAAGTAGTTGACACAGTTACACATTGATGCAACTCAAAGTGAATAAGGCTCTTATTAAGACACTGTCGTTTTGGGGTGACCTCTAGCTCACCTGGTATAGTGTATGCCCCATGTAGGCTGAGTCCTTTGAAGCAGCCCTGGTTTGACCTCGACCCGTAGACCTTTGCTGCGTTTCATCCCACCTAAATCTCCCACCTTTTCTGGTATCGGAGTACCGTGCGACACTACCCTTTTAGAGATGCTACCATCAGAAATAATCTTACTAAATCACAGTTTAATTGTGTGTATTTCAGTAAACATGTGACTCAGAGTTTTCCTCGAATGTCTGGTGAAGTAAAAACAAACTTAAGGATGTAAAAGTTGCTTGTGGGGCCCTTGGTCTTAGGGTGAGGTGTCAGAGAGTGTGTGTCTTTCACAGCTGCACGCTGACGTAGGGATGCAGGATGTCTTCTAAAAGCATTGTTGGTTTGTGTGAAGTTTGGGTATAATCCCAGGTGTGTGTGTTGGCTGCAGGGAAGACAGTGCCGTCCCACTAATAGGGAGCCCGTCTGACAGCAGTCTGACATCCTCCTGACAGACAACGACCCGGCTTTGTGCTGAGTTACTAGAATATTCCTGGCATCTCTTGCTCGGGGTTAACTCCTGGGACGCAGCAGCAACACTGAATCAATTTAGATTTTGCAGATTCCAGATTTTTTTTTTTTCCTCCCTTCAAATGTGATATTCAGTCAGTGACAAATGACAGCACGAGTCACTCAGTGGTATTAATGTGAAATGTTTTCTCTTTATTGAATTGTCAGGGTCAGGCACTTGAGGCACATTGACAGAATAGATGAATACTTACCTTTTTGAGCACCGGAGGGTTATATAACTGCTGCTTATATTGCTAGCCAGAAACCCAGCAGACAATGTAGCTGTAGAATTGAACCACACAGAAATCTACATTGTATGCCAGGTTCAGGACAAAGCAAAGGTACATCTCTTCACCTCAAAGGCTTTTCAAACATGCATCAATTAACCCTCTTCCTTTGGCAAAATCAGCCTTTGAAATTTCTGTCATAGAACGTTTAAAGTTTTACCAAGGACGTTTCGTACAAAGAGGACCTCACAGAGCTCGAGGGGGGGGGAGAGCATGAGAGGCAGAAACAGGGAGAATTAAAAGAAGAATGGCGGAAGAGGAAGGAGTGAAAAAAAAAACACAAAAAGCCTTGACAAGGGCCCCTTGTGGAGTTGTGACACAGAGAACATCCTGTCTGTGGGGTCACAGGATGGAGCCCCCCTGACATCGCAGCCAATCAGGGGATTGGAATGTGCCACCAGCCAATGGGAGACGAATGGGCATGCATTGACCGGGAAGTAGGCAGAGCCGTCAGAGACCCAGTAGCCAGATGTAGCTGCTGATTGCTACACAGGATCTACACTGCCTACTGAGCAACTGACAGCAGCCACAGAGCCGTGAACCGTGAAGGCCGGCCGGTTCGGTCGAGCCTGGGCGGGGAGACTCCGCACTTCTGCAGCTGAGTCCATCTGAAAGAGAAGGAACAAAAAGCTCCATTATAAACACAAACAGAGGTCAGAGGAGGGAATGGGGAGAAAGGGGGACAAATAAAATGATGAAGAAGAGGAAAGAGAAGGATGATAGAAGAGAAGAGAGAGTTTGGTGGTAGCGAAGCGAAGGCAGATCAAGCAGAAGAAGAAAAGGAGCCTGAGGGAGGGGAAGGATATGGGAGATTATCTGCTGACGAACATCTCCAAGCGTGGCATTATCAGTTGCAGATTCCTGTCATTCTTTCCCATTAGCCCCGAGGCGCGACAGGCAGCGGCCACCGCCATGCGGGCTCCAACACTTAGCCTGACACATAATGGGAGCACTGACCCAGACGTAATAAATCACAACCTACATACAGGTAACTGCGAGAGAGAAGGGAGGAGAGGAGAGAGGGAGGAGGGAGGATAGCATGACCTCTCTTCCTCTGTGGTCTGCATACCTGAAGCCTCATGACCGTATTGATCAAACATTCTGTGACCAGCTGAGGGTCACTTGACTCCAATTTCTTTTTATTAAGGGAAATGTGTTGGCTTCTCTCTCTCCTCCCTCCTCACATTCCAGCTCTCTGTCGCTGCTCTTTCTGTCTCTCCTTCTTCTTCGTCTTTTTTGTTTCTATGCATCAGTTTTGTACCACGTTGATGACAGAAGTTCGGCACAGTCATCCCACACAACTCTGAGTTGGATCATTCGTCTTTTCTTTCTCATGGCAGCAATCTGTATGACAGCTTACTGACTGATGCTACCTGCGAAGATCCATAGATGTGTTATTGTCTCCCTGCTGCAGCTTTATAGTGAGGGATTTGAAGAGGTATAAAGGGATGTCGCCTCAGGCTGTGTTCTTTGCTGGAGGGAATAGAGTTTCTAGAAAGAAGGTGGCGAGGTGGGCGATGGGGGAAGAGGTGAAGATGTTTGTTGCAGCAAAAAGATATGAATGACTTTCTTACCTCTCAGTGGAATGGCCCTGGGAACACATGGTTGATGGTGTTTCTAGATTGATCTGTGCAGAACCTGAAAAATACAGAAGAGAAATACGTTGAGTCACTGAGTTTAGCAGATTTAGAGGAACACAGGATGTCGCTTTGCAGGAAGCACAGATGTATGTTAAAGCTGTCAACGGCACTATAAGGACAAGTGTGATATTAACAGGTCCAGACCAGTGAGCCTGAGTAAGCTCACAGCACTGGAGATAAGGTGATAAGGTCCTCTATGTCTTATCTCTGTCTTTTTTTCCATGCTTTGGTGATGCTGCCACCGCCGCTGGGCAGGGAGGTCAAAACGTACGCAAAGCAATCGTCTTTTTTTCCACTGAAACCGAAGCCTTTGGTTTGTGAGACGGGGCGTGCGAGCAGGACAAGGTCAGAGGCTGAGGCAGACGACTGAGGAAGTGAAAGTCTCCCACGACTTAATGCCATAACCAGAGGATTCCAATGAAGTGATACCAGCTCACAGCAGAGTGATCAGAGCTTTGAGGAACAAAATTCACATGAAAATGAATGAATGGAGCAGAGACCCACGGTTTAATTAAAGATAGTGGTGCTATGACTACAATTAGACGTGTTCATGAGTGGGAAGGGTTAAAGGAGGAGGTTAGCAGGTTAAGGGAGGGATAGCATTAACAAGGGATGTGAGCTTCAGTTCATTTTGCTTTTGAAAGCCTGCCATCCATTTCTAATAAAAAACAAAGACACAAAATACTGTGAAATACAAAAGCCGCTTTCCTTTTAGTCCGACGCTCCAATGACTCGTGAGCTTTAACGCTGCATTTCAAAGTGCTGTTGTTTTAGAAGTGGTGAAATTTGAATGTTTTGTGATGAAACATGGCGCCTACTGTCAAACCCTGCCACTGCACCCCCTCCATTCAGTTGGGATATAACTAGTGGTGCCGGTCATTTGGCGATCGCCATCCTGATCAGGCCCCTCAAGGAGTGAGCCGAGCTTTGGAGCCAATTTTCGTAGTGTGGAATTAGTGGTACCACAATTTCTTGGGTCCTTCACGTGATGCTGTTGGACCCAAAAAGACTTTTTCCCATTGACTGAGTGACTTTTGTCATTATTGGGATTTAATTAATTTGGTCTGATAACATTTGGAAAGTCTAGAAGAGGTGCAAGATTCAATTATTTTAACCCTATTCAAGTTAGTGGAGCACTAAACTGGAAGCCAGAAGGCTCGGCTGGAGAACTTGGTGTGTAGGTCCAATGATGTGGAAGCAGTGCAGATCATTCAGGTAATTTCATCCCAAGTAAAGATTTTTTGGCTTCATGCGCCACTAATCAACTTTCATAGGCATGAGCAGGGGCCTTATCCACAGTTGCAATACCGTATTGCTGCAAGAACATGGCGGCCATCCTCAGGTCTCCCCCGGTGGCCCCTGTGAGTCAGGGGCTAGTTTTGTGCCGCAAAATCCCCTTAGCATTGTAAACTAATGTTAACATATGTTAGCATCACAAGCCATGCTGAGGCTGCTAACAGAGCTACAAATGCTGAAGCGGTTTTGCTGCTCAAAATGAAGTCATTTACTCACTGGGGTGACCTAGGGGGACGAGAGGGTGGGCATGAAGATGGTCTGCCACTATGGGTGGGACCATGGATGAATTAAGAGAACTGGATACAGCATTGGAGGCCTGTTCATTCCTGTGAAAGTTGCTCAGTGGCACAAGGAGCCAAAAAAGCTTTATTTCCACAGTATCTTCCGCATTAAGGGGCCCAAAGAGCAGGCACACACTTGAGACTTGTGCCAGCCAAATGGCTAACTTCCAGTTTAGTGCTCTGCTAATTTGAAAGGGGATAAAATCATTTAGTCATACAGTTATTCCAGACTTTCGAAATGTTATCAGACCAAATGGAAATGAGTCATATCATGAGGGTTATCCACTGTCTTACAGGCATCTCTTGCACAACGTCAGTCTATGGGAAGTCTTTTTGGGCTCTGTGGCATCATCATGGGACCTGTTGGTTTATTTCCACTTTTGACCATTATGTAAAATTGGCTTCAAAGCCTGGCGCTGTTAATGAGGCTTGGTTGGGACGGTGTTACCAGCATTAATCGCAGAATGAGGAACAAGGTGCTGCCCAGTGCAGAGCAGCTAAGGCTTGCTAAACTGTGTAGCATGAATAGTGTATTAGCTTTGTTCTTAATATGGTTTGCCATAGTGCTAGTGCTACTACTAAACTGTAGAGTGGCCAAAAATAGACTTCAGACTGTCATCTGTAACCGGTCAAAAATATTCTTGGCGGTTAACCAATGAACAGTTGACATCCTTAGTGTGGATGTCCTGCAGCACCAAAAAGAATGAATGAATGACATGGTGTTCTATGAGGAGTTGAAGTGAAGGGTGCAGCAGACTAGAGGTTGAGGAAGGTGGATTTAGGAAGGGGTGAGTGCGAGGAGGCCTGAAGACGGGTGAGGCGGTGTGAGGAGGGATGAGGCCAGGCGTGCCATTCCATTCCTGCCTGCACTGGGCAAGTCTATTCCTAGAGTGTGGTGTATGGCAGTTGATGTGGGTTTCCTCTTAGCTGCCTGGAAGATGACTGGGCCTGACCACATCCACATTCACACACACACACACACACACACACACACACACACACACGAAACACATTCACAAAGTGACAACTGTGCACACATATACAGCATCTATGCACGCAGTACACGTGCACCCATGTGCATACACACACACACATTCTGAGGGAAGCAAAGAGGAACTGAATCATTACCCTGCCTCAGCCTCAAAGTAGGGGGTGACCACTGTACAAGTATGTGTGTGTGTGTGTGTGTGTGTGTGTGTGTATGTGTGTGCGTACTTGTGCAAAGATAAGTTGCACTTCTGCAGTAAGCGACATTGGTTCATTGGTTGTGTGCATGTGCTGTTTGTTGCTCAAGTATGTGTGGGCATGTGTGTGTGGGTGGGTGTGTAGGATGTGTGAGCTGGGTGTGGATGCATTCCCTCTCTGCATGTGTGTGTGTGTGTGTGTGTGTGTGTGTGTACAGTGTGGGCCCCACTCCATCTTTAAAGCCCCCGTCTGTTCCTGCTCAGCTCTTATTATCTACAGTTATTCTTTCGAATGAAATCTCAAAATGTTGCCGTGTTTATTTTGAATTATGACAATTAAAGCAAAAAGCATTCGCTGAGAAAATTGGATTTTAAGAAACACTATTCACAGTGTGATCACATTTTCTCTTCACCTTCTCTTACTGAAGGACGCTCTCTGTGCTCATTGCAAGACGACCTTGTCGAGGTCAGTAATGGATGTTAGCCAATTTTTGCAGCAAGAAATACAACTTTTGTACATGTGTGGTTGAGGGCTGCATCTAACCATTATGTTCAGATTAATCTGAAGATTATCTTCTCAAATAATGGAATCGTTCGGTCAATAAACATCAGAGAACAGTGAGAGGAGCCTGTTTAAAAAGTCTTGTTTTGTCAAAATAACAAACCACAAAATATTGAACTTACAATAATGTAAGACCAAGTGAAGCAGCAATCCTGAAATTTGAGAACCTGGAAATATCACAATTTTGGCATTTTTGCTAAAACAGTTATTTAAAGGAGCAGTGTGTAAGATTAATGAGGTTTAGTGGCATGTTCTCCTGGTAAGAATTCATTCAGGAGGTTTTTACCAGGAGCCAAATTATCCGCAGAGGTCATCTGTTCTCCAACACAAACGGACCCAGTGGTTTAAACTGGAAACAATACTAAATAAAGCAGTTACACGCTACAAATCAGTGTTGTTTGGACACTGTTTGGCATGTCAGTGACGGTCCGCTTGCCCAGAACCTGCAAATGTGTGCTGTCCCATTTTCTCTAAAAGCTTAATCTGTGCTTGTCGTATTTCTGATTCAAATGTTCAGGAGGTTTTAACCAGGAGCCCAATTACACACAGAGGTCTCTTCGTTTCCAAAACACACAGACCAGGTGATTAAAACCGGTAAAATTATAAGGAGACGAAAACACAATGATTTTTATATACTAAAGAAAACATTTCTTAATTTAATATACTCCATTTCTGCCAATGTATTCACCTTAATCGTACTTACTTAACCTTTAACAGATCAGTTGATCGTCAAAATAGTTGCCGATTAATTTTCCCTTCATTGACTAATCGTTGCAGCTCTAGTGTGGACATGAAGTCTGTGTGAAAATCTGCTCAACAAATATGAAATGAAAAGCATAATTTGTCCTCAATACTCATGATAACTGCAGATTTGAGCTTATTTCTCATTAAATTCAGTTCCTGAAATCAAAATGGACAATCAGACATTGCACCAATCAGCACGGCCTCACTGACTGCAAGAGATGCCGAGTCTGCAGGACGAGACAAGCCAACAGCTCACCAACAGCTTGCCACCAATTAAGCAGTCGTTCCACACGGCCAGCAGCCAATCAGATATCAGTTCTCAGCTCCCCAGGTTCCATTAGACCCCAGCCTGAGAGTCTGATTGGTTGTGACGGGTGAGTGAAGGCGTCCAACCAAAGAGAAGAAGCCAATAGCTCCGATTCTGTGGAGACAGAGGTTATGGAAGCTCAGTCTTCTCTGCCACCTCTGTTCGCCATCCAAAGTCGTTCCCTGTCCCAGAATATTCTCCCGCTATCCAACCGGCGACCACTGCCAGGCAGACTGCTGAAGTCACTTTCTCCCCCTCCTCTCGGTCTCTCTGCCCCTCTCACTTTCTATCCTTATTATAAACCGAGAAGATGAAACAGGCTTTACGTGTAAAGCGATCCCAAATGGTTCCTTTGGGTGCTGCTAGGTGGCTGTCAGTTGAGGTGAAGACTGGATCCAGGCCTAAAGACCGGAGAGCCAAAGAGCTTCTCCAGAGGGAGCCCCAGCCTCGAAACACACGTACCCCAGCCCCAGGCTCAGCCCCAGGCCGAGAGAGAGGGGTGTCTGCGGGCTCTTCCAGGGGGCTGGACTGATGGGAAAGAGCTGGCACGATGACCAAGGAAAGCGAACTCCCTCCTCAAGCTGCTTTATGAAGGCCTGGCAAATGTGCCGAGAGCAGAGAAAGGAGGCGGCAGAGGAGGGAAAAAATAGAAATATACTGCAAGAGTGCCCCATCCTCCAAAGTCAGCGTAAGGGCATTCCTGTGTCCCCGTCCTCTCTTGTGGGGTCACTGGGTTTACGCAGGACTGCACCCCGGCAAACACAGCCATAAATCTGCTTCATTAGTCCCAACACAAGGCAACGCAGAGGGTGTAATGTTATAATGTAAGCTCTGTTTGAAAGCGCCACAACCTGGCTACTGATACCTGAAACGCCTCCACCCTAAATACTAACACTCTCATTGATAAATAGCCCGGAGACTTAAGGAAGAGAGTTTAAATACATGTCAAAATGGTTTCTGTTTAAACCATCAGACCCGTCTTTTAATCAAGAGCTCGACTCTGGAGTTAATAATCCCACTGATCCACAGGAATCACAGGGATTTTGTTCTAGTTGCTTCAGTGTTGTATCCAGCTTGTATAACAGCGACGTGACCGCAGTTCCTTATTGACGTCCTCCCACTGCAGCAGCAGCCACTTTGAATAATCAGCCAGGCTGAGTCATTGTGTTAACTGATTACCTTTGGAAAACAAAAGGAACACCTTAAAAACGCAGCTCTGCGGGCCTTGCCCATTGATCCTGGTTTTCCATGACGTGCATCCGTCTCTACAGCCTCTTCCTCGCACACACAAACACGCACACACATGCACGCGCACACACGCATACTGCCACTTATTGGAATTTAGAGTGGGGCCCAGGTAGGGGAAGCTTTGCCCATATATGAGCAGAGGAGGAAACGGGCCAGGTGTGTGTGGTTAGTACACCGTTGGAACGAGTGTTCCTGAGAACACACACACACGCACACACACAAAAAAAAGCGTGTGCGTGGTCTTCTGTTGCCCCGCACCCAAACCAAGCTGCATTTGTGACGTCAAAGTCACGCCGCTAAGCTCTTAACTGTGCGATCAGCCTGTGAATGACAGACCTGTGAGAGCGACTTGTTGCCGTATAAACAAAGACGAATCATGCGCAAAAAGGAAAGTAGGGAGAAGAAAAGAAGGAATGAGTCAAGTGATAGTTAAGATTGTTCTCGAGCTGCTTAACCCAGTTTTAGTTACATAACTGCGTCGATGTCGGAATGACTATGGTATGTCACAATGCCTCCTGACACCAGCCTCTGTGTGTGTGTGTGTGTGTGTGTGTGTGTGTGTGTGTGAGTCAATTACAGTAAAAAATGCGGTTCAAGCTAAACCCTGCCAGCGGTGACTTACGACTTAACTCCCTTCAGCCTTTCCCACCTCACTGAATCATCTGTGTCTGCCACCTTTCATTAAGCAGACCTCCATGTGATGACTCAGGAAGACATGATAGCACTGACACTAACAAGTGACTGCGTCTTGTCCTCCACACAAGTGTTCTCACTGTAGAACCAACTTAAAGGGAAACACTGTATTTGTCAGATCACACCTGTCCAGGTAAGATGCCAGGTGAAAACATCCATAACCTGTCTTCTTTCAAGTGGACAGAAAACGTCCAAAATACACATTTAGGTTTCTTTTAGGTCAGATTTCTGATGTGGAAATAAATACAAAAGCACAAATTTAATTCGATAATGCCTCATTTATATATTCAAACAAACATTCAGAAAACTTGTGATACCAAAAAAAAAAATGTCGATAAATGTTGATATCGGTTAGCTAATATTTTTTACCCTTCTGTCTAATTTTTGGTCTAAAAATATATGGAATTTAACATTACATATTTTTACTCTGAGCTGAAAATCTCAACTTCAGTAGCACTTACATGCAACAGACTTTACAGTTTTATTTTAGGGACATTGTTGGTTTGCTTATTTAGCACTCAGTTTAATTTATGTAACATTTTTGAATAAAAAATATGGCAAAAATATATTTTTTTATGGCTTTTAACAGTATTTTTGTGATTTAGGGAATGAGAAAAATAGATGTTAAAAATTCTCTCTGTAAAATTATTTGACTCGTGTCAACGAAATGAAACACGAATTTTGAACCAATGTTCAGATTTTAGTTTTGGAAATGTGTACAAATCAGCTCAAAGATAATAATTAATTTGCATATTTAAACATACTTGTAATACAAAAAATAAAAATAAATAAAATAAGAATAATAAAATAATGATAAAAAAAGTAAAATAATAAAACATTAATAATAATAAAAATATAATGAATAATTGAAATAATAAATGCTTAATGTGAATAATCAGCTGGGGGAAGTTTCATGGTGATATCTGTTAGTGAAGGGTGTCTCCCTTAAACATTCCCAACATTTTTTCACTACATACCAAAACCAAAAAGTTTGAAGTAACTTTAAAAACACAGTGTTTTAATCACCTTTACTGTGTTTTGTAGAAAATTAGAGACTGCAGCTTTAATAAACCTTTCTGCAGTTATTTAGTACGGAAATATTAGTAAAATTAAGGTGATATAACTGAACTGTTCTTGCTGACGTTTACTGGTAACTGCCATCTATCCAGTCATTACTTACACCCACGTATTCTCTTGAGGTTGCAGAGGGCGGAGCCTCACATTACGCCAGCTACACCATCAGTGGCAAAAGTCTGACGTATACATAGATCAGCAGATTCATCTGTGTTATATTATTCTCTCACGCGTGTCTTGCAGAACTCCATTACAATAAAAATTAATTTTACTTGACAAATTCTGTGAAAAAACGACCAATTTTTATAGATAAATACATTTAAACCCACTTTGTTAATGTAATTATAATAATAATGTCCCTTTATAATCCAAGATTGAAAATGAGAGTTAACTTTTGTACATGTGGTTTATTTGCCCTAGAGAGACCGGAGGAGTGGGACGTCCCGCTCAGCTGCTTCCTGCCAAGTAGGGCAGGGCAGGGTTCATTCCGTCGGCGGCGTGATAAGGCAGAGGGCAGATTCCATGCTAATCTCCGCCAGGGAATTTAATCGCCCTCATCAAGATACCTGCAATGCATCTCACCGCCAATCTCCCCGCTATCACACTCTCATGCCGGAAACGCTGCCTCGATAAGCACTGATAGATCCTTGCGCTCCAACGCGACAGTTTACGGCTGACTCCTTATCACCACTCCTCACACTCTCTCTGTATCTCTATCACACACACGCATACACACACATTTACACATTTCCTGCTGCCATAAACTACAGAGTAAAGTCGTGCTGGAGTGGAGCAGTAAAGGAGCTGCGGTAATCTTTGGTGGAGCTCAAGGAGCGGCTATCATTGTGTTGCAGTAAAACAAAGAGAGGGTGTGCACGCATGTGTGGGCTGGTGGCATGGTGATGGTGGGTATGGGCTTTCTATGACCACACACACACACACACACACACACACACACACACACACACATAGCCCTGCTGTCCCTGTCAGAGGAAGTCAATTTGACGGCCATTTTTGTTTCTTAAGAAAGAGCTGTTTCAAAATCCTAATATCACATCTTTAAAGAGACAGAGTATTTTACATACAGTAGATGTCAGTCAGCACGCCCCCAGTTTGGAGAAGCAGGCTGGAGTCTGACATGGACGCTAAGCAATGTACTGCAACAAAACACATTTTAGCCACCTTAAAAATGTCCCATCTAAAGATTATCATTGTCAGTTAAGTGTACGCTGCACTGAAAGTGTTTTCACTTCTTTACCTTAATGTCAGACGGCCTGTTTCGACAGGGAAGCCACGAACAGCTTCAGTTCCCCATCTATGCTCTCGTCAAAGCCACCAGACTCCATTGAGAAAAACAGTAATTTAAGCTCCAGGAGCTGCTGGTCTACTGCTGCTTCGATCGGTTAGTTAGTTAGTGTTATTGTGTGACTTTGGTGAATCTGAACTAACCCTTTAAAACACCAAAGTCACATGATAACACAGAAAGCATTATTGTTCGAGGCAGTGACACACCAGCAGCTCCTGTGTTCAGCTGTGTTAAATCATTGTTTTTCTCAATGGAGTCTGGCTTTGAAGAGAGCGTTATAACGGCTTCATTTTCCTGCTGGAAATCACTGTCTGACATTAAGGTAAAATAATGAAAACACTCTCAACATAATGTACACTTAAACTCAACTTAAAAATCCATGTCAGACTCCAGCCTGCTTCTCCAAACTGAGGGTGTGCCACAGACAGCTACTGTTTGTAATATACTGTCTATGGATAATTACCCCATACAACCCCACTTCAAAAAGTCTGAATTGTCCCTTTAAATAACAGCCTTTTTATTATTCAGTTTGAACTACAGAGATCCAAAGTTGTAAACGCAGCCACGCAGGAGAAATCAGTTTCAAGTTTATCCGAGTGATTCAACGAGGAGCATTATTACATCTTAACGCTGGAGACCTGCCCTCTTATTACATTACAAGTGAGTAAGAATAATGACAGTTGGAGAGAGCATCGTCTGAGTCACAGAGAGTGGGAGATCATTTAAAGAACAACAGCCGGGCAGAGAGCCATGACTTTTAAAAAGTCCACAGCTTTCACACACACACCTTTAACACACACACACACACACACACACACACACACACCAGTGTTCAGCTTGTGACTAAGCCCCCTTTAGACAAACACATGTAACCCAGAACCACCGGCACTGATTCACACAACCTCTCACACAATCTCTCTCTGCGTCTGACACACATTTTCCCCGCACAAACACACACACACACACAGCTTAAAGAGGTGGTAACCAGGAGAGACGGCGGTGACAGCGAGGGTAGAATGAATCTAAACATCAAGTCCCGGCTCTGCAGTCGTCACTCGCCTTCGCAGCCAATCACATCAGCCGGCTGCCATGTCCATTCATAAAGAAGCCACACTGCGCTGTCCGTGCTGTATGATACTGTATCACCCCCCCTCCTCACCCGCCCCCCACCCATACGCTCAGTTCATTCATGCCCTCTGCTGCGGAGCAGAAGGAGTGGACTGTGCTATCTGTGTCAAACCAAGGAGGGGGGGGGCAGAAAGAAACACAGCGTGACTGAAGCTCAGAGAGGAAGTGGTTCCTCTGTATGAAAAAACCTATTAACCACAAAGACCTATTTTTATCACACGGCTGCACCTCACATCGGCGTTAAAGACACTGGCAGGTATATGAACACAGCGCTGACGATAGTACATACCATTCATTGTGCTTAATCCTGGTAGTAGCGCAGTGACTGAGCCAGACACTATGTAACAGTGAATCAGCTCTTCTGTAATGTGATCACATCATGAGGTAACGCTCCCTCCGCCACAAATGACCAACTCAAGACCTGACAAGCTGCGATCATTCACCGGCTTCATGAATAAAGGCGAGTCATGTGACTTCAGGCATTTCCTCTATTTTTCACGCTTTTTAAAAGAAGCATAAGTCTCCGCGGAGATTGCTACAGACCGGCACTGAGAGCTTCTTCCTCTCCGCGCTGTGCTGCTCAGCCTCTTAAGGATCTGGGAGCAGTTTCTCAACCTTAACTTGTAACATATGATATCCATCAACAGCAGCAGCTCCACTTTCTGGGACTAGTCTTTTCTTTTTTCTCTCTTTTTTCACTTACCAGTCTGGGTGAGAGTTTCCTCCCGGCGCTGAGCGTGGAATGAGGGAACCCCCCTGTTCATTCAGTCTCTTTCTCTGTGGTGTCTTTCTTTTCCTCCATGTCTGGGTGTCCTGTTTGCTCTGTCCCTGCTTCACAGAGGGATCCCGGGTTCCCCTTCACTTTAACTTTGCTTGGTCCAGCAGAGAGTGAAAGAGACAGAGAGGGAGAGACGCTATTGGGTAACAACTTCTCACCCACGTCACTGTCCACGGCTGCGAGGACAAGTCACACAAAAGTTGCCGGAGCTCAACTCCTAAAAGATTTCATCCTTACATGCCTCCTCATCTCTCTCTCTCTTTTTTTTCCTCCTCCCGTTGCATTCTTCTGAGTGTAATCAGTAACAGGCTTAAAGTGACAGCAGCAGCGCCCTCACACACACACACACACACATTTTCTCACACACACACAGACAGTGTGTGAGGCTCCCTCTGGGCTAAAGGTGCTTTCCCAGAGCTCTGGAGACACCACAGCCGTTAAACTCCCTATAAGCCCCGCCAAAGTTGCGCTATCACATGTTTCACAGCAGTCTCCCTCTGTCTTCTCTCACCCTTCACCCACCCTCCTCTCCCTCAGCCCCCTGACTGACACTGTCCGACTCTCACACACACTCAGGAGCGACGCTGCTCTCTCTTATAGCGTTGCTGTTAAAGAGGGGGCCGAGCCTAAGCGGCGGAGGGCAGTGTCCTGTTACACAGCTCTCAATTGAGGTTAGAGAGAGGACATCCATTCAGAAAAAAGAGAGGAGGGAAGAGGGAGGGGGAGAGGGAGGAGGAAAAGAGTAAGGGCAGCCTTTCCCTCGCGCTCTCCTTCTCTCCTTCTCTCCTTCTGTGAGTGTGTGTGTGTGTGTGTGTGTGTGTGTGTGCACCCGGGGTCTTCAAAAGCAGGAAACTCCCCTGCTAGAGAGTTGCAGAAAAAGGGACCGTCTCTAAATAAGGGAAAGGAGGCAGGGACATAAGAGCAGCCCCCCCCACCCCCCGAAAACACACACAGCGGCCACAGTAGAGGGGTCTTTATGACTTCCAGCCTCACTGGCAGCACTTCACTCTCCACCCATACATAAACAAATACTTTATGTGCATCTTGTCTCAGCTGTAGGTTTCAGAGCGACACTTCATCTCGCGACACTTCAGATTTATTTTTTATTTTTTTATAGAAGTGTGATGAAAAATTTCTGGTGTGATTTAGTGATGAGAGACAGATGGGACCGCAAAGAGAAAGTACCAGAGTTTACAAGAATGGACAAGCCAATAAACAAGTCCCGCGGTGACCACAGCTACTAAAAAGAAAGTACCTGAGTGTTCAGACTCGGTGGATGACGACAGCGTGGTCACCATCTGCTGACCCCTCACGTGGAGCTCCTCACCTCCGCTCCTGACCTGAAACTGCCCTCGCCCTCAGCTCACCGCCCTGTTCTCACCTACATCCTGCTATTTTACCCCACTTCTATTCTCTGCCACGCCATCCCTGCCAACCACACCTATCAACAGTCCGGTCCTACTCCACCCTGCCCTGCCTCTTCCCTCCTCCTCCTCGCCCTCCACCTCCTCCTCCCTCATGGTGTTTGGGGCAAGGGTGGGCTGGGGTTTTTGAATGGGAGTCTCAAACTTCAGGAATAGTTGGTGTGTTACTCACAGGACGCTATGTGACTCATCAAAAGCCATGCTGCACCCATGCTACGCTCCCGTTACACACATTGTGGTGCGCAAACATGTACTCACACACACATTTTTAGTGGAGCGGGAGAACCGCCTTTGTCAGGCTCCATTCATAACTATTTAAGTAACCTCAATGAGTCACGCAACAAGACGGCTGAAGTAATATTTGACCTATATGCACACACACACATCTCTCGCCTGCATTGTCGCCCCTAAGAACAATCTGTGAGGTCAGAGGTTCACAACCTTTTTGAGCTGTAATATGAAGTGATTTTTTTTTTAATTTCTTAGTAGTTAGTGCCACAACTAAATTAAAACTGGCTGCATTAATCAGTTTAAAGACTTAAATTTGTGTCAGAAAATAGTGAACCATAAAAAAAAAGTTTTTGTTTTAACATAAAAAGTCAGTGTGCGTGTTGCCTTAAATTTTGAAGTAGCCTTAATTTGATAAGACACCTTCAATCATCACAAAATTACCTCAGCCCTTTAAACTGTGCAACACAAATGATCCACCTACATCTGTATTCTTGCTTATTTTAATGTCATTTCTTGGAGAATCTTCAAATATTTCTTGTCCTTAAAATCTGTACAACCTGAGCTTGAAGATTATGTAAACTGATAAACCATAATAATTAATAAAAGTATTTAAATTGCTTCTTTAAAAAAATAAATAAATATAATCTACAAAAATCATCAGATTTTACAAAAATAAAAACATAAAACATGTTAACCCAAAAGATTTTTAAATACAGAAACATAAACAAAATATTTCTTTAAACTCCATAATTTATTTGTTACGTAGTTTTTGGGATGTGCTCATTTTTATGAGCAGATTGCGAAGGTGTTTGATTGATCATTCACTTGCCAACACGCATTTATGCACCCCACGTAACATAGCGCAATGACTTCATTATCAGCGTACAATGTGGTGACACAGAAGATGCTCTAGCTATTATGGTTTTTATTTTAGATCAATATAAATACAGGATTATGGAGTCAGCTATCCCTCCTATTACGAGGATATACTGGCATAATTAGAACGAATTACCACATTAACACAGCATGTATGTTCAGGTAACAGAAGGTCATGATGTGATGATGGGAAAGCTTTAGCTTCTTGCTGTTAAAAGAATAAATGCTTTAGCTATTATGGTTTTTATTTTAGATGGATTTAAACATAATCATGCAAACAACGATCCCCCACCACTGTTAACGGGAGGTCCGTTTATAAAGGCTTAACTTGTCTTCTTAAATCCAGTCAACTTTAAATGTTAAGACAGCCTTGAGTGGACACTAGCCTTATCTGAGTTTAAACAAATAGTTTCTTTTCTTTTTTTCAGATATTTTTTGGGGCATTTTTAAGCCTTTAATCGATAGGACAGACAAGCGTGAAAGGGGAGAGAGAGAGAGGGAGTGACATGCAGCAAAGGGCCACAGGCTGGAGTTGAACCCGGGCCGCTGCGGCAACAGCCTTGTACATGGGGTGCCTGCTCTACCACTAAGCCACCGACACCCCAAACAAATAGTTTCTTTTCAGAGTGGAAGCTCTCTCAGGGTCCCTCTCACTGCTTAATGGTACAAAATGGTTAAGTCCGCCTTGCACTAGAAGTTGTCTCTAAATGCAAACTGCTGATGCTGCTTGAAAACCAACATACACCGTCATGTCCTTTACAAAATATTGGAAATTTCAGCCCGTTCTCATTTGAAACGTATCAAATACCACCGCTTTGTCTGTGATCTGGGCGCACAAAGGCACCTTCCATGGTAGTAGAATACGCAGCGGGCGGCAACACATTTTCACGCAGCAACCACGAACCAAAGTGCCAAAATACTGGTGTTATGTCAGTGGACATTTGAGTAAGATACCGACATACAAAGCAGCCCTTTGCAGCATTATTAAATGTACCAGCCAGCAGGATTTTTTCTAACAGGAGCTGGAAGGTCTCTACAGGAAGGACAGAAGGGGTGTTGGAGGGTCCAACAAACCCTGGACTTTCACCCAGGAGCTTGGTGTTCACTTCCCGTGTGAATGTTGAGCCAATCAAAAATCAATAATGGGATTGGTCTAAACCAAACCACATGCTCTTGTTGCACAAGGAAATTAACGTAAATGCTGTGTTTTACGGAAGTTGTACATTTATTTTGAAAAAGACTGTATGCATCTAACGAGCGGAAACTGTACGTTTCCTACGAAAAAACACTACAGATGCAGGAGGATACCTAGTGTGTCATATGTTGATGTGAAAGTCCACTGAAAAAGCGGTAATATTTGACAAGTTTGGATGAGAAAGTGTCAGAAATTTGTGCTCAAAAAGAGGAAAGGAAGGAAAGGGAAAGAGAGCAAACTCACTTTGGTAAGACAAACATTTCAAAAGGTGTGTGACAGAGACATGGATGACAAGATGGAGGGCAGGGGCCCACAGAGACAGAATCTGGTGCTACGGCCCTGTTTGTGACACATTGGTTTTGTATGTCTATGAGCTGAGAGAAGTCCAAGAAGTGGTGCTCACTTGTTGGAGTTCAGTGGAGGTAAAACTTGTTGTTCACAAGAAAAAAAAAAAAACATTATAAAAAGTCAAGCAGAATTTTCTTGTTTCCAACTTTGGGAGTAATCTATAAACCCTGACACCAACCTCTGGCTCTGTCACCACAGCTGCATCATTATCCAAGACATCACCCTGTACATGTACGGCTCTGTGGTGGGTTTATGTGTGGATAGAGAGTGAGTGGGTGTGGGTGAATCACTGCCTGTCGTGTGTCGGGCCAGTGAATGGCTTTCTGTGTGTTTCTCATTGTGTTCAGTGGGTGCCTCTGAGCCCCGGCAGCAGGCTGGGCTCAAGCCGGGGATGACTCAGGGTCGGAGTGGATAAATGACTCCAGACCTGCCGACAAACCTCAGCGCTAACCTGCAGGAGTCACTGAGAGGCTTTACATAAGAGCACTGTCCTCCTGTCTGACAGCGGGCTCCCTATCACCTCTCAGTTGATGTTCTGAAGTCACAGATGAAGTCTGTTAATTTCCTTTCAGGCTGCTCTGACAACAAATTAATTCTTGTGTGCAGCTATTTCAGTTGAACCGTTTCATTTGGCTGCTGCCTGCCAGGAGCAGCAATCTGACAGATTATTCTTGATCTTTTTATTCGGCTGCTCTGTGAGCCAAGGACAGTGAGTCATAGGGAAGGAAATTTTTAATATATTTCTTAATAAAAGGGTAATTTCATGTGAGGATGAAAGGGTGCAGCAGTTTGACCTTAACAAGTAAATTGACAATTTACCTATTTATTTTGTATTGAGAAAATGATTTCTTGGCTATTAAAAGATTGAATGTTAAAATTTGAACACATTTGTATGATTTAATACGATTCCCGATGAATTCGGGGGTAAATCAGGACGATGTAGTTCCTGCGCGCACTGCTGAGATTTCAAAACTGCCATTTTCACATCATGAGCCGCAGCCTGACATTAAAAGCCTCCACTCAAGTTTGTCTTAAAGAGTAAAGTTTCACAGTAACTGAGAGGTTTGCCATTTTAGAATGTGACTCAGTCTATTGTGGGCACAAATGGAGCACCGCCTGCTTGCTTGCTCTGGGTGGATACAAGGGCGGAGATGTGTTTCAACACACATGCACGGACGCAGGCGGGGGCCTTTCCTTCATGTAGTCACATGCACACACACACACACACACACACACACACACACACACACACACAATGGAGATTGCAGTGGAAAGGAAGCTGGGGATTCCTGAGATTCCTGTGGACAAAAAGGTGTGAACTCAGGCAGCCGAGCAGCCTGGGAATTCTGCTGGGTTGGCCTGAGAGGCAGTTTAATGGCTGACCAGAGTTGCCAGTGACACACAGACAGAGATAAAAAAAAAAAAGAGCTGGAGAGATAAAATCAAAGAATTCAAGCAACAAGACAGAGACAAAATGAGACGGGGGCGGGGCCGCATGCTTAGATATAACTGCTGACTTCAAAATGACAGTCGATCATGTGAGGAGGTATTGATTGGGATGCATGATATATATCAGGCTGGTAGTATGCAATGACTTATTATTCTGGTAATCAAATTCTAGCCAATAAATAGAGCCGATAATACAAAGCCAAATTTCTCCTTTAACTGTCTTGACGAGCGCGGCATCTCCACCGCTGATAAACACAGAGTAGAAGGAGAAGAGCAAGCGCAGCACGCTAACTAGAGAGCCACACATGTTGTTGCCAGTGTGGACATTTTTCTTGTCTTAGAAGAAGACATCACGGCTGTGTCAGGGGTCTGATCCTTTCTGTTGCTGCCGTTACACTGGTTAGATGCAGTGCTGAAGGACTGTTCCTGGAGCTGCTGCCCTCCCAGCGACGGTCACTTTTACATTTGCTCATTCAGCTCCAGCTAACACAGCAGCAGTGGTTTTTAGATCCCACACTGAGCTGTTAAACGGTCCTGCAAACCACTCCGACAACTACATGGCTAAACTCTGTCGTTAAACCTATTAATAACCGCTAGGCAGGGCTGCAAATTAGCACCAGACAAATACTGGTAAAATACGCAAGTGGCTGCTAGAGTTTTTTTTAATTTACAGCTCAATAAAACAATGATAATCTGTTGAGCAGCTGGAAGACTTGGGGATCTACCAGCCACAGTGATATCAGTTAAATTTAGTTAGGTCAGAGCTATGGAAAATTAAATTAATCACCTTTGCTCAATACATCTCAGCCTTTCTTACCCTCAGGTGTGCATTATGAACTCCTTTTTAAAATACAAGAATGTGAAATGATCAGTTATTTTATTGGTGTTGGCCATGAGAAGCAGGTAATTATTTGTTATCTGTATTAGCTGGAAAAATCCATCTCTGGTTGTTCAGAATATTTGAAGTATAACACCAAACATCATGAAAAAGGGAGCAAGCTGTGGCACTTTGTTCTCCTAAGAGAGACATAATAAACAACGTCATTTAGCTTTATATGTTTTTAAATTGTCTCAGCAAATGGAAGCAAAACACCCAAAATTATAATCAGATTATCGTCTCTGCTTTGCATTTTTCCTGTCTGAGTAAACATGGTCGCAGAGATGGTGATAAAGATGGGGAGAAAGAAGGACGAGCAGTGACAGTATGTTTCCATGGTGATGTCACTGAGCAGTAAGATGCAGAAACTGCAGATTTTCCACCCGTGAAGTGAATAAATTTTCTTCCTGAATGGGAGCAGAAAATCCAAAAGAAAAATGGGTTGTTTTTTTCTCACATGTGATTAGTACTTGGCAAGCTACTGCTCTTCAGTGTCAGCCATATTTCACGCATCCAATTCATGCACCAAATAATGGCCATACATCTAAAGCATGTGTGTCACGCATGGGCAAAGGTGGTGATACGACATTTTTGGACAGCTGTGGACGGATATTTCCATGGACAATATTTCAGAATGGCAAAATGTTCAGAAACATGAAAAGCTAGTGTCTAGGCTGCCTTAAAATTTAAGTTGACTGTATTTGAGAAAACAAGTGGAAGCAATTTTGCACAGTCAACTTAAATGATTTAAGGCGACCTGGACACCAAATTTTTGAAGTTAAAATAAATACCAGGGTTCCCAAAGTCATGGAAAGCCAGGAAAAGTCACATTTTCCAGGCCTGGAATTTGTAAAAAATATTGAAAGTTTGGGAAAAGTCAGGGAATTTATTGTGTGTCATGACATTGTTACAGTAATCTTCAATCTTTACGTACTGTAACGTAAAGGCAAATTTATTTGCTGTAGCTGTCAACAAAACGTAGCTCTAATATCGATGTGTGATGACGTTTTGTTCACCATCATGTATGTGTCTTTATTTTCTCCCTGCGTTCCATCTCTTTGTTCATGTGTGCCAGCTAGCTGAAATTATGTTTGAACAGAGTTTGAATCTGATATGTTGAAAAATATATTATGGGTCCTTAAAGTCATCGAAAAGTTTTGGAATTTGGTCATGAAAATGTTGGGGAACGCCGAAAATGCAGTGTATACATTTAAAGGCAAACATTATTTTTCACAGCTATTTTCAACAAATGCATTACAATACTCTGCCTGACACAACCTTCCGCTGTGTTATAATACACCACTGGTCGGCTAGATGGCACTTGTTGCAGCAGTATGATACACTGCTGGATGGCGTCAGGTTGAAACGCTGATGGTAACGACATAATAAAAGGAGCTGGAAAGTCCCTATTAGGCAGGCAGGAGGGGAGGTGGATGTGTCCAACAAACCCTGGACTTTTACCCGAGAGCTCAGTGTTCACTTCCCAAATTAAAGTATAAATGTAGCGCCAAACCATGATGTTATTTCTAAATCTAACCACATGCTTCTGCTGACGTCCCGGCCTTGGCTGTGGCATCCCGAAATGTCAAGAGCAGAAGCAGGAGGATACCTTGAATACACCGTGACAGTGACGACTTGGGAGGACATGTTGGAATTTTAACTCTGTGTCCTCAAAGGAAACTTAAAATTATGAATTAGGTAATGACAGTAATCTTAAGACAGCACACACACACACACACACACACACACACACACACGCACGCACAGAGGCAGCATGCAGTCATACATGCACCTGTCTCTGCTAAGATTGAAACTCTCAGCCAGTGATGGACAAGAACAGACGAAACAGCGACGTCATTTCATTCACTAAAATGGCTCTCTCACACGCACACACACACACATACACACACACACCTCAGTGTAACACATTCTTACAACCAACCAAGGACAGAAGATGGAAATATGGCGGTCAGACCCCCTTGCCCCAGTATGTGTGTGTGTGTGTGTGTGTGTGTGCGTGTGGCATGATCTACACTGACTATATTAGGCCAGTCTGTTTCTAGCACAGTGAGCACACAGATACAACTGTGATGTCACAGTCACGCTGGGTAGGCATGACTCTACGTCTTATCTCTCTCCACTGCCCTGCTGTAACGTGTTTGCACCCTCCTGTTTCTGTGTGTGTGTGTGTGTGTGTGTGTGTGTGTGTGTGTGTGTGCTCATTACCCTGTGATAACCCTGGACTCTGTGTGACTCGCGGGGATACCTCAGCAGCAGCTCTGGTGACAGACAGGCACCTCTGAGTGGAGAGAACCAACCACAGCGGGCTGAGCTGTGATGTGTTTAGGTGATGCTTGAATTTTCCATTACTTCTGCTATAGTGTCTACAGAAATGCTTCTGCTGTGACGCACTGGTGAACTAATAGGTTAAGCTATATAAAGTAATAGCTGTCATAACAGTAGTGTTGGTGCCAGAGGAAGTATTAAAGGATAATTCCTGTTTATTACTGTCTTATTTTCTGATAATTTGACCTGTCAGATTCGTTTTTCTCCTCCACATAAATTGGGCTCTGAGTTTGCGACCTGTCACGTGTGCTTCCTGTCCTATTGGACTTAATTTTAAAAAAATGAGAATATTTTAATAAATCAGAATTATCATATAATCAAATTTTATAGTAAAACGTTGAAGTGAAAACCATCATTTTTGTTATTCTCATTATGAAGTCGTCAAATACTGCTGCTTGTCAGTGATTTCAGCGTCAGACTGCGACGCCAAACGCCAGGTGTTTTACCGACATTGTAAGTTTATTTTGAAATAAACAAAAAGTATGCATCTAACACTCAGAAACTGTACATTTCCTGTGAAAACGGACGTGTGTTTAAAGAGGACACACTGCATGTAACAGGTCCTAGAATGTCAACAACAAATGCAGGAGGGCGTCATATGTGGATGTGGGGAGTTGAGATGAAAACATGCTGGACAAAAAACATAAAAATGCTCCCATGATATGAGTGTGACATTAACAATGTCAAGAGTGTGTAAACCTACGTGTGTGTTTGTCTGTTTGCTGCATGACAGCATTGTGACTCCTTTAAAGGAACCCACCGGTGTGGCGCTCCACCCTGTCATCCCTGCCCTGTGAGTCCCTCTCCTCTCCACTCCGCCTTTCCTCTCTGTCCTCCCCCTTTCCTCTTCCTCTTCCCTTCGGAGGTGTCAGAGGAAAAACAGCCACAGTATGAGCCTCCCTCTCTCCCTCGCTCCTCCACAGCCACACAACGTGGGCTATGTGAAGGCAGTGACTCCGCTACTGGCTGGCCCACTCACAGGATATAAGAGCCGCGAGCGCTGCCAAGGCGGTGAGGGGTCACACTGTGGAGAATGTGTGTGTGTAATAAGACGCAGTGTGTGAGGACTGTGTCACACATGAGCTCCCCCGCTGGCTGGTGGCTGTCTGAGCAGCAACAGCAACAGCAGACGCCCTCATCCTGACGCTACAGGGCGGAGAGGGCTTCTTGTGAAACATTCCTCTCTCCCCCACCGCTATGACCAGCGTTTCCTGTTCTCACTTCCCTGTCCTTCCCTTCTCCTCGCCTGCCTTCCTTTTCGCCTGTCCCACCTCCGCCTCGCCTCCACACGCCAATGTTGTACCCTCCCTCAGCATTTCCCACCGCCCCATCTACCACTGCTCCACACCCCTGGCTCCAGCCCCCCCCAGCCCCCCACGCCTCAGACTGGTGGACTCCCTCTGTGTTTCCTGGAGAACCACCTTCTATTATCAGAGTGATGGCCCAGCCCAGGAACACCACTGCTGCTGCTGCTGCTGCTGCTGCTGCTGAGCTCACTGGGTCCTTTTGGCCCTGAGCCTGACCTCCACCTCTGAGGATGCACTTCATGCTTTGAATTCTGCTGAAACACAACTAAAAGCTTCACATGAAATTCAGCTTTTGATGACTCAGTTCTAGATTACAACCTGCCAAAATCTGTCTTAGGATGTGTTTGATGTCACAGCTTTGGTCACACTGTGCACGCAAATGATTCTGGTTAATCAACGGAAATTTAATCTGCAACTTTTCTGATATTTTTTTAACCATTTAAGTCGTTTTTAAAACACAGATACCGAACATTAGGGCTCCTCATTTCAGCATATGAGGAGGAGACACCCCAGATGAATGTGGTACATTATTTTTTAAGATATAGATATGACCATTAAACTTTCCAAGTTGATCACCCACAGTGAAAAAACCTGCATGAATTTGCAATTCCAGAACATAAATCTGAAAATTAGATAAAGCCAGGTTCAAAATTCTTGTTTCGTTTTGATGAAACATTCAAGGTTTTTTACAAAGGGGATTTTATTTTTTTATTCACTCCATAAATAAGAAAATATGGCCATAAAAAAATCAGTTTCGCAATGTTTTTAGGAATAAAATGTTTAATAAATCAGGCTGTGAATGATACATAAACAAAGCTCTCAGGATATAGATAAAATAAAACTGAAAGTTTGGAGGACGTAGGTGCTACTGAAGCAGAGATGTGAAGTATGAGGAGAAAAACCTGCTGTCTTGCCTTAATCTGAGCATTTGGTTGTAAAATGGTTTAAAATGTCTGCAACAATTTCCTGAAGTCCAACATGACATCTTCAATTTGCTCGTTTTGTCAGAACAGTCCGAAACTCCAAAAAATATCCAGTTTACTATCAAACACAGCAAAGGAGAAACAGCAGATCCACATAATTTATGGATAATGAAAATAACCGTTAGTTGCAGCCTCGGCCTAAGTGCCGATTCCACCCTACAAAAGAATCCAATTTCACTCCAATTCAATCCAATTTTTCCTTGGAGGCATTTGGCACGAAACTGGACAGATTCAAAACACAGAAAATGTTTGCGCCAAATATTTCCTGTCAGGAGCTTCATCACTGATTCCAGCTCAGAAAAACCTGCATCAGTCACATGCTTCCTGTGATCACAGTGTCTCACTGTCCAGGGTGAATTATCCAGTAGTGTAATGTAATTAAGTAATAATACTTTGTTACAGTACTTAGGTATCTTTGGGAGTATCTGTACTTTACATGAGTTTCTGTCAACCTTCACTTTTACTCCGAAACATTTCCCTAATCAGTCGATTATATCTTCGATTAGTCGACTAATCATTTTATCAAAAAATGTGTTAAAACGCTGAAAAATGTCGGTCTGTCTCTCCCAAACCCCAAAATGATGTCATCTAATGTCTTGTTTCGTACTCATGCCAAAGGGTTTTAGTTCAGCATCATGGGAGAGTGTGTAAAGCTGCCAATATCTGAACGTAAGAAGCTGCAATAAGAGTATTTTGGGTACTTTTATAGTGCTTTTCTATGAAAAATGACTCAAACCTTTTAGTTGACTACTAAAATAGTCACCGATCATTTTAATAGTCGATTAGTCATCGATTAGTCGACTAATTGTTGCAGCCCTAGTTGGAAGCTGGAGGGTAACTGGCTCAAGTCCACATCTGGATCCAATATAGAGTGTGAATTAGTAGCTGGAGAGGTGCCAGTTCACCTCCTGGGCACTGCCGATGGGCCCCTGTGCAAGGCACTACTCTGACATCCCTCCATTTAATGCATGTACAGGTCCTGTTTGTGCATGTGTGCGTATGAAAACAGAGTGACAAAATTCAATTTCCCCTCAGGGATTAATGAAGAATAACTTCTCCTAGTTACATACTACAAAATAGGGAAGGAAGGATGAAGGAAGAAGGAATAGATGGATGACTGAAGGAAAGGGGTTACAGAAAATCTGGACTTTGTTTTTAAACCAATGGTTCCCAACTGGTCCAGCCCAAAGGTCCAGACTCCCTTCAGTGATCAGTTCAGGGTCCACACAGATTAATATATTCAGCGTCATATTGCGTTTGGCCATGTCATCAAACGTTCACTGACTCTGTGAAGAAGCTCTCCATTAGCTCTACAGTAGGAAATGGCACTTCAGAATAAAAGCTCTGTGTCGCATATTCACTGCTCGACCCACCAGTTGGGAACCACTGCTTTAAATCTAAGCTTTAACTATAGACCTCTTTTTCTTGAAACGTAAAGTACGCTCCATTTTTAATGTTGTGTACATGTTACGAAGAAATAACATAATAATCCTAGCACACTAGCATTTACTTGTACTTTTACTTTCAATACATAATTACATTTAATATAATCAAATTTCTTTGGATGCTGAAGTACAGTAAATATCAGATACTTTAAGACTTTTACTGACGTGATATTCCAATAGGTGATTTTAACTTCTACCAAAGTCATTCTCGAGTGTGGCGTTCAGGTGCGTCATCAACCACTGAAATTATCATCCTGCACATACAGTAACAATCATGAGTTGTAATAGTGTTTACATACAGATCAGGTCTTCCGATATCCTTTCAATCACCTTTCGACAGCAGCAGCTCCACTGAGCTCGTTTAACTGAGAATCTGAGACATGATTTTGCAGTTATTGGAGTAAACCAACGCTCACACAGACTTGTTGATGAAAGCCACATTTGTGCGAGCGCGAGTCCAGAAACGTGTTTACTAACCCGGCACAATCACCACTGACGAATGCTCTCCATCACTTATGACTAATGGACTATGCATATGCATGTTCATGCACAAGTGTGGAATGCAAGCATGTCATTCACAGCAGATTAAATGGACATGCAGCATGGGGGTTCTGTTTTCTCAGCTCCTTCTTTCAGAGAGCAGACAGAGTGAGAAAAAGCAAGCGGTTCCAGCAGATGGGGCCGGGGCTGATACGGCCATCTGTCTCAGAAGTGCAAGGAAATGAGAAAACGACTGTGCAGAGCCTTTCTATAGTTATATGGGAAGATTTAAGGGTAAAAAAATACAGGAGTGATTTGGGAGGTCGCAGAGCTGCTGCAGCAAGTCAATTGTTTTCCTTACAGCGTTTTAAATAATTCTAAACTAGCATCACTGAAATACAAAGAAATGAAGATGCAAACTACATTCAGGTGTCCTCTGCAATCTACAAGACTTTGTAACCACGTCTGAAATCTCAGCAGCCATTAAAGTGTCGCCAAGTTTTTCTCCAGAATCTTGACACCCTCTGAGGCTCCATCACTGTCTCCGCTATCTGCCATTTCAGCAGTTACATCTTCTCCTCTCACTGATTCTCCGGAACGACTACGCTCCTCATAATAAACTTTCTCCGAATGCTGGCAGGGAGAGACTCTAGCAGTGTGTTTCTTCCCTCAGCAGTCTCTTGTCTGGGGGCTCCGCAACAGGCTGACTCACAGCCCCGGCCCACTCTTCCCTCCCACTCCTCCCTCCCACTCAGCCCCAGCCGTACCCCAGCGTGGGAGGCAGCGCAGCCCAGGACCAGAGCCTCCGGCTGGGCACACACACACAGCCAGCACGGGCCCACGGCTCTGGAGCTTTGGCTTTCATTCCCCGCACCCACACAGAAACAAAAACACACACAACACACACACACACGCACACTGCCTACCCACATGCAGTACCCACACTGATTTTTAGAGCACCTCTTTAATGATGTCATGTGCCTTACATCTGAAGGGAGCAGAGGCAGGGGAAACACGTGGGAGTGTGTGGGCCGTACATGCTGTACGTGTGTGTGTGTTTGTGTGAATCACGCTGCCAGATTATTCTTTTTTTGGTTTACATTACCAAAATGTTTTATGTGCACATGTGCTGTTGGCTACTGTAAGTAAAGAGCCTCTAACACGGCTGAGCTCAGGAGGTTGCAGTTTATTTTTAAACCGCAGCTTCAGGGGAGGATTTTGATCTAATGAAAGGACACTGATGAGGGTGATGAATGGTTTTTAGATGTAGCAGATGCATTGGGATGTGTAGTGTTTTATGAGAAGAGACTCCAGTAGAATTTTGATCAAAACTCTTTTCACAGAGCAAAAGTGCATTAACAAAAATCTCAGTTTGTCGAGGACAGTCTGGTTTCCACTGCCTGGGCTAACTTTTCCATTTTGTAAATGAATTCAGGCTATTTCTGCATCAGTTAAAAAGATAAAAAGATAATGTGTGATGCTTACCAGCAGGACAGGAGCCCTCGATCGCCATGCTTTTCCACGGTTTCGCTGACGTGCATCACGAAGAGTTCAGGCTGCGAAAAAAACAGGTGTCAGAGGAGCACGTCACTCACATCGTACTGCAAACATTCTCATCACTGACACCTTTATCCAACTGAAATCTACCACAAAACATTTCTTGCAAGAAATTGATAGACTTGCACAATGTCACACGTTGTAGGATGCCTGTACCGCGAAGAGGAATAATATTCAGAAGGGCCAGATTGCTCATTAGAATATCTCACATTTGTGTGTGGGCGAGCTTTTAGCAGTCCTTCTCCCTCTAGTCCCCAGCGCTGTTCCAGAAACACTGTTCCCTGTCCAATACCAACCGGGATGCTAACCCCAGTCTGTCCGCTAAAAAAAGTGAATCCAAGCACCAACTTCTGTCCAAGTTTCTAGTACAGTATATGACATAACAACTTTTTACACCCAGAACCCCTGAAATGCTCAGACTGTTTCTTTATCTCCCTCCATGAGTACACAGCGCTCACTCTGCCTCAAGCTGCATCCACGTCATGTTACTGATCATATTGGAAATGCACACTATAAACCACAACGTATAACGCTTTAATTTAACAGGCTGTCTGTTCTGCATATGCAACACATGAAGGTGAGGGAGCATCATCCCATCATCATCATCATCATCATCATCATCATCATCAAGCCATGTATCTCCAGATTTTGTTTTTTAAACACTAAATGATTTCAGAAAAATCCAGTGAATTAACTGAGTGTTTGGTGGATTTAATTTGTAAAACAACAGAAGCAACTGAACCCAAAACTACAGTTAAAATCATCCCACGACTAGAAACCATGGATTACCAGAACCATCTGGAAACATGCACCATTATAAAGCAACAGCCTACAGTGTTAGAAGAGGCGAAACTACGATGCATGCATGACAGGACTCGTGACAAATAAATAAGTGAGTGATTGGCTCCAGGGGTGTAGCTCCAAATTGTGCATCCTACACATGAGCAAACTCTGTGGGCCCCCTCTCCTGCCCTCTCTTGAATCATGTCTCCTTCACGCACCTTTTGATTTTTCATTTTTTAATTTGCAAAGTCAGTTTGCTTTCTTTGCCCTTCCTTTTTTTTGGAACCCTGATTTCTCTTTCTCTGGTGAAGACATGACAGTGTGAACAGACACTCACTCAGCTCGAGCTGTGTTTAGAGACAAATCCTTGTGCAGAGGCGGACTCATCCATGTTGCACCTTCAAGGGGCCTCAGAGAGCCGACTTATTCAACCAATTTTAAATACTTGTGGCACTAATTTCTAAGAAATTAAACAATTGTTAACGAAACCAAACTTTTCATTGCATGCTTTTTGAGGGGCCCCCTACCCTCAGGGGCCCAGTCCTACTTTCCTCCCTCTCACTATGACACCCCTGATTGAATCATCTGAGGAATGCAGTGTCACAAAGTGGACATTTTTAAAGGTTTTTCACAAGTATTTTGCAGCCAGTTATCACCAGAGCTGAAAGAATTTAAAATTCTGTAGACACTATAAATCCAAATGCTATTTGATGTGCTTTTATAAACCATCAATGCAGAGTTTTGCAAAATCAAACAGATAAAAGAACATTCATTTGTAGGAAATTAAATGTAAAACTGGGAGTAGACATTAGTGGCACATTAATAACCACTGAGTTCCAACTACATGTCACCATTGCCCCCTGTTGGATACAGCAACACTGTAAGGCTGAGGGCGCATGGTTTTAATTAGAGTCCTCTGGGAGAAATGATTTTTAAAAGAAAACAAAAAATGTTAAAAGTTTATAAGAAAATTGTCACTGCTGCTGAATTAGCAAATTGCATGATACTTGCTTTATAAATTACTGTATCACTGATTGAATTATGTGAGAGGAAGCATCACAATCAGTCTGTCTGTCTGTCTGTCTGTCTGTCTTCCCTCCGCTCCCCCTGTCTGTCTGTCTGTCCCGGAGTCACGGGGTCTCCCCCGGGGTAAACGCATTCCAAAACAAGAATTTCCTCCAGCCCAACTCACATACCTCCTCTCCTCCTCTCTGTCTCTTTCTCTGTCTCTCGCGCACCGACGCGCACGCACGAGCTTGCGTGCTCACAAACACACGCACGTGAAGAGTGCACAATGGTCTTGCCAGAGCCACAGAAGACCACACACTGTTGCAATGCCATGTTCAACAGTCTCAGCACACTGCTGCTGCTCGATCACACACCAGCGCGCACACAACTCACACACACAATCACAATTAATTATAAAATCCAATTATATTTTTTTTAAAAGTGGCATTTACTCTGAAACATAGCAGGAAAAGCTCGTGCGTAAAATCTCATTTTGTTAATCGTTATTTGTGGATTGATTTTAAGAATACTAATATTAATAAAAGCTGAACATTTAAATTTGAAATCATAAAGACAATATTAAATTGTACCTGTGTCCTGTGGTGTCGCTCGGCGGTCGGAGTTGCAGAAGAAAAACAGCCCGATTTGCAGACACCTTCCTCGAGCGCAGCGCTCCTGGATCTATCCGCTGCACACACACACGTACACACACACACACACACAGAAACACACAAGAGGCTCAAACAAAACATCACCGACGGCTGAGCACAGAAAGTTTCCGTAAATCAAGCAGAGACAGCCGCTGATATATGCGGGAGAAAGGAGGAGGATCGATGCATCACGTAGTAATATTGCGCTCTTACTCATCCGAGTGTGTGTTATCTGTGTGTGCCGCCTGCCTGCCTCACTGCCTGCGGGGCTTTCTCACCGGATCGATCGGAAATGCCACTGACTGGCTCAGCTGCCTCGGAGTGGAGGCTGCCTGCCCCAAACGCACATCAGCCGGCCGCTGCTTCGTCCCCGCGCCGGCCGAGAGTCGACCTCAGCCCGCAAGAAATCCCCCCACGCCGCCCCCTCGGGCTCCGGGGACCGTCCCGGTGCGCCCTGACGACCGCGGAGACTAATAGCTGAATAGTGATGCCACTGTCGGTGACAACACCGAAAGGTGCACAGGAAGAGTAGAAGTGAAAGAGAAGCGGAAGGAGAAATTTCTATAGTAGAGTCTGTTGCTAATAACAGAAGTAAATCAAATTCAAAATGTTCTTTAACAGCAGATTTCTTAAAGTATCACGCACCGCAATAATGCACATCCTTACCACACAGTAACGAGCCAGATATTTCATTTTATAATCATATTTTTCTTCCAAAAAAACCCAACAAAACTCAGAATGATTTAGGAAATTTATCAGCTCTCCAAAGCAAATACATTTTGAATTTCCTTCCTCTTTTTATCCCATAATAAAAATTTCAAGAACTGAAACAAAAACTCTTTTCCCATTTCTATCCTCACCTCTAAACAGAATCAGATTCATGTTTTTGTCTTTGCATTGTGCAAAGATTTATCATATAAAAAATGGTGCCCAAAGTGGGGGTCCTGGAGCCTCCAGGGGTCCTTGAGATATTTCCAGGAGGTCCCCAGCAAACTGAGCAAAAGCTTTAATTTCATTCTGCGCCCAACAGGTGAGCGTGGAGCGACGGCTGTCAGAGATTTCACATCATCTGCATCTACAGTAGTCTGGGATTTATGAAATGCTAATTTGCGAGGACCCCTGTGTTATCGCACCAGGACCAAATAGCCTCTTTGCAGACGCGTTAATGCTTTTAAGAATGTCACAATTATCATAAAACCTTTTAAAGACCAGCTTCGTCTTTCTCTTGTGCCATTTCCTTTTAACTAACTCGTAATTGCTCACAGAGAACAGGTTGAGAGGTGAAGAGTCGCGCTCGGCGCAGTATCTTTATAAATGAACTAAAAAGCACAAAGAAAAATAACAGTGAATTATCTGAGCCTATTCACACTTCTGCTGCAATTAAATTTACAATGAGGCTCCTCTCTTCTTCAGTCAGTTCTAATCAAACACTAAATGTGAAACATCTAAAAACCATAAGCTGACTGAGAGCTGTCTGTCTCATGCTGCTCTCCCTTTTGGGGAAATACACCTGCAGTGGGATTGTACCTGCTCACCTAAATTTATGCATCGACATTTGTGTGAATTTCCTGCGAAATGTGCGAGATGATCTGTCATTGCTCACCTGCTCCTTTCCCTCCCCTCTTCGCTCTTGCGGGCTGCCTCATCACTCTCAGTCTGAGAGTGTTTTTTTTTTTTGCTACAGCAATCTGGGAAATTAACAAATGTTTTCGCTGCCTGTTGTCTCTCTCCGCTGGCACAGGTTGAGGAGGTATGAGGTCTCTAAACCACACCGACAATATTACCAGCATCATGACTGGAGCTTCATATTGTGAAATTCCCTGAATAAATTACTCTGCCCACTCTTTCTCTTATCTGGTTATGAGTACAGTTATGACCTCAGTTTCTGGTATTTGGGATGGGTATTTCTTCAATGTAAACTTCCCAGAAATATTGCATATTTTAATTTCTGTAAAATTAATTTAACCCTTCACATGACAGCGAAAACACAAGAAGCTATAATTTAGCTTTGGCTGATGATTACTATGACACAGTGGCAGGTTTTTCATGTCTTACAAAGAGCTTTGTGATGAGCAACGCTTAATTAAATTCACTTGATAAGTCATTTGATGAACTGACACGAATCTTGCTACTGACTCAGATGATTGAATTCACCCTAACACTGCTTGGAAGTTCCTTAAATTCACAGTTAATGTGTTGAATTTACTGTTGAGTGTTCAGTCATAATGGGCTCTCATAATTGAAGCGGATAAGCAGGAAATCAGACACGCTTGGATGCTTCTACTGTGTCATCCTGAGCCAAACAAATCCATATCTACAGTACGCACTTTCCTCATTGTGAATCCAATAAATTTATGGCAAATTGTTTAAAAAAATGAGATTAACCGCACATAAATTGAGATTTAAAAGCAAGAAGATGGCTGTATCTTTTAGAAACACTCAATAACAAACTCATAACTGTTTTTTTTCCATGACTCACACACACACACACACACACACACACACACACATAAACACACACACACACACACACCAATTTGCAACGAGCTCAGTGTGACACTGGAGGACCTGTAAAGTAATTTGGGGATAATCCCTCAGTTTCCCCTTTGAGTTTCTCAGCAGAGAGGGGCTGTGTTTTTGATTCTGTATTGATCTGACTGAGTGAGCAGTATTGATTCCAGGTCAACACAAACGTCCCCTCATCCCCCCAACCCTCACCCCCTCCCCCCACCACACATCATACACACAGCGAGCGTGCAGCGGGACATCAGAGGCACCGGGAAAAGTTTGACCTGTAACGTCCACTGAACTTTTGTGTCTGGACGACAAACACCTGATGAAATTGGAGATACTGGGCTGGCTTTGAAGTCAGAGATAATTTGCAAAGGCGTGTTTCACGTGGAGTGTTTGATAATGCTTTGCTGAAATGGTGAACCCAGTGTTTCTGGAGGAAAAAGTCAATTTGGTGCAGAAGTTTGAAATCTTTGCATTCTTTCCAGCGCTAATGGATTTCATAAAGTGGCACTTTAGAGCTGAAATGCTTTATCTCAAACGTTCTAACAGCAATCGTCTTTCAAGACTCCGCCAATTGCTGTTTTACGAGCCCATTTGACAACTCAGCCCTGGTTGATCTTTTACACACGAAGCCTACAAAGGAGCCACGCCGCTCCATCATTCTTGGAGAATTTGTCACTTGCAGAACTCCCCTCGGTGGTTTTGAAAATTCAAGTCAGTAGCGTACCATCGAAGTCAATGGTTTACCATTGAAGTCACTGGTGCACCACAGTGGTGGTAAGGCTACAGCACCTCCACCAGTGTGTTTCAGCGCTGGTATGTTGGCTCCCAGGCCCATTGTGTATATGAAGGCAGAGGTGTAGTGTGTGTTTTCACTGTCTCCTCCCTGGGAATTCCCCTCTGTTCCAGGCTCTAACAGCCTGTTGGAGCTGCAGC